>NC_139697.1:38193819-38548958 GCF_964188405.1 Protomyctophum parallelum | reverse complement strand
TGTAGTTTATGAGTTATTTAACTTAAACGCCCAATGCATTCTCTATGGCAATAGCACAAAATTTGGCATGCTACTAGTCCTACATACTTACACCTAGCAACCCCATTCTAGCCTACTTAGGTTCATCTTACGGTGGACATGTTTGCCTGAAAAGGAATCTTTGAAATGTTTCATAGTTTTAGAAATATAGTGCTTTCAAATTTGAGACATTTAACATGGGGCTCAATGACAGCTCTATAGGCACGTCAAAAGTCACTTTCACCTAGAAACTCCATTCACACTTTTTATTATTCAGCTTACTGTGGAGACACATGCTGGAACTTTTTTTTATTTTTATGTTTTGTAGTTTATGAGTTATTTAACTTAAACGCCCAATGCATTCTCTATGGCAATAGCACAAAATTTGGCATGCTACTAGTCCTACATACTTACACCTAGCAACCCCATTCTAGCCTACTTACGTTCATCTTACGGTGGACATGTTTGCCTGAAAAGGAATCTTTGAAATGTTTCATAGTTTTAGAAATATAGTGCTTTCAAATTTGAGACATTTAACATGGGGCTCAATGACAGCTCTATAGGCACGTCAAAAGTCACTTTCACCTAGAAACTCCATTCACACTTTTTATTATTCAGCTTACTGTGGAGACACATGCTGGAACTTTTTTTTATTTTTATGTTTTGTAGTTTATGAGTTATTTAACTTAAACGCCCAATGCATTCTCTATGGCAATAGCACAAAATGTGACATGCTACTAGTCCTACATACTTACACCTAGCAACCCCATTCTAGCCTACTTAGGTTCATCTTACGGTGGACATGTTTGCCTGAAAAGGAATCTTTGCCCATGTTCAAAAATGATGAAAAACAAGGTTTTTATTTTTTTCAAAATTTCAAAAAACGATGTTTTTTTTTTTTCCATTTTTTTCAAATCCTCAAAAATGATGAAAAACGGCGTGCTATAGTATGCTGTACGGTAGGGGCTATAGCCCATGGTCGAAAATGATGAAAAACGAGGTTAACATTTTTTTTCAAAATTTCAAAAAACAATGGACTATAACCCATGTTTTTTTTTTTTTTCATTTTTTTCAAATCCTCAAAAATAATGAAAAACGGCGTGCTATAGTATGCCGTACGGTAGGGGCTATAGCCCATGGTCGAAAATGATGAAAAACGAGGTTAACATTTTTTTTCAAAATTTCAAAAAACGATGGAATATAACCCATGTTTTGTTTTTTTTTTCATTTTTTTCAAATCCTCAAAAATGATGAAAAACGGCGTGCTATAGTATGCCGTACGGTAGGGGTTATAGCCCATTGTCGAAAATGATGAAAAACGAGGTTAACATTTTTTTTCAAAATTTCAAAAAACGATGGACTATAACCCATGTTTTTTTTTTTTTTTTTTTTTCAAATCCTCAAAAATGATGAAAAACGGCGTGCTATAGTATGCCGTACGGTAGGGGCTATAGCCCATGGTCGAAAATGATGAAAAACGAGGTTAACATTTTTTTTCAAAATTTCAAAAAACGATGGACTATAACCCATGTTTTTTTTTTTTTCATTTTTTTCAAATCCTCAAAAATGATGAAAAACGGCGTGCTATAGTATGCTGTACGGTAGGGGCTATAGCCCATGGTCGAAAATGATGAAAAACGAGGTTAACATTTTTTTTCAAAATTTCAAAAAACAATGGACTATAACCCATGTTTTTTTTTTTTTTCATTTTTTTCAAATCCTCAAAAATAATGAAAAACGGCGTGCTATAGTATGCCGTACGGTAGGGGCTATAGCCCATGGTCGAAAATGATGAAAAACGAGGTTAACATCTTTTTTCAAAATTTCAAAAAACGATGGACTATAACCCATGTTTTGTTTTTTTTTTCATTTTTTTCAAATCCTCAAAAATGATGAAAAACGGCGTGCTATAGTATGCCGTACGGTAGGGGCTATAGCCCATGGTCGAAAATGATGAAAAACGAGGTTAACACTTTTTTTTCAAAATTTCAAAAAACGATGGACTATAACCCATGTTTTTTTTTTTTTTCATTTTTTTCAAATCCTCAAAAATTATGAAAAACGGCGTGCTATAGTATGCCGTACGGTAGGGGCTATAGCCCATGGTCGGAAATGATGAAAAACGAGGTTAACATTTTTTTTCAATTTTTCAAAAAACGATGGACTATAACCCATGTTTTTTTTTTGTTTTTTTTTTTTCAAATCCTCAAAAATGATGAAAAACGGCGTGCTATAGTATGCCGTACGGTAGGGGCTATAGCCCATGGTCGAAAATGATGAAAAACGAGGTTAACATTTTTTTTCAATTTTTCAAAAAACGATGGACTATAACCCATGTTTTTTTTTTTTTTTCATTTTTTTCAAATCCTCAAAAATGATGAAAAACTGCGTGCTATAGTATGCCGTACGGTAGGGGCTATAGCCCATGGTCGAAAATGATGAAAAACGAGGTTAACATTTTTTTTCAAAATTTAAAAAAACGATGGACTATAACCCATGTTTTTTTTTTTGTTTTTTTTTTTTCAAATCCTCAAAAATAATGAAAAACGGCGTGCTATAGTATGCCGTACGGTAGGGGTTATAGCCCATTGTCGAAAATGATGAAAAACGAGGTTAACATTTTTTTTCAAAATTTCAAAAAACGATGGACTATAACCCATGTTTTTTTTTTTTTTTTTTTTTTCAAATCCTCAAAAATGATGAAAAACGGCGTGCTATAGTATGCCGTACGGTAGGGGCTATAGCCCATGGTCGAAAATGATGAAAAACGAGGTTAACATTTTTTTTCAAAATTTCAAAAAACGATGGACTATAACCCATGTTTTTTTTTTTTTCATTTTTTTCAAATCCTCAAAAATGATGAAAAACGGCGTGCTATAGTATGCCGCACGGTAGGGGCTATAGCCCATGGTCGGAAATGATGAAAAACGAGGTTAACATTTTTTTTCAATTTTTCAAAAAACGATGGACTATAACCCATGTTTTTTTTTTTTTTTTTTTTTTCAAATCCTCAAAAATGATGAAAAACGGCGTGCTATAGTATGCCGTACGGTAGGGGCTATAGCCCATGGTCGAAAATGATGAAAAACGAGGTTAACATTTTTTTTCAAAATTTCAAAAAACGATGGACTATAACCCATGTTTTTTTTTTTTTCATTTTTTTCAAATCCTCAAAAATGATGAAAAACGGCGTGCTATAGTATGCTGTACGGTAGGGGCTATAGCCCATGGTCGAAAATGATGAAAAACGAGGTTAACATTTTTTTTCAAAATTTCAAAAAACAATGGACTATAACCCATGTTTTTTTTTTTTTCATTTTTTTCAAATCCTCAAAAATAATGAAAAACAGCGTGCTATAGTATGCCGTACGGTAGGGGCTATAGCCCATGGTCGAAAATGATGAAAAACGAGGTTAACACTTTTTTTCCAAAATTTCAAAAAACGATGGATTATAACCCATGTTTTTTTTTTTTTTCATTTTTTTCAAATCCTCAAAAATGATGAAAAACGGCGTGCTATAGTATGCCGCACGGTAGGGGCTATAGCCCATGGTCGGAAATGATGAAAAACGAGGTTAACATTTTTTTTCAATTTTTCAAAAAACGATGGACTATAACCCATGTTTTTTTTTTTTTTTCATTTTTTTCAAATCCTCAAAAATGATGAAAAACAGCGTGCTATAGTATGCCGTACGGTAGGGGCTATAGCCCATGGTCGAAAATGATGAAAAACGAGGTTAACATTTTTTTTCAAAATTTCAAAAAACGATGGACTATAACCCATGTTTTTTTTTTTTTTTTTTTTTTTCAAATCCTCAAAAATGATGAAAAACGGCGTGCTATAGTATGCCGTACGGTAGGGGCTATAGCCCATGGTCGAAAATGATGAAAAACGAGGTTAACATTTTTTTTCAATTTTTCAAAAAACGATGGACTATAACCCATGTTTTTTTTTTTTTTTCATTTTTTTCAAATCCTCAAAAATGATGAAAAACTGCGTGCTATAGTATGCCGTACGGTAGGGGCTATAGCCCATGGTCGAAAATGATGAAAAACGAGGTTAACATTTTTTTTCAAAATTTAAAAAAACGATGGACTATAACCCATGTTTTTTTTTTTGTTTTTTTTTTTTCAAATCCTCAAAAATAATGAAAAACGGCGTGCTATAGTATGCCGTACGGTAGGGGTTATAGCCCATTGTCGAAAATGATGAAAAACGAGGTTAACATTTTTTTTCAAAATTTCAAAAAACGATGGACTATAACCCATGTTTTTTTTTTTTTTTTTTTTTTCAAATCCTCAAAAATGATGAAAAACGGCGTGCTATAGTATGCCGTACGGTAGGGGCTATAGCCCATGGTCGAAAATGATGAAAAACGAGGTTAACATTTTTTTTCAAAATTTCAAAAAACGATGGACTATAACCCATGTTTTTTTTTTTTTCATTTTTTTCAAATCCTCAAAAATGATGAAAAACGGCGTGCTATAGTATGCCGCACGGTAGGGGCTATAGCCCATGGTCGGAAATGATGAAAAACGAGGTTAACATTTTTTTTCAATTTTTCAAAAAACGATGGACTATAACCCATGTTTTTTTTTTTTTTTTTTTTTTCAAATCCTCAAAAATGATGAAAAACGGCGTGCTATAGTATGCCGTACGGTAGGGGCTATAGCCCATGGTCGAAAATGATGAAAAACGAGGTTAACATTTTTTTTCAAAATTTCAAAAAACGATGGACTATAACCCATGTTTTTTTTTTTTTCATTTTTTTCAAATCCTCAAAAATGATGAAAAACGGCGTGCTATAGTATGCTGTACGGTAGGGGCTATAGCCCATGGTCGAAAATGATGAAAAACGAGGTTAACATTTTTTTTCAAAATTTCAAAAAACAATGGACTATAACCCATGTTTTTTTTTTTTTCATTTTTTTCAAATCCTCAAAAATAATGAAAAACAGCGTGCTATAGTATGCCGTACGGTAGGGGCTATAGCCCATGGTCGAAAATGATGAAAAACGAGGTTAACACTTTTTTTCCAAAATTTCAAAAAACGATGGATTATAACCCATGTTTTTTTTTTTTTTCATTTTTTTCAAATCCTCAAAAATGATGAAAAACGGCGTGCTATAGTATGCCGCACGGTAGGGGCTATAGCCCATGGTCGGAAATGATGAAAAACGAGGTTAACATTTTTTTTCAATTTTTCAAAAAACGATGGACTATAACCCATGTTTTTTTTTTTTTTTCATTTTTTTCAAATCCTCAAAAATGATGAAAAACAGCGTGCTATAGTATGCCGTACGGTAGGGGCTATAGCCCATGGTCGAAAATGATGAAAAACGAGGTTAACATTTTTTTTCAAAATTTCAAAAAACGATGGACTATAACCCATGTTTTTTTTTTTTTTTTTTTTCAAATCCTCAAAAATGATGAAAAACGGCGTGCTATAGTATGCCGTACGGTAGGGGCTATAGCCCATGGTCGAAAATGATGAAAAACGAGGTTAACATTTTTTTTCAAATTTTCAAAAAACGATGGACTATAACCCATGTTTTTTTTTTTTTCATTTTTTTCAAATCCTCAAAAATGATGAAAAACGGCGTGCTATAGTATGCTGTACGGTAGGGGCTATAGCCCATGGTAGAAAATTATGAAAAACGAGGTTAACATTTTTTTTCAAAATTTCAAAAAACAATGGACTATAACCCATGTTTTTTTTTTTTTTCATTTTTTTCAAATCCTCAAAAATAATGAAAAACGGCGTGCTATAGTATGCCGTACGGTAGGGGCTATAGCCCATGGTCGAAAATGATGAAAAACGAGGTTAACATTTTTTTTCAAATTTTCAAAAAACGATGGACTATAACCCATGTTTTTTTTTTTTTTTTTTTAAATTCAAATCCTCAAAAATGATGAAAAACGGCGTGCTATAGTATGCCGTACGGTAGGGGTTATAGCCCATTGTCGAAAATGATGAAAAACGAGGTTAACATTTTTTTTCAAAATTTCAAAAAACGATGGACTATAACCCATGTTTTTTTTGTTTTTTTTTTTCAAATCCTCAAAAATGATGAAAAACGGCGTGCTATAGTATGCCGTACGGTAGGGGCTATAGCCCATGGTCGAAAATGATGAAAAACGAGGTTAACATTTTTTTTCAAATTTTCAAAAAACGATGGACTATAACCCATGTTTTTTTTTTTTTTTCTTTTTTTTTCAAATCCTCAAAAATGATGAAAAACGGCGTGCTATAGTATGCCGTACGGTAGGGGCTATAGCCCATGGTCGAAAATGATGAAAAACGAGGTTAACATTTTTTTTCAAATTTTCAAAAAACGATGGACTATAACCCATGTTTTGTTTTTTTTTTCATTTTTTTCAAATCCTCAAAAATAATGAAAAACAGCGTGCTATAGTATGCCGTACGGTAGGGGCTATAGCCCATGGTCGAAAATGATGAAAAACGAGGTTAACACTTTTTTTTCAAAATTTCAAAAAACGATGGATTATAACCCATGTTTTTTTTTTTTTTTCATTTTTTTCAAATCCTCAAAAATGATGAAAAACGGCGTGCTATAGTATGCCGCACGGTAGGGGCTATAGCCCATGGTCGGAAATGATGAAAAACGAGGTTAACATTTTTTTTCAATTTTTCAAAAAACGATGGACTATAACCCATGTTTTTTTTTTTTTTTCATTTTTTTCAAATCCTCAAAAATGATGAAAAACGGCGTGCTATAGTATGCCGTACGGTAGGGGCTATAGCCCATGGTCGAAAATGATGAAAAACGAGGTTAACATTTTTTTTCAATTTTTCAAAAAACGATGGACTATAACCCATGTTTTTTTTTTTTTTTCATTTTTTTCAAATCCTCAAAAATGATGAAAAACAGCGTGCTATAGTATGCCGTACGGTAGGGGCTATAGCCCATGGTCGAAAATGATGAAAAACGAGGTTCACATTTTTTTTCAATTTTTCAAAAAACAATGGACTATAACCCATGTTTTTTTTTTTTTTCATTTTTTTCAAATCCTCAAAAATAATGAAAAACAGCGTGCTATAGTATGCCGTACGGTAGGGGCTATAGCCCATGGTCGAAAATGATGAAAAACGAGGTTAACACTTTTTTTTCAAAATTTCAAAAAACGATGGATTATAACCCATGTTTTTTTTTTTTTTCATTTTTTTCAAATCCTCAAAAATGATGAAAAACGGCGTGCTATAGTATGCCGCACGGTAGGGGCTATAGCCCATGGTCGGAAATGATGAAAAACGAGGTTAACATTTTTTTCAAAATTTCAAAAAACGATGGACTATAACCCATGTTTTTTTTTTTTTCATTTTTTTCAAATCCTCAAAAATGATGAAAAACGGCGTGCTATAGTATGCCGCACGGTAGGGGCTATAGCCCATGGTCGGAAATGATGAAAAACGAGGTTAACATTTTTTTTCAATTTTTCAAAAAACGATGGACTATAACCCATGTTTTTTTTTTTTTTTCATTTTTTTCAAATCCTCAAAAATGATGAAAAACGGCGTGCTATAGTATGCCGTACGGTAGGGGCTATAGCCCATGGTCGAAAATGATGAAAAACGAGGTTAACATTTTTTTTCAATTTTTCAAAAAACGATGGACTATAACCCATGTTTTTTTTTTTTTTTCATTTTTTTCAAATCCTCAAAAATGATGAAAAACAGCGTGCTATAGTATGCCGTACGGTAGGGGCTATAGCCCATGGTCGAAAATGATGAAAAACGAGGTTAACATTTTTTTTCAACATTTAAAAAAACGATGGACTATAACCCATGTTTTTTTTTTTTTTTTTTTTTTTCAAATCCTCAAAAATAATGAAAAACGGCGTGCTATAGTATGCCGTACGGTAGGGGTTATAGCCCATTGTCGAAAATGATGAAAAACGAGGTTAACATTTTTTTTCAAAATTTCAAAAAACGATGGACTATAACCCATGTTTTTTTTTTTTTTTTTTTTTTCAAATCCTCAAAAATGATGAAAAACGGCGTGCTATAGTATGCCGTACGGTAGGGGCTATAGCCCATGGTCGAAAATGATGAAAAACGAGGTTAACATTTTTTTTCAAAATTTCAAAAAACGATGGACTATAACCCATGTTTTTTTTTTTTTCATTTTTTTCAAATCCTCAAAAATGATGAAAAACGGCGTGCTATAGTATGCTGTACGGTAGGGGCTATAGCCCATGGTCGAAAATGATGAAAAACGAGGTTAACATTTTTTTTCAAAATTTCAAAAAACAATGGACTATAACCCATGTTTTTTTTTTTTTCATTTTTTTCAAATCCTCAAAAATAATGAAAAACGGCGTGCTATAGTATGCCGTACGGTAGGGGCTATAGCCCATGGTCGAAAATGATGAAAAACGAGGTTAACATTTTTTTTCAAAATTTCAAAAAACGATGGACTATAACCCATGTTTTTTTTTTTTTTTTTTTTTTCAAATCCTCAAAAATGATGAAAAACTGCGTGCTATAGTATGCCGTACGGTAGGGGCTATAGCCCATGGTCGAAAATGATGAAAAACGAGGTTAACATTTTTTTTCAATTTTTCAAAAAACGATGGATTATAACCCATGTTTTTTTTTTTTTTCATTTTTTTCAAATCCTCAAAAATGATGAAAAACGGCGTGCTATAGTATGCCGCACGGTAGGGGCTATAGCCCATGGTCGGAAATGATGAAAAACGAGGTTAACATTTTTTTTCAATTTTTCAAAAAACGATGGACTATAACCCATGTTTTTTTTTTTTTTTCATTTTTTTCAAATCCTCAAAAATGATGAAAAACGGCGTGCTATAGTATGCCGTACGGTAGGGGCTATAGCCCATGGTCGAAAATGATGAAAAACGAGGTTAACATTTTTTTTCAATTTTTCAAAAAACGATGGACTATAACCCATGTTTTTTTTTTTTTTTTCATTTTTTTCAAATCCTCAAAAATGATGAAAAACAGCGTGCTATAGTATGCCGTACGGTAGGGGCTATAGCCCATGGTCGAAAATGATGAAAAACGAGGTTAACATTTTTTTTCAATTTTTCAAAAAACAATGGACTATAACCCATGTTTTTTTTTTTTTTCATTTTTTTCAAATCCTCAAAAATAATGAAAAACAGCGTGCTATAGTATGCCGTACGGTAGGGGCTATAGCCCATGGTCGAAAATGATGAAAAACGAGGTTAACACTTTTTTTTCAAAATTTCAAAAAACGATGGATTATAACCCATGTTTTTTTTTTTTTTCATTTTTTTCAAATCCTCAAAAATGATGAAAAACGGCGTGCTATAGTATGCCGCACGGTAGGGGCTATAGCCCATGGTCGGAAATGATGAAAAACGAGGTTAACATTTTTTTTCAAAATTTCAAAAAACGATGGACTATAACCCATGTTTTTTTTTTTTTTTTTTTTTTTCAAATCCTCAAAAATGATGAAAAACGGCGTGCTATAGTATGCCGCACGGTAGGGGCTATAGCCCATGGTCGGAAATGATGAAAAACGAGGTTAACATTTTTTTTCAATTTTTCAAAAAACGATGGACTATAACCCATGTTTTTTTTTTTTTTTCATTTTTTTCAAATCCTCAAAAATGATGAAAAACGGCGTGCTATAGTATGCCGTACGGTAGGGGCTATAGCCCATGGTCGAAAATGATGAAAAACGAGGTTAACATTTTTTTTCAATTTTTCAAAAAACGATGGATTATAACCCATGTTTTTTTTTTTTTTCATTTTTTTCAAATCCTCAAAAATGATGAAAAACGGCGTGCTATAGTATGCCGCACGGTAGGGGCTATAGCCCATGGTCGGAAATGATGAAAAACGAGGTTAACATTTTTTTTCAATTTTTCAAAAAACGATGGACTATAACCCATGTTTTTTTTTTTTTTTCATTTTTTTCAAATCCTCAAAAATGATGAAAAACGGCGTGCTATAGTATGCCGTACGGTAGGGGCTATAGCCCATGGTCGAAAATGATGAAAAACGAGGTTAACATTTTTTTTCAATTTTTCAAAAAACGATGGACTATAACCCATGTTTTTTTTTTTTTTTTCATTTTTTTCAAATCCTCAAAAATGATGAAAAACAGCGTGCTATAGTATGCCGTACGGTAGGGGCTATAGCCCATGGTCGAAAATGATGAAAAACGAGGTTAACATTTTTTTTCAATTTTTCAAAAAACAATGGACTATAACCCATGTTTTTTTTTTTTTTCATTTTTTTCAAATCCTCAAAAATAATGAAAAACAGCGTGCTATAGTATGCCGTACGGTAGGGGCTATAGCCCATGGTCGAAAATGATGAAAAACGAGGTTAACACTTTTTTTTCAAAATTTCAAAAAACGATGGATTATAACCCATGTTTTTTTTTCTTTTCATTTTTTTCAAATCCTCAAAAATGATGAAAAACGGCGTGCTATAGTATGCCGCACGGTAGGGGCTATAGCCCATGGTCGGAAATGATGAAAAACGAGGTTAACATTTTTTTTCAAAATTTCAAAAAACGATGGACTATAACCCATGTTTTTTTTTTTTTTTTTTTTTTCAAATCCTCAAAAATGATGAAAAACGGCGTGCTATAGTATGCCGCACGGTAGGGGCTATAGCCCATGGTCGGAAATGATGAAAAACGAGGTTAACATTTTTTTTCAATTTTTCAAAAAACGATGGACTATAACCCATGTTTTTTTTTTTTTTTCATTTTTTTCAAATCCTCAAAAATGATGAAAAACGGCGTGCTATAGTATGCCGTACGGTAGGGGCTATAGCCCATGGTCGAAAATGATGAAAAACGAGGTTAACATTTTTTTTCAATTTTTCAAAAAACGATGGATTATAACCCATGTTTTTTTTTTTTTTCATTTTTTTCAAATCCTCAAAAATGATGAAAAACGGCGTGCTATAGTATGCCGCACGGTAGGGGCTATAGCCCATGGTCGGAAATGATGAAAAACGAGGTTAACATTTTTTTTCAATTTTTCAAAAAACGATGGACTATAACCCATGTTTTTTTTTTTTTTTCATTTTTTTCAAATCCTCAAAAATGATGAAAAACGGCGTGCTATAGTATGCCGTACGGTAGGGGCTATAGCCCATGGTCGAAAATGATGAAAAACGAGGTTAACATTTTTTTTCAATTTTTCAAAAAACGATGGACTATAACCCATGTTTTTTTTTTTTTTTTCATTTTTTTCAAATCCTCAAAAATGATGAAAAACAGCGTGCTATAGTATGCCGTACGGTAGGGGCTATAGCCCATGGTCGAAAATGATGAAAAACGAGGTTAACATTTTTTTTCAATTTTTCAAAAAACAATGGACTATAACCCATGTTTTTTTTTTTTTTCATTTTTTTCAAATCCTCAAAAATAATGAAAAACAGCGTGCTATAGTATGCCGTACGGTAGGGGCTATAGCCCATGGTCGAAAATGATGAAAAACGAGGTTAACACTTTTTTTTCAAAATTTCAAAAAACGATGGATTATAACCCATGTTTTTTTTTTTTTTCATTTTTTTCAAATCCTCAAAAATGATGAAAAACGGCGTGCTATAGTATGCCGCACGGTAGGGGCTATAGCCCATGGTCGGAAATGATGAAAAACGAGGTTAACATTTTTTTTCAAAATTTCAAAAAACGATGGACTATAACCCATGTTTTTTTTTTTTTTTTTTTTTTCAAATCCTCAAAAATGATGAAAAACGGCGTGCTATAGTATGCCGCACGGTAGGGGCTATAGCCCATGGTCGGAAATGATGAAAAACGAGGTTAACATTTTTTTTAAATTTTTCAAAAAACGATGGACTATAACCCATGTTTTTTTTTTTTTTTCATTTTTTTCAAATCCTCAAAAATGATGAAAAACGGCGTGCTATAGTATGCCGTACGGTAGGGGCTATAGCCCATGGTCGAAAATGATGAAAAACGAGGTTAACATTTTTTTTCAATTTTTCAAAAAACGATGGACTATAACCCATGTTTTGTTTTTTTTTTCATTTTTTTCAAATCCTCAAAAATGATGAAAAACAGCGTGCTATAGTATG
Organism: Protomyctophum parallelum; assembly: GCF_964188405.1. Classification (NCBI taxonomy): domain Eukaryota; kingdom Metazoa; phylum Chordata; class Actinopteri; order Myctophiformes; family Myctophidae; genus Protomyctophum; species Protomyctophum parallelum. Next base: position 38,536,869 of record NC_139697.1, on the reverse strand, counting down.
CCGTACGGTAGGGGCTATAGCCCATGGTCGAAAATGATGAAAAACGAGGTTAACATTTTTTTTCAAAATTTAAAAAAACGATGGACTATAACCCATGTTTTTTTTTTTTTTTTTTTTTTCAAATCCTCAAAAATAATGAAAAACGGCGTGCTATAGTATGCCGTACGGTAGGGGTTATAGCCCATTGTCGAAAATGATGAAAAACGAGGTTAACATTTTTTTTCAAAATTTCAAAAAACGATGGACTATAACCCATGTTTTTTTTTTTTTTTTTTTTTTCAAATCCTCAAAAATGATGAAAAACGGCGTGCTATAGTATGCCGTACGGTAGGGGCTATAGCCCATGGTCGAAAATGATGAAAAACGAGGTTAACATTTTTTTTCAAAATTTCAAAAAACGATGGACTATAACCCATGTTTTTTTTTTTTTAATTTTTTTCAAATCCTCAAAAATGATGAAAAACGGCGTGCTATAGTATGCTGTACGGTAGGGGCTATAGCCCATGGTCGAAAATGATGAAAAACGAGGTTAACATTTTTTTTCAAAATTTCAAAAAACAATGGACTATAACCCATGTTTTTTTTTTTTTCATTTTTTTCAAATCCTCAAAAATAATGAAAAACGGCGTGCTATAGTATGCCATACGGTAGGGGCTATAGCCCATGGTCGAAAATGATGAAAAACGAGGTTAACATTTTTTTTCAAAATTTCAAAAAACGATGGACTATAACCCATGTTTTTTTTTTTTTTTTTTTTTTCAAATCCTCAAAAATGATGAAAAACTGCGTGCTATAGTATGCCGTACGGTAGGGGCTATAGCCCATGGTCGGAAATGATGAAAAACGAGGTTAACATTTTTTTTCAATTTTTCAAAAAACAATGGACTATAACCCATGTTTTTTTTTTTTTTCATTTTTTTCAAATCCTCAAAAATAATGAAAAACAGCGTGCTATAGTATGCCGTACGGTAGGGGCTATAGCCCATGGTCGAAAATGATGAAAAACGAGGTTAACACTTTTTTTTCAAAATTTCAAAAAACGATGGATTATAACCCATGTTTTTTTTTTTTTTCATTTTTTTCAAATCCTCAAAAATGATGAAAAACGGCGTGCTATAGTATGCCGCACGGTAGGGGCTATAGCCCATGGTCGGAAATGATGAAAAACGAGGTTAACATTTTTTTTCAATTTTTCAAAAAACGATGGACTATAACCCATGTTTTTTTTTTTTTTTCATTTTTTTCAAATCCTCAAAAATGATGAAAAACAGCGTGCTATAGTATGCCGTACGGTAGGGGCTATAGCCCATGGTCGAAAATGATGAAAAACGAGGTTAACATTTTTTTTCAAAATTTCAAAAAACGATGGACTATAACCCATGTTTTTTTTTTTTTTCATTTTTTTCAAATCCTCAAAAATGATGAAAAACTGCGTGCTATAGTATGCCGTACGGTAGGGGCTATAGCCCATGGTCGAAAATGATGAAAAACAAGGTTAACATTTTTTTTCAAAATTTAAAAAAACGATGGACTATAACCCATGTTTTTTTTTTTTTTTTTTTTTTTTCAAATCCTCAAAAATAATGAAAAACGGCGTGCTATAGTATGCCGTACGGTAGGGGTTATAGCCCATTGTCGAAAATGATGAAAAACGAGGTTAACATTTTTTTTCAAAATTTCAAAAAACGATGGACTATAACCCATGTTTTTTTTTTTCTTTTTTTTCAAATCCTCAAAAATGATGAAAAACGGCGTGCTATAGTATGCTGTACGGTAGGGGCTATAGCCCATGGTCGAAAATTATGAAAAACGAGGTTAACATTTTTTTTCAAAATTTCAAAAAACAATGGACTATAACCCATGTTTTTTTTTTTTTTCATTTTTTTCAAATCCTCAAAAATAATGAAAAACGGCGTGCTATAGTATGCCGTACGGTAGGGGCTATAGCCCATGGTCGAAAATGATGAAAAACGAGGTTAACATTTTTTTTCAAAATTTCAAAAAACGATGGACTATAACCCATGTTTGTTTTTTTTTTTCATTTTTTTCAAATCCTCAAAAATGATGAAAAACGGCGTGCTATAGTATGCCGTACGGTAGGGGCTATAGCCCATGGTCGAAAATGATGAAAAACGAGGTTAACATTTTTTTTCAAAATTTCAAAAAACGATGGACTATAACCCATGTTTTTTTTTTTTTTCATTTTTTTCAAATCCTCAAAAATAATGAAAAACAGCGTGCTATAGTATGCCGTACGGTAGGGGCTATAGCCCATGGTCGAAAATGATGAAAAACGAGGTTAACACTTTTTTTTCAAAATTTCAAAAAACGATGGATTATAACCCATGTTTTTTTTTTTTTTCATTTTTTTCAAATCCTCAAAAATGATGAAAAACGGCGTGCTATAGTATGCCGCACGGTAGGGGCTATAGCCCATGGTCGGAAATGATGAAAAACGAGGTTAACATTTTTTTTCAATTTTTCAAAAAACGATGGACTATAACCCATGTTTTTTTTTTTTTTTCATTTTTTTCAAATCCTCAAAAATGATGAAAAACGGCGTGCTATAGTATGCCGTACGGTAGGGGCTATAGCCCATGGTCGAAAATGATGAAAAACGAGGTTAACATTTTTTTTCAATTTTTCAAAAAACGATGGACTATAACCCATGTTTTTTTTTTTTTTTCATTTTTTTCAAATCCTCAAAAATGATGAAAAACAGCGTGCTATAGTATGCCGTACGGTAGGGGCTATAGCCCATGGTCGAAAATGATGAAAAACGAGGTTAACATTTTTTTTCAATTTTTCAAAAAACAATGGACTATAACCCATGTTTTTTTTTTTTTCATTTTTTTCAAATCCTCAAAAATAATGAAAAACAGCGTGCTATAGTATGCCGTACGGTAGGGGCTATAGCCCATGGTCGAAAATGATGAAAAACGAGGTTAACACTTTTTTTTCAAAATTTCAAAAAACGATGGACTATAACCCATGTTTTTTTTTTTTTTTCATTTTTTTCAAATCCTCAAAAATGATGAAAAACAGCGTGCTATAGTATGCCGTACGGTAGGGGCTATAGCCCATGGTCGAAAATGATGAAAAACGAGGTTAACATTTTTTTTCAAAATTTCAAAAAACGATGGACTATAACCCATGTTTTTTTTTTTTTTTCATTTTTTTCAAATCCTCAAAAATGATGAAAAACAGCGTGCTATAGTATGCCGTACGGTAGGGGCTATAGCCCATGGTCGAAAATGATGAAAAACGAGGTTAACATTTTTTTTCAAAATTTCAAAAAACGATGGACTATAACCCATGTTTTTTTTTTTTTCATTTTTTTCAAATCCTCAAAAATGATGAAAAACGGCGTGCTATAGTATGCCGTACGGTAGGGGCTATAGCCCATGGTCGAAAATGATGAAAAACAAGGTTAACATTTTTTTTCAAAATTTAAAAAAACGATGGACTATAACCCATGTTTTTTTTTTTTTTTTTTTTTTTTTCAAATCCTCAAAAATAATGAAAAACGGCGTGCTATAGTATGCCGTACGGTAGGGGTTATAGCCCATTGTCGAAAATGATGAAAAACGAGGTTAACATTTTTTTTCAAAATTTCAAAAAACGATGGACTATAACCCATGTTTTTTTTTCTTTTTTTTTTCAAATCCTCAAAAATGATGAAAAACGGCGTGCTATAGTATGCCGTACGGTAGGGGCTATAGCCCATGGTCGAAAATGATGAAAAACGAGGTTAACATTTTTTTTCAAAATTTCAAAAAACGATGGACTATAACCCATGTTTTTTTTTTTCATTTTTTTCAAATCCTCAAAAATGATGAAAAACGGCTTGCTATAGTATGCTGTACGGTAGGGGCTATAGCCCATGGTCGAAAATGATGAAAAACGAGGTTAACATTTTTTTTCAAATTTTCAAAAAACAATGGACTATAACCCATGTTTTTTTTTGTTTTCATTTTTTTCAAATCCTCAAAAATAATGAAAAACGGCGTGCTATAGTATGCCGTACGGTAGGGGCTATAGCCCATGGTCGAAAATGATGAAAAACGAGGTTAACATTTTTTTTCAAAATTTCAAAAAACGATGGACTATAACCCATGTTTTTTTTTTGTTTTTTTTTTTTCAAATCCTCAAAAATGATGAAAAACGGCGTGCTATAGTATGCCGCACGGTAGGGGCTATAGCCCATGGTCGAAAATGATGAAAAACGAGGTTAACATTTTTTTTCAAAATTTCAAAAAACGATGGACTATAACCCATGTTTTTTTTTTTTTTTCATTTTTTTCAAATCCTCAAAAATGATGAAAAACAGCGTGCTATAGTATGCCGTACGGTAGGGGCTATAGCCCATGGTCGAAAATGATGAAAAACGAGGTTAACATTTTTTTTCAAAATTTCAAAAAACGATGGACTATAACCCATGTTTTTTTTTTTTTCATTTTTTTCAAATCCTCAAAAATGATGAAAAACGGCGTGCTATAGTATGCCGTACGGTAGGGGCTATAGCCCATGGTCGAAAATGATGAAAAACAAGGTTAACATTTTTTTTCAAAATTTAAAAAAACGATGGACTATAACCCATGTTTTTTTTTTTTTTTTTTTTTTTTTCAAATCCTCAAAAATAATGAAAAACGGCGTGCTATAGTATGCCGTACGGTAGGGGTTATAGCCCATTGTCGAAAATGATGAAAAACGAGGTTAACATTTTTTTTCAAAATTTCAAAAAACGATGGACTATAACCCATGTTTTTTTTTCTTTTTTTTTTCAAATCCTCAAAAATGATGAAAAACGGCGTGCTATAGTATGCCGTACGGTAGGGGCTATAGCCCATGGTCGAAAATGATGAAAAACGAGGTTAACATTTTTTTTCAAAATTTCAAAAAACGATGGACTATAACCCATGTTTTTTTTTTTCATTTTTTTCAAATCCTCAAAAATGATGAAAAACGGCTTGCTATAGTATGCTGTACGGTAGGGGCTATAGCCCATGGTCGAAAATGATGAAAAACGAGGTTAACATTTTTTTTCAAATTTTCAAAAAACAATGGACTATAACCCATGTTTTTTTTTGTTTTCATTTTTTTCAAATCCTCAAAAATAATGAAAAACGGCGTGCTATAGTATGCCGTACGGTAGGGGCTATAGCCCATGGTCGAAAATGATGAAAAACGAGGTTAACATTTTTTTTCAAAATTTCAAAAAACGATGGACTATAACCCATGTTTTTTTTTTTTTTTTTTTTTTTCAAATCCTCAAAAATGATGAAAAACGGCGTGCTATAGTATGCCGTACGGTAGGGGCTATAGCCCATGGTCGAAAATGATGAAAAACGAGGTTAACATTTTTTTTCAATTTTTCAAAAAACGATGGACTATAACCCATGTTTTTTTTTTTTTTTCATTTTTTTCAAATCCTCAAAAATGATGAAAAACAGCGTGCTATAGTATGCCGTACGGTAGGGGCTATAGCCCATGGTCGAAAATGATGAAAAACGAGGTTAACATTTTTTTTCAAAATTTCAAAAAACGATGGACTATAACCCATGTTTTTTTTTATTTTTATTTTTTTCAAATCCTCAAAAATGATGAAAAACGGCGTGCTATAGTATGCCGTACGGTAGGGGCTATAGCCCATGGTCGAAAATGATGAAAAACAAGGTTAACATTTTTTTTCAAAATTTAAAAAAACGATGGACTATAACCCATGTTTTTTTTTTTTTTTCATTTTTTTCAAATCCTCAAAAATAATGAAAAACGGCGTGCTATAGTATGCCGTACGGTAGGGGCTATAGCCCATGGTCGAAAATGATGAAAAACGAGGTTAACATTTTTTTTCAAAATTTCAAAAAACGATGGACTATAACCCATGTTTTTTTTTTTTTTTCATTTTTTTCAAATCCTCAAAAATGATGAAAAACAGCGTGCTATAGTATGCCGTACGGTAGGGGCTATAGCCCATGGTCGAAAATGATGAAAAACGAGGTTAACATTTTTTTTCAAAATTTCAAAAAACGATGGACTATAACCCATGTTTTTTTTTTTTTTCATTTTTTTCAAATCCTCAAAAATGATGAAAAACGGCGTGCTATAGTATGCCGTACGGTAGGGGCTATAGCCCATGGTCGAAAATGATGAAAAACAAGGTTAACATTTTTTTTCAAAATTTAAAAAAACGATGGACTATAACCCATGTTTTTTTTTTTTTTAATTTTTTTCAAATCCTCAAAAATAATGAAAAACGGCGTGCTATAGTATGCCGTACGGTAGGGGTTATAGCCCATTGTCGAAAATGATGAAAAACGAGGTTAACATTTTTTTTCAAAATTTCAAAAAACGATGGACTATAACCCATGTTTTTTTTTTTTTTTTTTTTCAAATCCTCAAAAATGATGAAAAACGGCGTGCTATAGTATGCCGTACGGTAGGGGCTATAGCCCATGGTCGAAAATGATGAAAAACGAGGTTAACATTTTTTTTCAAAATTTCAAAAAACTATGGACTATAACCCATGTTTTTTTTTTTTTCATTTTTTTCAAATCCTCAAAAATGATGAAAAACGGCTTGCTATAGTATGCTGTACGGTAGGGGCTATAGCCCATGGTCGAAAATGATGAAAAACGAGGTTAACATTTTTTTTCAAAATTTCAAAAAACAATGGACTATAACCCATGTTTTTTTTTGTTTTCATTTTTTTCAAATCCTCAAAAATAATGAAAAACGGCGTGCTATAGTATGCCGTACGGTAGGGGCTATAGCCCATGGTCGAAAATGATGAAAAACGAGGTTAACATTTTTTTTCAAAATTTCAAAAAACGATGGACTATAACCCATGTTTTTTTTTTTTTTAATTTTTTTCAAATCCTCAAAAATGATGAAAAACGGCGTGCTATAGTATGCCGTACGGTAGGGGCTATAGCCCATGGTCGAAAATGATGAAAAACGAGGTTAACATTTTTTTTCAATTTTTCAAAAAACGATGGACTATAACCCATGTTTTTTTTTTTTTTTCATTTTTTTCAAATCCTCAAAAATGATGAAAAACAGCGTGCTATAGTATGCCGTACGGTAGGGGCTATAGCCCATGGTCGAAAATGATGAAAAACGAGGTTAACATTTTTTTTCAAAATTTCAAAAAACGATGGACTATAACCCATGTTTTTTTTTTTTTTCATTTTTTTCAAATCCTCAAAAATGATGAAAAACGGCGTGCTATAGTATGCCGTACGGTAGGGGCTATAGCCCATGGTCGAAAATGATGAAAAACAAGGTTAACATTTTTTTTCAAAATTTAAAAAAACGATGGACTATAACCCATGTTTTTTTTTTTTTTTCATTTTTTTCAAATCCTCAAAAATAATGAAAAACGGCGTGCTATAGTATGCCGTACGGTAGGGGTTATAGCCCATTGTCGAAAATGATGAAAAACGAGGTTAACATTTTTTTTCAAAATTTCAAAAAACGATGGACTATAACCCATGTTTTTTTTTTTTTTTTTTTTTTTCAAATCCTCAAAAATAATGAAAAACGGCGTGCTATAGTATGCCGTACGGTAGGGGTTATAGCCCATTGTCGAAAATGATGAAAAACGAGGTTAACATTTTTTTTCAAAATTTCAAAAAACGATGGACTATAACCCATGTTTCTTTTTTTTTTTTTTTTTCAAATCCTCAAAAATGATGAAAAACGGCGTGCTATAGTATGCCGTACGGTAGGGGCTATAGCCCATGGTCGAAAATGATGAAAAACGAGGTTAACATTTTTTTTCAAAATTTCAAAAAACGATGGACTATAACCCATGTTTTTTTTTTTTTCATTTTTTTAAATCCTCAAAAATGATGAAAAACGGCGTGCTATAGTATGCCGTACGGTAGGGGCTATAGCCCATGGTCGAAAATGATGAAAAACGAGGTTAACACTTTTTTTTCAAAATTTCAAAAAACGATGGATTATAACCCATGTTTTTTTTTTTTTCATTTTTTTCAAATCCTCAAAAATGATGAAAAACGGCGTGCTATAGTATGCCGCACGGTAGGGGCTATAGCCCATGGTCGGAAATGATGAAAAACGAGGTTAACATTTTTTTTCAATTTTTCAAAAAACGATGGACTATAACCCATGTTTTTTTTTTTTTTTCATTTTTTTCAAATCCTCAAAAATGATGAAAAACAGCGTGCTATAGTATGCCGTACGGTAGGGGCTATAGCCCATGGTCGAAAATGATGAAAAACGAGGTTAACATTTTTTTTCAAAATTTCAAAAAACGATGGACTATAACCCATGTTTCTTTTTTTTTTTTTTTTCAAATCCTCAAAAATGATGAAAAACGGCGTGCTATAGTATGCCGTACGGTAGGGGCTATAGCCCATGGTCGAAAATGATGAAAAACGAGGTTAACATTTTTTTTCAAAATTTCAAAAAACGATGGACTATAACCCATGTTTTTTTTTTTTTCATTTTTTTAAATCCTCAAAAATGATGAAAAACGGCGTGCTATAGTATGCCGTACGGTAGGGGCTATAGCCCATGGTCGAAAATGATGAAAAACGAGGTTAACACTTTTTTTTCAAAATTTCAAAAAACGATGGATTATAACCCATGTTTTTTTTTTTTTTCATTTTTTTCAAATCCTCAAAAATGATGAAAAACGGCGTGCTATAGTATGCCGCACGGTAGGGGCTATAGCCCATGGTCGGAAATGATGAAAAACGAGGTTAACATTTTTTTTCAATTTTTCAAAAAACGATGGACTATAACCCATGTTTTTTTTTTTTTTTCATTTTTTTCAAATCCTCAAAAATGATGAAAAACAGCGTGCTATAGTATGCCGTACGGTAGGGGCTATAGCCCATGGTCGAAAATGATGAAAAACGAGGTTAACATTTTTTTTCAAAATTTCAAAAAACGATGGACTATAACCCATGTTTCTTTTTTTTTTTTTTTTTCAAATCCTCAAAAATTATGAAAAACGGCGTGCTATAGTATGCCGTACGGTAGGGGCTATAGCCCATGGTCGAAAATGATGAAAAACGAGGTTAACATTTTTTTTCAAAATTTCAAAAAATGATGGACTATAACCCATGTTTTTTTTTTTTTCATTTTTTTAAATCCTCAAAAATGATGAAAAACGGCGTGCTATAGTATGCCGTACGGTAGGGGCTATAGCCCATGGTCGAAAATGATGAAAAACGAGGTTAACACTTTTTTTTCAAAATTTCAAAAAACGATGGATTATAACCCATGTTTTTTTTTTTTTTCATTTTTTTCAAATCCTCAAAAATGATGAAAAACGGCGTGCTATAGTATGCCGCACGGTAGGGGCTATAGCCCATGGTCGGAAATGATGAAAAACGAGGTTAACATTTTTTTTCAATTTTTCAAAAAACGATGGACTATAACCCATGTTTTTTTTTTTTTTTCATTTTTTTCAAATCCTCAAAAATGATGAAAAACTGCGTGCTATAGTATGCCGTACGGTAGGGGCTATAGCCCATGGTCGAAAATGATGAAAAACAAGGTTAACATTTTTTTTCAAAATTTAAAAAAACGATGGACTATAACCCATGTTTTTTTTTTTTTTTTTTTTTTTTCAAATCCTCAAAAATAATGAAAAACGGCGTGCTATAGTATGCCGTACGGTAGGGGTTATAGCCCATTGTCGAAAATGATGAAAAACGAGGTTAACATTTTTTTTCAAAATTTCAAAAAACGATGGACTATAACCCATGTTTTTTTTTTTCATTTTTTTCAAATCCTCAAAAATGATGAAAAACGGCGTGCTATAGTATGCTGTACGGTAGGGGCTATAGCCCATGGTCGAAAATTATGAAAAACGAGGTTAACATTTTTTTTCAAAATTTCAAAAAACAATGGACTATAACCCATGTTTTTTTTTTTTTTCATTTTTTTCAAATCCTCAAAAATAATGAAAAACGGCGTGCTATAGTATGCCGTACGGTAGGGGGCTATAGCCCATGGTCGAAAATGATGAAAAACGAGGTTAACATTTTTTTTCAAAATTTCAAAAAACGATGGACTATAACCCATGTTTTGTTTTTTTTTTCATTTTTTTCAAATCCTCAAAAATGATGAAAAACGGCGTGCTATAGTATGCCGTACGGTAGGGGCTATAGCCCATGGTCGAAAATGATGAAAAACGAGGTTAACACTTTTATTTCAAAATTTCAAAAAACGATGGATTATAACCCATGTTTTTTTTTTTTTTTTTTTTTTTCAAATCCTCAAAAATGATGAAAAACGGCGTGCTATAGTATGCCGCACGGTAGGGGCTATAGCCCATGGTCGGAAATGATGAAAAACGAGGTTAACATTTTTTTTCAATTTTTCAAAAAACGATGGACTATAACCCATGTTTTTTTTTTTTTTTTTTTTTTTCAAATCCTCAAAAATGATGAAAAACGGCGTGCTATAGTATGCCGTACGGTAGGGGCTATAGCCCATGGTCGAAAATGATGAAAAACGAGGTTAACATTTTTTTTCAATTTTTCAAAAAACGATGGACTATAACCCATGTTTTTTTTTTTTTTTCATTTTTTTCAAATCCTCAAAAATGATGAAAAACAGCGTGCTATAGTATGCCGTACGGTAGGGGCTATAGCCCATGGTCGAAAATGATGAAAAACGAGGTTAACATTTTTTTTCAAAATTTCAAAAAACGATGGACTATAACCCATGTTTTTTTTTTTTTTTCATTTTTTTCAAATCCTCAAAAATGATGAAAAACAGCGTGCTATAGTATGCCGTACGGTAGGGGCTATAGCCCATGGTCGAAAATGATGAAAAACGAGGTTAACATTTTTTTTTCAAAATTTCAAAAAACGATGGACTATAACCCATGTTTTTTTTTTTTTTCATTTTTTTCAAATCCTCAAAAATGATGAAAAACGGCGTGCTATAGTATGCCGTACGGTAGGGGCTATAGCCCATGGTCGAAAATGATGAAAAACAAGGTTAACATTTTTTTTCAAAATTTAAAAAAACGATGGACTATAACCCATGTTTTTTTTTTTTTTTAATTTTTTTCAAATCCTCAAAAATAATGAAAAACGGCGTGCTATAGTATGCCGTACGGTAGGGGTTATAGCCCATTGTCGAAAATGATGAAAAACGAGGTTAACATTTTTTTTCAAAATTTCAAAAAACGATGGACTATAACCCATGTTTTTTTTTTTTTTTTTTTTCAAATCCTCAAAAATGATGAAAAACGGCGTGCTATAGTATGCCGTACGGTAGGGGCTATAGCCCAGGGTCGAAAATGATGAAAAACGAGGTTAACATTTTTTTTCAAAATTTCAAAAAACGATGGACTATAACCCATGTTTTTTTTTTTTTCATTTTTTTCAAATCCTCAAAAATGATGAAAAACGGCTTGCTATAGTATGCTGTACGGTAGGGGCTATAGCCCATGGTCGAAAATGATGAAAAACGAGGTTAACATTTTTTTTCAAAATTTCAAAAAACAATGGACTATAACCCATGTTTTTTTTTGTTTTCATTTTTTTCAAATCCTCAAAAATAATGAAAAACGGCGTGCTATAGTATGCCGTACGGTAGGGGCTATAGCCCATGGTCGAAAATGATGAAAAACGAGGTTAACATTTTTTTTCAAAATTTCAAAAAACGATGGACTATAACCCATGTTTTTTTTTTTTTTTTTTTTTTTCAAATCCTCAAAAATGATGAAAAACGGCGTGCTATAGTATGCCGTACGGTAGGGGCTATAGCCCATGGTCGAAAATGATGAAAAACGAGGTTAACATTTTTTTTCAATTTTTCAAAAAACGATGGACTATAACCCATGTTTTTTTTTTTTTTCATTTTTTTCAAATCCTCAAAAATAATGAAAAACAGCGTGCTATAGTATGCCGTACGGTAGGGGCTATAGCCCATGGTCGAAAATGATGAAAAACGAGGTTAACACTTTTATTTCAAAATTTCAAAAAACGATGGATTATAACCCATGTTTTTTGTTTTTTTCATTTTTTTCAAATCCTCAAAAATGATGAAAAACGGCGTGCTATAGTATGCCGCACGGTAGGGGCTATAGCCCATGGTCGGAAATGATGAAAAACGAGGTTAACATTTTTTTTCAATTTTTCAAAAAACGATGGACTATAACCCATGTTTTTTTTTTTTTTTTTTTTTTTCAAATCCTCAAAAATGATGAAAAACGGCGTGCTATAGTATGCCGTACGGTAGGGGCTATAGCCCATGGTCGAAAATGATGAAAAACGAGGTTAACATTTTTTTTCAATTTTTCAAAAAACGATGGACTATAACCCATGTTTTTTTTTTTTTTTCATTTTTTTCAAATCCTCAAAAATGATGAAAAACAGCGTGCTATAGTATGCCGTACGGTAGGGGCTATAGCCCATGGTCGAAAATGATGAAAAACGAGGTTAACATTTTTTTTCAAAATTTCAAAAAACGATGGACTATAACCCATGTTTTTTTTTTTTTTTCATTTTTTTCAAATCCTCAAAAATGATGAAAAACAGCGTGCTATAGTATGCCGTACGGTAGGGGCTATAGCCCATGGTCGAAAATGATGAAAAACGAGGTTAACATTTTTTTTCAAAATTTCAAAAAACGATGGACTATAACCCATGTTTTTTTTTTTTTTCATTTTTTTCAAATCCTCAAAAATGATGAAAAACGGCGTGCTATAGTATGCCGTACGGTAGGGGCTATAGCCCATGGTCGAAAATGATGAAAAACAAGGTTAACATTTTTTTTCAAAATTTAAAAAAACGATGGACTATAACCCATGTTTTTTTTTTTTTTTAATTTTTTTCAAATCCTCAAAAATAATGAAAAACGGCGTGCTATAGTATGCCGTACGGTAGGGGTTATAGCCCATTGTCGAAAATGATGAAAAACGAGGTTAACATTTTTTTTCAAAATTTCAAAAAACGATGGACTATAACCCATGTTTTTTTTTTTTTTTTTTTTCAAATCCTCAAAAATGATGAAAAACGGCGTGCTATAGTATGCCGTACGGTAGGGGCTATAGCCCATGGTCGAAAATGATGAAAAACGAGGTTAACATTTTTTTTCAAAATTTCAAAAAACGATGGACTATAACCCATGTTTTTTTTTTTTTCATTTTTTTCAAATCCTCAAAAATGATGAAAAACGGCTTGCTATAGTATGCTGTACGGTAGGGGCTATAGCCCATGGTCGAAAATGATGAAAAACGAGGTTAACATTTTTTTTCAAAATTTCAAAAAACAATGGACTATAACCCATGTTTTTTTTTGTTTTCATTTTTTTCAAATCCTCAAAAATAATGAAAAACGGCGTGCTATAGTATGCCGTACGGTAGGGGCTATAGCCCATGGTCGAAAATGATGAAAAACGAGGTTAACATTTTTTTTCAAAATTTCAAAAAACGATGGACTATAACCCATGTTTTTTTTTTTTTTTAATTTTTTTCAAATCCTCAACAATGATGAAAAACGGCGTGCTATAGTATGCCGTACGGTAGGGGCTATAGCCCATGGTCGAAAATGATGAAAAACGAGGTTAACATTTTTTTTCAATTTTTCAAAAAACGATGGACTATAACCCATGTTTTTTTTTTTTTTTCATTTTTTTTCAAATCCTCAAAAATGATGAAAAACAGCGTGCTATAGTATGCCGTACGGTAGGGGCTATAGCCCATGGTCGAAAATGATGAAAAACGAGGTTAACATTTTTTTTCAAAATTTCAAAAAACGATGGACTATAACCCATGTTTTTTTTTTTTTTCATTTTTTTCAAATCCTCAAAAATGATGAAAAACGGCGTGCTATAGTATGCCGTACGGTAGGGGCTATAGCCCATGGTCGAAAATGATGAAAAACAAGGTTAACATTTTTTTTCAAAATTTAAAAAAACGATGGACTATAACCCATGTTTTTTTTTTTTTTTCATTTTTTTCAAATCCTCAAAAATAATGAAAAACGGCGTGCTATAGTATGCCGTACGGTAGGGGTTATAGCCCATTGTCGAAAATGATGAAAAACGAGGTTAACATTTTTTTTCAAAATTTCAAAAAACGATGGACTATAACCCATGTTTTTTTTTTTTTTTAATTTTTTTCAAATCCTCAAAAATAATGAAAAACGGCGTGCTATAGTATGCCGTACGGTAGGGGTTATAGCCCATTGTCGAAAATGATGAAAAACGAGGTTAACATTTTTTTTCAAAATTTCAAAAAACGATGGACTATAACCCATGTTTTTTTTTTTTTTTTTTTTTCAAATCCTCAAAAATGATGAAAAACGGCGTGCTATAGTATGCCGTACGGTAGGGGCTATAGCCCATGGTCGAAAATGATGAAAAACGAGGTTAACATTTTTTTTCAAAATTTCAAAAAACGATGGACTATAACCCATGTTTTTTTTTTTTTCATTTTTTTAAATCCTCAAAAATGATGAAAAACGGCTTGCTATAGTATGCTGTACGGTAGGGGCTATAGCCCATGGTCGAAAATGATGAAAAACGAGGTTAACATTTTTTTTCAAATTTTCAAAAAAAGGTTGGACTATAACCCATGTTTTTTTTTTTTTTTTTTTTTCAAATCCTCAAAAATGATGAAAAACGGCGTGCTATAGTATGCCGTACGGTAGGGGCTATAGCCCATGGTCGAAAATGATGAAAAACGAGGTTAACATTTTTTTTCAAAATTTAAAAAAACGATGGACTATAACCCATGTTTTCTTTTTTTTTTTTTTTTTTTTCAAATCCTCAAAAATAATGAAAAACGGCGTGCTATAGTATGCCGTACGGTAGGGGTTATAGCCCATTGTCGAAAATGATGAAAAACGAGGTTAACATTTTTTTTCAAAATTTCAAAAAACGATGGACTATAACCCATGTTTTTTTTTTGTTTTTTTTTTCAAATCCTCAAAAATGATGAAAAACGGCGTGCTATAGTATGCCGTACGGTAGGGGCTATAGCCCATGGTCGAAAATGATGAAAAACGAGGTTAACATTTTTTTTCAAAATTTCAAAAAACGATGGACTATAACCCATGTTTTTTTTTTTTTTTTCATTTTTTTCAAATCCTCAAAAATAATGAAAAACGGCGTGCTATAGTATGCCGTACGGTAGGGGTTATAGCCCATTGTCGAAAATGATGAAAAACGAGGTTAACATTTTTTTTCAAAATTTCAAAAAACGATGGACTATAACCCATGTTTTTTTTTTTTTTTAATTTTTTTCAAATCCTCAAAAATAATGAAAAACGGCGTGCTATAGTATGCCGTACGGTAGGGGTTATAGCCCATTGTCGAAAATGATGAAAAACGAGGTTAACATTTTTTTTCAAAATTTCAAAAAACGATGGACTATAACCCATGTTTTTTTTTTTGTTTTTTTTTTCAAATCCTCAAAAATGATGAAAAACGGCGTGCTATAGTATGCCGTACGGTAGGGGCTATAGCCCATGGTCGAAAATGATGAAAAACGAGGTTAACATTTTTTTTCAAAATTTCAAAAAACGATGGACTATAACCCATGTTTTTTTTTTTTTCATTTTTTTAAATCCTCAAAAATAATGAAAAACGGCGTGCTATAGTATGCCGTACGGTAGGGGTTATAGCCCATTGTCGAAAATGATGAAAAACGAGGTTAACATTTTTTTTCAAAATTTCAAAAAACGATGGACTATAACCCATGTTTTTTTTTTTTTTTTTTTTTCAAATCCTCAAAAATGATGAAAAACTGCGTGCTATAGTATGCCGTACGGTAGGGGCTATAGCCCATGGTCGAAAATGATGAAAAACGAGGTTAACATTTTTTTTCAAAATTTCAAAAAACGATGGACTATAACCCATGTTTTTTTTTTTTTCATTTTTTTAAATCCTCAAAAATGATGAAAAACGGCTTGCTATAGTATGCTGTACGGTAGGGGCTATAGCCCATGGTCGAAAATGATGAAAAACGAGGTTAACATTTTTTTTCAAAATTTCAAAAAACGATGGACTATAACCCATGTTTTTTTTTTTTTTTTTTTTTCAAATCCTCAAAAATGATGAAAAACGGCGTGCTATAGTATGCCGTACGGTAGGGGCTATAGCCCATGGTCGAAAATGATGAAAAACGAGGTTAACATTTTTTTTCAAAATTTAAAAAAACGATGGACTATAACCCATGTTTTTTTTTTTTTCATTTTTTTAAATCCTCAAAAATGATGAAAAACGGCTTGCTATAGTATGCTGTACGGTAGGGGCTATAGCCCATGGTCGAAAATGATGAAAAACGAGGTTAACATTTTTTTTCAAAATTTCAAAAAACGATGGACTATAACCCATGTTTTTTTTGTTTTTGTTTTTTTTAATCCTCAAAAATGATGAAAAACGGCGTGCTATAGTATGCCGTACGGTAGGGGCTATAGCCCATGGTCGAAAATGATGAAAAACGAGGTTAACATTTTTTTTCAAAATTTCAAAAAACGATGGACTATAACCCATGTTTTTTTTTTTTTTTTTTTTTTTCAAATCCTCAAAAATAATGAAAAACGGCGTGCTATAGTATGCCGTACGGTAGGGGTTATAGCCCATTGTCGAAAATGATGAAAAACGAGGTTAACATTTTTTTTCAAAATTTCAAAAAACGATGGACTATAACCCATGTTTTTTTTTTTTTTTTTTTTTCAAATCCTCAAAAATGATGAAAAACGGCGTGCTATAGTATGCCGTACGGTAGGGGCTATAGCCCATGGTCGAAAATGATGAAAAACGAGGTTAACATTTTTTTTCAAAATTTCAAAAAACGATGGACTATAACCCATGTTTTTTTTTTTTTCATTTTTTTAAATCCTCAAAAATGATGAAAAACGGCTTGCTATAGTATGCTGTACGGTAGGGGCTATAGCCCATGGTCGAAAATGATGAAAAACGAGGTTAACATTTTTTTTCAAAATTTCAAAAAACAATGGACTATAACCCATGTTTTTTTTTTTTTTCATTTTTTTCAAATCCTCAAAAATGATGAAAAACGGCGTGCTATAGTATGCCGTACGGTAGGGGCTATAGCCCATGGTCGAAAATGATGAAAAACAAGGTTAACATTTTTTTTCAAAATTTAAAAAAACGATGGACTATAACCCATGTTTTTTTTTTTTTCATTTTTTTCAAATCCTCAAAAATAATGAAAAACGGCGTGCTATAGTATGCCGTACGGTAGGGGTTATAGCCCATTGTCGAAAATGACGAAAAACGAGGTTAACATTTTTTTTCAAAATTTCAAAAAACGATGGACTATAACCCATGTTTTTTTTTGTTTTTTTTTTCAAATCCTCAAAAATGATGAAAAACGGCGTGCTATAGTATGCCGTACGGTAGGGGCTATAGCCCATGGTCGAAAATGATGAAAAACGAGGTTAACATTTTTTTTCAAAATTTAAAAAAACGATGGACTATAACCCATGTTTTTTTTTTTTTTTAATTTTTTTCAAATCCTCAAAAATAATGAAAAACGGCGTGCTATAGTATGCCGTACGGTAGGGGTTATAGCCCATTGTCGAAAATGATGAAAAACGAGGTTAACATTTTTTTTCAAATTTTCAAAAAACGATGGACTATAACCCATGTTTTTTTTTTTTTTTTTTTTTCAAATCCTCAAAAATGATGAAAAACGGCGTGCTATAGCATGCCGTACGGTAGGGGCTATAGCCCATGGTCGAAAATGATGAAAAACGAGGTTAACATTTTTTTTCAAAATTTCAAAAAACGATGGACTATAACCCATGTTTTTTTTTTTTTCATTTTTTTAAATCCTCAAAAATGATGAAAAACGGCTTGCTATAGTATGCTGTACGGTAGGGGCTATAGCCCATGGTCGAAAATGATGAAAAACGAGGTTAACACTTTTTTTTCAAAATTTCAAAAAACGATGGATTATAACCCATGTTTTGTTTTTTTTTTCATTTTTTTCAAATCCTCAAAAATGATGAAAAACGGCGTGCTATAGTATGCCGCACGGTAGGGGCTATAGCCCATTGTCGAAAATGATGAAAAACGAGGTTAACATTTTTTTTCAAAATTTCAAAAAACGATGGACTATAACCCATGTTTTTTTTTTTTTCTTTTTTTCAAATCCTCAAAAATGATGAAAAACGGCGTGCTATAGTATGCCGTACGGTAGGGGCTATAGCCCATGGTCGAAAATGATGAAAAACGAGGTTAACATTCTTTTTCAAAATTTCAAAAAACGATGGACTATAACCCATGTTTTTTTTTTTTTTCATTTTTTTCAAATCCTCAAAAATAATGAAAAACGGCGTGCTATAGTATGCTGTACGGTAGGGGCTATAGCCCATGGTCGAAAATGATGAAAAACGAGGTTAACATTTTTTTTCAAAATTTCAAAAAACAATGGACTATAACCCATGTTTTTTTTTTTTTTCATTTTTTTCAAATCCTCAAAAATAATGAAAAACGGCGTGCTATAGTATGCCGTACGGTAGGGGCTATAGCCCATGGTCGAAAATGATGAAAAACGAGGTTAACATTTTTTTTCAAAATTTCAAAAAACGATGGACTATAACCCATGTTTTGTTTTTTTTTAATTTTTTTCAAATCCTCAAAAATGATGAAAAACGGCGTGCTATAGTATGCCGTACGGAAGGGGCTATAGCCCATGGTCGAAAATGATGAAAAACGAGGTTAACATTTTTTTTCAATTTTTCAAAAAACGATGGACTATAACCCATGTTTTTTTTTTTTTTTCATTTTTTTCAAATCCTCAAAAATGATGAAAAACGGCGTGCTATAGTATGCCGTACGGTAGGGGCTATAGCCCATGGTCGAAAATGATGAAAAACAAGGTTAACATTTTTTTTCAAAATTAAAAAAAACGATGGACTATAACCCATGTTTTTTTTTTTTTTTTCATTTTTTTCAAATCCTCAAAAATAGTGAAAAACGGCGTGCTATAGTATGCCGTACGGTAGGGGTTATAGCCCATTGTCGAAAATGATGAAAAACGAGGTTAACGTTTTTTTTCAAAATTTCAAAAAACGATGGACTATAACCCATGTTTTTTTTTTTTTTTTTTTTTCAAATCCTCAAAAATGATGAAAAACGGCGTGCTATAGTATGCCGTACGGTAGGGGCTATAGCCCATGGTCGAAAAGGATGAAAAACGAGGT
Source organism: Protomyctophum parallelum (assembly GCF_964188405.1). Lineage (NCBI taxonomy): Eukaryota > Metazoa > Chordata > Actinopteri > Myctophiformes > Myctophidae > Protomyctophum > Protomyctophum parallelum. Next base: position 38,517,694 of record NC_139697.1, on the reverse strand, counting down.
TAACATTTTTTTTCAAAATTTCAAAAAACGATGGACTATAACCCATGTTTTTTTTTTTTTTTTTTTTTTTCAAATCTCAAAAATGATGAAAAACGGCGTGCTATAGTATGCCGTACGGTAGGGGCTATAGCCCATGGTCGAAAATGATGAAAAACAAGGTTAACATTTTTTTTCAAAATTTAAAAAAACGATGGACTATAACCCATGTTTTTTTTTTTTTTTAATTTTTTTCAAATCCTCAAAAATAATGAAAAACGGCGTGCTATAGTATGCCGTACGGTAGGGGTTATAGCCCATTGTCGAAAATGATGAAAAACGAGGTTAACATTTTTTTTCAAAATTTCAAAAAACGATGGACTATAACCCATGTTTTTTTTTTTTTTTTTTTTTCAAATCCTCAAAAATGATGAAAAACGGCGTGCTATAGTATGCCGTACGGTAGGGGCTATAGCCCATGGTCGAAAATGATGAAAAACGAGGTTAACATTTTTTTTCAAAATTTCAAAAAACAATGGACTATAACCCATGTTTTTTTTTTTTTTTCATTTTTTTCAAATCCTCAAAAATAATGAAAAACGGCGTGCTATAGTATGCCGTACGGTAGGGGCTATAGCCCATGGTCGAAAATGATGAAAAACGAGGTTAACATTTTTTTTCAAAATTTCAAAAAACGATGGACTATAACCCATGTTTTGTTTTTTTTTAATTTTTTTCAAATCCTCAAAAATGATGAAAAACGGCGTGCTATAGTATGCCGTACGGTAGGGGCTATAGCCCATGGTCGAAAATGATGAAAAACGAGGTTAACATTTTTTTTCAATTTTTCAAAAAACGATGGACTATAACCCATGTTTTTTTTTTTTTTCATTTTTTTTAAATCCTCAAAAATGATGAAAAACGGCGTGCTATAGTATGCCGTACGGTAGGGGCTATAGCCCATGGTCGAAAATGATGAAAAACAAGGTTAACATTTTTTTTCAAAATTAAAAAAAACGATGGACTATAACCCATGTTTTTTTTTTTTTTTTCATTTTTTTCAAATCCTCAAAAATAATGAAAAACGGCGTGCTATAGTATGCCGTACGGTAGGGGTTATAGCCCATTGTCGAAAATGATGAAAAACGAGGTTAACGTTTTTTTTCAAAATTTCAAAAAACGATGGACTATAACCCATGTTTTTTTTTTTTTTTTTTTTTCAAATCCTCAAAAATGATGAAAAACGGCGTGCTATAGTATGCCGTACGGTAGGGGCTATAGCCCATGGTCGAAAATGATGAAAAACGAGGTTAACATTTTTTTTCAAAATTTCAAAAAACGATGGACTATAACCCATGTTTTTTTTTTTTTTTTTTTTTTTCAAATCCTCAAAAATAATGAAAAACGGCGTGCTATAGTATGCCGTACGGTAGGGGTTATAGCCCATTGTCGAAAATGATGAAAAACGAGGTTAACATTTTTTTTCAAAATTTCAAAAAACGATGGACTATAACCCATGTTTTTTTTTTTTTTTTTTTTCAAATCCTCAAAAATGATGAAAAACGGCGTGCTATAGTATGCCGTACGGTAGGGGCTATAGCCCATGGTCGAAAATGATGAAAAACGAGGTTAACATTTTTTTTCAAAATTTCAAAAAACGATGGACTATAACCCATGTTTTTTTTTTTTTTAATTTTTTTCAAATCCTCAAAAATAATGAAAAACGGCGTGCTATAGTATGCCGTACGGTAGGGGTTATAGCCCATTGTCGAAAATGATGAAAAACGAGGTTAACATTCTTTTTCAAAATTTCAAAAAACGATGGACTATAACCCATGTTTTTTTTTTTTTTCATTTTTTTCAAATCCTCAAAAATGATGAAAAACGGCTTGCTATAGTATGCTGTACGGTAGGGGCTATAGCCCATGGTCGAAAATGATGAAAAACGAGGTTAACATTTTTTTTCAAAATTTCAAAAAACAATGGACTATAACCCATGTTTTTTTTTTTTTTCATTTTTTTCAAATCCTCAAAAATAATGAAAAACGGCGTGCTATAGTATGCCGTACGGTAGGGGCTATAGCCCATGGTCGAAAATGATGAAAAACGAGGTTAACATTTTTTTTCAAAATTTCAAAAAACGATGGACTATAACCCATGTTTTGTTTTTTTTTAAATTTTTTCAAATCCTCAAAAATGATGAAAAACGGCGTGCTATAGTATGCCGTACGGAAGGGGCTATAGCCCATGGTCGAAAATGATGAAAAACGAGGTTAACATTTTTTTTCAATTTTTCAAAAAACGATGGACTATAACCCATGTTTTTTTTTTTTTTTCATTTTTTTCAAATCCTCAAAAATGATGAAAAACGGCGTGCTATAGTATGCCGTACGGTAGGGGCTATAGCCCATGGTCGAAAATGATGAAAAACAAGGTTAACATTTTTTTTCAAAATTAAAAAAAACGATGGACTATAACCCATGTTTTTTTTTTTTTTTTCATTTTTTTCAAATCCTCAAAAATAGTGAAAAACGGCGTGCTATAGTATGCCGTACGGTAGGGGTTATAGCCCATTGTCGAAAATGATGAAAAACGAGGTTAACGTTTTTTTTCAAAATTTCAAAAAACGATGGACTATAACCCATGTTTTTTTTTTTTTTTTTTTTTCAAATCCTCAAAAATGATGAAAAACGGCGTGCTATAGTATGCCGTACGGTAGGGGCTATAGCCCATGGTCGAAAAGGATGAAAAACGAGGTTAACATTTTTTTTCAAAATTTCAAAAAACGATGGACTATAACCCATGTTTTTTTTTTTTTTTTTTTTTTTCAAATCTCAAAAATGATGAAAAACGGCGTGCTATAGTATGCCGTACGGTAGGGGCTATAGCCCATGGTCGAAAATGATGAAAAACAAGGTTAACATTTTTTTTCAAAATTTAAAAAAACGATGGACTATAACCCATGTTTTTTTTTTTTTTTAATTTTTTTCAAATCCTCAAAAATAATGAAAAACGGCGTGCTATAGTATGCCGTACGGTAGGGGTTATAGCCCATTGTCGAAAATGATGAAAAACGAGGTTAACATTTTTTTTCAAAATTTCAAAAAACGATGGACTATAACCCATGTTTTTTTTTTTTTTTTTTTTTCAAATCCTCAAAAATGATGAAAAACGGCGTGCTATAGTATGCCGTACGGTAGGGGCTATAGCCCATGGTCGAAAATGATGAAAAACGAGGTTAACATTTTTTTTCAAAATTTCAAAAAACAATGGACTATAACCCATGTTTTTTTTTTTTTTTCATTTTTTTCAAATCCTCAAAAATAATGAAAAACGGCGTGCTATAGTATGCCGTACGGTAGGGGCTATAGCCCATGGTCGAAAATGATGAAAAACGAGGTTAACATTTTTTTTCAAAATTTCAAAAAACGATGGACTATAACCCATGTTTTGTTTTTTTTTAATTTTTTTCAAATCCTCAAAAATGATGAAAAACGGCGTGCTATAGTATGCCGTACGGTAGGGGCTATAGCCCATGGTCGAAAATGATGAAAAACGAGGTTAACATTTTTTTTCAATTTTTCAAAAAACGATGGACTATAACCCATGTTTTTTTTTTTTTTCATTTTTTTTAAATCCTCAAAAATGATGAAAAACGGCGTGCTATAGTATGCCGTACGGTAGGGGCTATAGCCCATGGTCGAAAATGATGAAAAACAAGGTTAACATTTTTTTTCAAAATTAAAAAAAACGATGGACTATAACCCATGTTTTTTTTTTTTTTTTCATTTTTTTCAAATCCTCAAAAATAATGAAAAACGGCGTGCTATAGTATGCCGTACGGTAGGGGTTATAGCCCATTGTCGAAAATGATGAAAAACGAGGTTAACGTTTTTTTTCAAAATTTCAAAAAACGATGGACTATAACCCATGTTTTTTTTTTTTTTTTTTTTTCAAATCCTCAAAAATGATGAAAAACGGCGTGCTATAGTATGCCGTACGGTAGGGGCTATAGCCCATGGTCGAAAATGATGAAAAACGAGGTTAACATTTTTTTTCAAAATTTCAAAAAACGATGGACTATAACCCATGTTTTTTTTTTTTTTTTTTTTTTTCAAATCCTCAAAAATAATGAAAAACGGCGTGCTATAGTATGCCGTACGGTAGGGGTTATAGCCCATTGTCGAAAATGATGAAAAACGAGGTTAACATTTTTTTTCAAAATTTCAAAAAACGATGGACTATAACCCATGTTTTTTTTTTTTTTTTTTTTCAAATCCTCAAAAATGATGAAAAACGGCGTGCTATAGTATGCCGTACGGTAGGGGCTATAGCCCATGGTCGAAAATGATGAAAAACGAGGTTAACATTTTTTTTCAAAATTTCAAAAAACGATGGACTATAACCCATGTTTTTTTTTTTTTTAATTTTTTTCAAATCCTCAAAAATAATGAAAAACGGCGTGCTATAGTATGCCGTACGGTAGGGGTTATAGCCCATTGTCGAAAATGATGAAAAACGAGGTTAACATTTTTTTTCAAAATTTCAAAAAACGATGGACTATAACCCATGTTTTTTTTTTTTTTTTTTTTTCAAATCCTCAAAAATGATGAAAAACGGCGTGCTATAGTATGCCGTACGGTAGGGGCTATAGCCCATGGTCGAAAATGATGAAAAACGAGGTTAACATTTTTTTTCAAAATTTCAAAAAACGATGGACTATAACCCATGTTTTTTTTTTTTTCATTTTTTTCAAATCCTCAAAAATGATGAAAAACGGCTTGCTATAGTATGCTGTACGGTAGGGGCTATAGCCCATAGTCGAAAATGATGAAAAACGAGGTTAACATTTTTTTTCAAAATTTCAAAAAACAATGGACTATAACCCATGTTTTTTTTTTTTTCATTTTTTTCAAATCCTCAAAAATAATGAAAAACGGCGTGCTATAGTATGCCGTACGGTAGGGGCTATAGCCCATGGTCGAAAATGATGAAAAACGAGGTTAACATTTTTTTTCAAAATTTCAAAAAACGATGGACTATAACCCATGTTTTTTTTTTTTTCATTTTTTTCAAATCCTCAAAAATGATGAAAAACGGCTTGCTATAGTATGCTGTACGGTAGGGGCTATAGCCCATAGTCGAAAATGATGAAAAACGAGGTTAACATTTTTTTTCAAAATTTCAAAAAACAATGGACTATAACCCATGTTTTTTTTTTTTTCTTTTTTTTCAAATCCTCAAAAATAATGAAAAACGGCGTGCTATAGTATGCCGTACGGTAGGGGCTATAGCTCATGGTCGAAAATGATGAAAAACGAGGTTAACATTTTTTTTCAAAATTTCAAAAAACGATGGACTATAACCCATGTTTTGTTTTTTTTAATTTTTTTTCAAATCCTCAAAAATGATGAAAAACGGCGTGCTATAGTATGCCGTACGGTAGGGGCTATAGCCCATGGTCGAAAATGATGAAAAACGAGGTTAACATTTTTTTTCAATTTTTCAAAAAACGATGGACTATAACCCATGTTTTTTTTTTTTCTTTTTTTTCAAATCCTCAAAAATGATGAAAAACGGCGTGCTATAGTATGCCGTACGGTAGGGGCTATAGCCCATGGTCGAAAATGATGAAAAACGAGGTTAACATTTTTTTTCAAAATTTAAAAAAACGATGGACTATAACCCATGTTTTTTTTTTTTTCATTTTTTTAAATCCTCAAAAATGATGAAAAACGGCTTGCTATAGTATGCTGTACGGTAGGGGCTATAGCCCATGGTCGAAAATGATGAAAAACGAGGTTAACATTTTTTTTCAAAATTTCAAAAAACGATGGACTATAACCCATGTTTTTTTTTGTTTTTTTTTTTCAAATCCTCAAAAATGATGAAAAACGGCGTGCTATAGTATGCCGTACGGTAGGGGCTATAGCCCATGGTCGAAAATGATGAAAAACGAGGTTAACATTTTTTTTCAAAATTTCAAAAAACGATGGACTATAACCCATGTTTTTTTTTTTTTTTTTTTTTTCAAATCCTCAAAAATAATGAAAAACGGCGTGCTATAGTATGCCGTACGGTAGGGGTTATAGCCCATTGTCGAAAATGATGAAAAACGAGGTTAACATTTTTTTTCAAAATTTCAAAAAACGATGGACTATAACCCATGTTTTTTTTTTTTTTTTTTTTTCAAATCCTCAAAAATGATGAAAAATGGCGTGCTATAGTATGCCGTACGGTAGGGGCTATAGCCCATGGTCGAAAATGATGAAAAACGAGGTTAACATTTTTTTTCAAAATTTCAAAAAACGATGGACTATAACCCATGTTTTTTTTTTTTTCATTTTTTTAAATCCTCAAAAATGATGAAAAACGGCTTGCTATAGTATGCTGTACGGTAGGGGCTATAGCCCATGGTCGAAAATGATGAAAAACGAGGTTAACATTTTTTTTCAAAATTTCAAAAAACAATGGACTATAACCCATGTTTTTTTTTTTTTTCATTTTTTTCAAATCCTCAAAAATGATGAAAAACGGCGTGCTATAGTATGCCGTACGGTAGGGGCTATAGCCCATGGTCGAAAATGATGAAAAACAAGGTTAACATTTTTTTTCAAAATTTAAAAAAACGATGGACTATAACCCATGTTTTTTTTTTTTTTTCATTTTTTTCAAATCCTCAAAAATAATGAAAAACGGCGTGCTATAGTATGCCGTACGGTAGGGGTTATAGCCCATTGTCGAAAATGACGAAAAACGAGGTTAACATTTTTTTTCAAAATTTCAAAAAACGATGGACTATAACCCATGTTTTTTTTTTGTTTTTTTTTTCAAATCCTCAAAAATGATGAAAAACGGCGTGCTATAGTATGCCGTACGGTAGGGGCTATAGCCCATGGTCGAAAATGATGAAAAACGAGGTTAACATTTTTTTTCAAAATTTAAAAAAACGATGGACTATAACCCATGTTTTTTTTTTTTTTAATTTTTTTCAAATCCTCAAAAATAATGAAAAACGGCGTGCTATAGTATGCCGTACGGTAGGGGTTATAGCCCATTGTCGAAAATGATGAAAAACGAGGTTAACATTTTTTTTCAAATTTTCAAAAAACGATGGACTATAACCCATGTTTTTTTTTTGTTTTTTTTTTAAATCCTCAAAAATGATGAAAAACGGCTTGCTATAGTATGCTGTACGGTAGGGGCTATAGCCCATGGTCGAAAATGATGAAAAACGAGGTTAACATTTTTTTTCAAAATTTCAAAAAACAATGGACTATAACCCATGTTTTTTTTTTTTTTCTTTTTTTTCAAATCCTCAAAAATAATGAAAAACGGCGTGCTATAGTATGCCGTACGGTAGGGGCTATAGCCCATGGTCGAAAATGATGAAAAACGAGGTTAACATTTTTTTTCAATTTTTCAAAAAACGATGGACTATAACCCATGTTTTTTTTTTTTTTTCATTTTATCAAATCCTCATAAATGATGAAAAACGGCGTGCTATAGTATGCCGTACGGTAGGGGCTATAGCCCATGGTCGAAAATGATGAAAAACGAGGTTAACATTTTTTTTCAATTTTTCAAAAAACGATGGACTATAACCCATGTTTTTTTTTTTTTTTCATTTTTTTCAAATCCTCAAAAATGATGAAAAACAGCGTGCTATCGTATGCCGTACGGTAGGGGCTATAGCCCATGGTCGAAAATGATGAAAAACGAGGTTAACATTTTTTTTCAAAATTTCAAAAAACGATGGACTATAACCCATGTTTTTTTTTTTTTTTCATTTTTTTCAAATCCTCAAAAATGATGAAAAACAGCGTGCTATAGTATGCCGTACGGTAGGGGCTATAGCCCATGGTCGAAAATGATGAAAAACGAGGTTAACATTTTTTTTCAAAATTTCAAAAAACGATGGACTATAACCCATGTTTTTTTTTTTTTTCATTTTTTTCAAATCCTCAAAAATGATGAAAAACGGCGTGCTATAGTATGCCGTACGGTAGGGGCTATAGCCCATGGTCGAAAATGATGAAAAACAAGGTTAACATTTTTTTTCAAAATTAAAAAAAACGATGGACTATAACCCATGTTTTTTTTTTTTTTTAATTTTTTTCAAATCCTCAAAAATAATGAAAAACGGCGTGCTATAGTATGCCGTACGGTAGGGGTTATAGCCCATTGTCGAAAATGATGAAAAACGAGGTTAACATTTTTTTTCAAAATTTCAAAAAACGATGGACTATAACCCATGTTTTTTTTTTTTTTTTTTTTTCAAATCCTCAAAAATGATGAAAAACGGCGTGCTATAGTATGCCGTACGGTAGGGGCTATAGCCCATGGTCGAAAATGATGAAAAACGAGGTTAACATTTTTTTTCAAAATTTCAAAAAACGATGGACTATAACCCATGTTTTTTTTTTTTTTCATTTTTTTCAAATCCTCAAAAATGATGAAAAACGGCTTGCTATAGTATGCTGTACGGTAGGGGCTATAGCCCATGGTCGAAAATGATGAAAAACGAGGTTAACATTTTTTTTCAAAATTTCAAAAAACAATGGACTATAACCCATGTTTTTTTTTTTTTTCATTTTTTTCAAATCCTCAAAAATAATGAAAAACGGCGTGCTATAGTATGCCGTACGGTAGGGGCTATAGCCCATGGTCGAAAATGATGAAAAACGAGGTTAACATTTTTTTTCAAAATTTCAAAAAACGATGGACTATAACCCATGTTTTGTTTTTTTTTTGTTTTTTTTCAAATCCTCAAAAATGATGAAAAACGGCGTGCTATAGTATGCCGTACGGTAGGGGCTATAGCCCATGGTCGAAAATGATGAAAAACGAGGTTAACATTTTTTTTCAATTTTTCAAAAAACGATGGACTATAACCCATGTTTTTTTTTTGTTTGTTTTTTTTTCAAATCCTCAAAAATGATGAAAAACGGCGTGCTATAGTATGCCGTACGGTAGGGGCTATAGCCCATGGTCGAAAATGATGAAAAACAAGGTTAACATTTTTTTTCAAAATTAAAAAAAACGATGGACTATAACCCATGTTTTTTTTTTTTTTTTTTTTTTTTTCAAATCCTCAAAAATAATGAAAAACGGCGTGCTATAGTATGCCGTACGGTAGGGGTTATAGCCCATTGTCGAAAATGATGAAAAACGAGGTTAACGTTTTTTTTCAAAATTTCAAAAAACGATGGACTATAACCCATGTTTTTTTTTTTTTTTTTTTTTCAAATCCTCAAAAATGATGAAAAACGGCGTGCTATAGTATGCCGTACGGTAGGGGCTATAGCCCATGGTCGAAAATGATGAAAAACGAGGTTAACATTTTTTTTCAAAATTTCAAAAAACGATGGACTATAACCCATGTTTTTTTTTTTTTTTTTTTTTTTCAAATCCTCAAAAATGATGAAAAACGGCGTGCTATAGTATGCCGTACGGTAGGGGCTATAGCCCATGGTCGAAAATGATGAAAAACAAGGTTAACATTTTTTTTCAAAATTTAAAAAAACGATGGACTATAACCCATGTTTTTTTTTTTTTTTTTTTTTTTTTAAATCCTCAAAAATAATGAAAAACGGCGTGCTATAGTATGCCGTACGGTAGGGGTTATAGCCCATTGTCGAAAATGATGAAAAACGAGGTTAACATTTTCTTTCAAAATTTCAAAAAACGATGGACTATAACCCATGTTTTTTTTTTTTTCATTTTTTTCAAATCCTCAAAAATAATGAAAAACGGCGTGCTATAGTATGCCGTACGGTAGGGGCTATAGCCCATGGTCGAAAATGATGAAAAACGAGGTTAACATTTTTTTTCAAAATTTCAAAAAACGATGGACTATAACCCATGTTTTGTTTTTTTTTTATTTTTTTCAAATCCTCAAAAATGATGAAAAACGGCGTGCTATAGTATGCCGTACGGTAGGGGCTATAGCCCATGGTCGAAAATGATGAAAAACGAGGTTAACATTTTTTTTCAATTTTTCAAAAAACGATGGACTATAACCCATGTTTTTTTTTTTTTTTTTTTTTTTCAAATCCTCAAAAATGATGAAAAACGGCGTGCTATAGTATGCCGTACGGTAGGGGCTATAGCCCATGGTCGAAAATGATGAAAAACAAGGTTAACATTTTTTTTCAAAATTAAAAAAAACGATGGACTATAACCCATGTTTTTTTTTTTTTTTTCATTTTTTTCAAATCCTCAAAAATAATGAAAAACGGCGTGCTATAGTATGCCGTACGGTAGGGGTTATAGCCCATTGTCGAAAATGATGAAAAACGAGGTTAACGTTTTTTTTCAAAATTTCAAAAAACGATGGACTATAACCCATGTTTTTTTTTTTTTTTTTTTTTCAAATCCTCAAAAATGATGAAAAACGGCGTGCTATAGTATGCCGTACGGTAGGGGCTATAGCCCATGGTCGAAAATGATGAAAAACGAGGTTAACATTTTTTTTCAAAATTTCAAAAAACGATGGACTATAACCCATGTTTTTTTTTTTTTTTTTTTTTTTCAAATCCTCAAAAATGATGAAAAACGGCGTGCTATAGTATGCCGTACGGTAGGGGCTATAGCCCATGGTCGAAAATGATGAAAAACAAGGTTAACATTTTTTTTCAAAATTTAAAAAAACGATGGACTATAACCCATGTTTTTTTTTTTTTTTTTTTTTTTCAAATCCTCAAAAATAATGAAAAACGGCGTGCTATAGTATGCCGTACGGTAGGGGTTATAGCCCATTGTCGAAAATGATGAAAAACGAGGTTAACATTTTTTTTCAAAATTTCAAAAAACGATGGACTATAACCCATGTTTTTTTTTTTTTCTTTTTTTCAAATCCTCAAAAATGATGAAAAACGGCGTGCTATAGTATGCCGTACGGTAGGGGCTATAGCCCATGGTCGAAAATGATGAAAAACGAGGTTAACATTTTTTTTCAAAATTTCAAAAAACGATGGACTATAACCCATGTTTTTTTTTTTTTCATTTTTTTCAAATCCTCAAAAATGATGAAAAACGGCTTGCTATAGTATGCTGTACGGTAGGGGCTATAGCCCATGGTCGAAAATGATGAAAAACGAGGTTAACATTTTTTTTCAAAATTTCAAAAAACAATGGACTATAACCCATGTTTTTTTTTTTTTTCATTTTTTTCAAATCCTCAAAAATAATGAAAAACGGCGTGCTATAGTATGCCGTACGGTAGGGGTTATAGCCCATTGTCGAAAATGATGAAAAACGAGGTTAACATTTTTTTTCAAAATTTCAAAAAACGATGGACTATAACCCATGTTTTTTTTTTTTTCTTTTTTTCAAATCCTCAAAAATGATGAAAAACGGCGTGCTATAGTATGCCGTACGGTAGGGGCTATAGCCCATGGTCGAAAATGATGAAAAACGAGGTTAACATTTTTTTTCAAAATTTCAAAAAACGATGGACTATAACCCATGTTTTTTTTTTTTTCATTTTTTTCAAATCCTCAAAAATGATGAAAAACGGCTTGCTATAGTATGCTGTACGGTAGGGGCTATAGCCCATGGTCGAAAATGATGAAAAACGAGGTTAACATTTTTTTTCAAAATTTCAAAAAACAATGGACTATAACCCATGTTTTTTTTTTTTTTTCATTTTTTTCAAATCCTCAAAAATAATGAAAAACGGCGTGCTATAGTATGCCGTACGGTAGGGGCTATAGCCCATGGTCGAAAATGATGAAAAACGAGGTTAACATTTTTTTTCAAAATTTCAAAAAACGATGGACTATAACCCATGTTTTGTTTTTTTTTAATTTTTTTCAAATCCTCAAAAATGATGAAAAACGGCGTGCTATAGTATGCCGTACGGTAGGGGCTATAGCCCATGGTCGAAAATGATGAAAAACGAGGTTAACATTTTTTTTCAATTTTTCAAAAAACGATGGACTATAACCCATGTTTTTGTTTTTTTTTTGTTTTTTTAAATCCTCAAAAATGATGAAAAACGGCGTGCTATAGTATGCCGTACGGTAGGGGCTATAGCCCATGGTCGAAAATGATGAAAAACAAGGTTAACATTTTTTTTCAAAATAAAAAAAAACGATGGACTATAACCCATGTTTTTTTTTTTTTTTCATTTTTTTCAAATCCTCAAAAATAATGAAAAACGGCGTGCTATAGTATGCCGTACGGTAGGGGTTATAGCCCATTGTCGAAAATGATGAAAAACGAGGTTAACGTTTTTTTTCAAAATTTCAAAAAACGATGGACTATAACCCATGTTTTTTTTTTTTTTCTTTTTTTCAAATCCTCAAAAATGATGAAAAACGGCGTGCTATAGTATGCCGTACGGTAGGGGCTATAGCCCATGGTCGAAAATGATGAAAAACGAGGTTAACATTTTTTTTCAAAATTTCAAAAAACGATGGACTATAACCCATGTTTTTTTTTTTTTTTTTTTTTTTTTAAATCCTCAAAAATAATGAAAAACGGCGTGCTATAGTATGCCGTACGGTAGGGGTTATAGCCCATTGTCGAAAATGATGAAAAACGAGGTTAACATTTTTTTTCAAAATTTCAAAAAACGATGGACTATAACCCATGTTTTTTTTTGTTTTTTTTTTCAAATCCTCAAAAATGATGAAAAACGGCGTGCTATAGTATGCCGTACGGTAGGGGCTATAGCCCATGGTCGAAAATGATGAAAAACGAGGTTAACATTTTTTTTCAAAATTTCAAAAAACGATGGACTATAACCCATGTTTTTTTTTTTTTTAATTTTTTTCAAATCCTCAAAAATAATGAAAAACGGCGTGCTATAGTATGCCGTACGGTAGGGGTTATAGCCCATTGTCGAAAATGATGAAAAACGAGGTTAACATTTTTTTTCAAAATTTCAAAAAACGATGGACTATAACCCATGTTTTTTTTTTTTTTTTTTTTTCAAATCCTCAAAAATGATGAAAAACGGCGTGCTATAGTATGCCGTACGGTAGGGGCTATAGCCCATGGTCGAAAATGATGAAAAACGAGGTTAACATTTTTTTTCAAAATTTCAAAAAACGATGGACTATAACCCATGTTTGTTTTTTTTTCATTTTTTTCAAATCCTCAAAAATGATGAAAAACGGCTTGCTATAGTATGCTGTACGGTAGGGGCTATAGCCCATAGTCGAAAATGATGAAAAACGAGGTTAACATTTTTTTTCAAAATTTCAAAAAACAATGGACTATAACCCATGTTTTTTTTTTTTTTCATTTTTTTCAAATCCTCAAAAATAATGAAAAACGGCGTGCTATAGTATGCCGTACGGTAGGGGCTATAGCCCATGGTCGAAAATGATGAAAAACGAGGTTAACATTTTTTTTCAAAATTTCAAAAAACGATGGACTATAACCCATGTTTTTTTTTTTTCATTTTTTTCAAATCCTCAAAAATGATGAAAAACGGCTTGCTATAGTATGCTGTACGGTAGGGGCTATAGCCCATAGTCGAAAATGATGAAAAACGAGGTTAACATTTTTTTTCAAAATTTCAAAAAACAATGGACTATAACCCATGTTTTGTTTTTTTTTAATTTTTTTCAAATCCTCAAAAATGATGAAAAACGGCGTGCTATAGTATGCCGTACGGTAGGGGCTATAGCCCATGGTCGAAAATGATGAAAAACGAGGTTAACATTTTTTTTCAATTTTTCAAAAAACGATGGACTATAACCCATGTTTTTTTTTTTTTTTCATTTTTTTAAATCCTCAAAAATGATGAAAAACGGCGTGCTATAGTATGCCGTACGGTAGGGGCTATAGCCCATGGTCGAAAATGATGAAAAACAAGGTTAACATTTTTTTTCAAAATTAAAAAAAACGATGGACTATAACCCATGTTTTTTTTTTTTTTTCATTTTTTTCAAATCCTCAAAAATAATGAAAAACGGCGTGCTATAGTATGCCGTACGGTAGGGGTTATAGCCCATTGTCGAAAATGATGAAAAACGAGGTTAACGTTTTTTTTCAAAATTTCAAAAAACGATGGACTATAACCCATGTTTTTTTTTTTTTTTCATTTTTTTAAATCCTCAAAAATGATGAAAAACGGCGTGCTATAGTATGCCGTACGGTAGGGGCTATAGCCCATGGTCGAAAATGATGAAAAACAAGGTTAACATTTTTTTTCAAAATTAAAAAAAACGATGGACTATAACCCATGTTTTTTTTTTTTTTTCATTTTTTTCAAATCCTCAAAAATAATGAAAAACGGCGTGCTATAGTATGCCGTACGGTAGGGGTTATAGCCCATTGTCGAAAATGATGAAAAACGAGGTTAACGTTTTTTTTCAAAATTTCAAAAAACGATGGACTATAACCCATGTTTTTTTTTTTTTTCTTTTTTTCAAATCCTCAAAAATGATGAAAAACGGCGTGCTATAGTATGCCGTACGGTAGGGGCTATAGCCCATGGTCGAAAATGATGAAAAACGAGGTTAACATTTTTTTTCAAAATTTCAAAAAACGATGGACTATAACCCATGTTTTTTTTTTTTTTTTTTTTTTTTAAATCCTCAAAAATAATGAAAAACGGCGTGCTATAGTATGCCGTACGGTAGGGGTTATAGCCCATTGTCGAAAATGATGAAAAACGAGGTTAACATTTTTTTTCAAAATTTCAAAAAACGATGGACTATAACCCATGTTTTTTTTTGTTTTTTTTTTCAAATCCTCAAAAATGATGAAAAACGGCGTGCTATAGTATGCCGTACGGTAGGGGCTATAGCCCATGGTCGAAAATGATGAAAAACGAGGTTAACATTTTTTTTCAAAATTTCAAAAAACGATGGACTATAACCCATGTTTTTTTTTTTTTTAATTTTTTTCAAATCCTCAAAAATAATGAAAAACGGCGTGCTATAGTATGCCGTACGGTAGGGGTTATAGCCCATTGTCGAAAATGATGAAAAACGAGGTTAACATTTTTTTTCAAAATTTCAAAAAACGATGGACTATAACCCATGTTTTTTTTTTTTTTTTTTTTTCAAATCCTCAAAAATGATGAAAAACGGCGTGCTATAGTATGCCGTACGGTAGGGGCTATAGCCCATGGTCGAAAATGATGAAAAACGAGGTTAACATTTTTTTTCAAAATTTCAAAAAACGATGGACTATAACCCATGTTTGTTTTTTTTTCATTTTTTTCAAATCCTCAAAAATGATGAAAAACGGCTTGCTATAGTATGCTGTACGGTAGGGGCTATAGCCCATAGTCGAAAATGATGAAAAACGAGGTTAACATTTTTTTTCAAAATTTCAAAAAACAATGGACTATAACCCATGTTTTTTTTTTTTTTCATTTTTTTCAAATCCTCAAAAATAATGAAAAACGGCGTGCTATAGTATGCCGTACGGTAGGGGCTATAGCCCATGGTCGAAAATGATGAAAAACGAGGTTAACATTTTTTTTCAAAATTTCAAAAAACGATGGACTATAACCCATGTTTTTTTTTTTTTCATTTTTTTCAAATCCTCAAAAATGATGAAAAACGGCTTGCTATAGTATGCTGTACGGTAGGGGCTATAGCCCATAGTCGAAAATGATGAAAAACGAGGTTAACATTTTTTTTCAAAATTTCAAAAAACAATGGACTATAACCCATGTTTTGTTTTTTTTTAATTTTTTTCAAATCCTCAAAAATGATGAAAAACGGCGTGCTATAGTATGCCGTACGGTAGGGGCTATAGCCCATGGTCGAAAATGATGAAAAACGAGGTTAACATTTTTTTTCAATTTTTCAAAAAACGATGGACTATAACCCATGTTTTTTTTTTTTTTTCATTTTTTTAAATCCTCAAAAATGATGAAAAACGGCGTGCTATAGTATGCCGTACGGTAGGGGCTATAGCCCATGGTCGAAAATGATGAAAAACAAGGTTAACATTTTTTTTCAAAATTAAAAAAAACGATGGACTATAACCCATGTTTTTTTTTTTTTTTCATTTTTTTCAAATCCTCAAAAATAATGAAAAACGGCGTGCTATAGTATGCCGTACGGTAGGGGTTATAGCCCATTGTCGAAAATGATGAAAAACGAGGTTAACGTTTTTTTTCAAAATTTCAAAAAACGATGGACTATAACCCATGTTTTTTTTTTTTTTCTTTTTTTCAAATCCTCAAAAATGATGAAAAACGGCGTGCTATAGTATGCCGTACGGTAGGGGCTATAGCCCATGGTCGAAAATGATGAAAAACGAGGTTAACATTTTTTTTCAAAATTTCAAAAAACGATGGACTATAACCCATGTTTTTTTTTTTTTTTTTTTTTTTTTAAATCCTCAAAAATAATGAAAAACGGCGTGCTATAGTATGCCGTACGGTAGGGGTTATAGCCCATTGTCGAAAATGATGAAAAACGAGGTTAACATTTTTTTTCAAAATTTCAAAAAACGATGGACTATAACCCATGTTTTTTTTTGTTTTTTTTTTCAAATCCTCAAAAATGATGAAAAACGGCGTGCTATAGTATGCCGTACGGTAGGGGCTATAGCCCATGGTCGAAAATGATGAAAAACGAGGTTAACATTTTTTTTCAAAATTTCAAAAAACGATGGACTATAACCCATGTTTGTTTTTTTTTCATTTTTTTCAAATCCTCAAAAATGATGAAAAACGGCTTGCTATAGTATGCTGTACGGTAGGGGCTATAGCCCATAGTCGAAAATGATGAAAAACGAGGTTAACATTTTTTTTCAAAATTTCAAAAAACAATGGACTATAACCCATGTTTTTTTTTTTTTTCATTTTTTTCAAATCCTCAAAAATAATGAAAAACGGCGTGCTATAGTATGCCGTACGGTAGGGGCTATAGCCCATGGTCGAAAATGATGAAAAACGAGGTTAACATTTTTTTTCAAAATTTCAAAAAACGATGGACTATAACCCATGTTTTGTTTTTTTTTAATTTTTTTCAAATCCTCAAAAATAATGAAAAACGGCGTGCTATAGTATGCCGTACGGTAGGGGCTATAGCCCATGGTCGAAAATGATGAAAAACGAGGTTAACATTTTTTTTCAATTTTTCAAAAAACGATGGACTATAACCCATGTTTTTTTTTTTTTTTTTTTTTCAAATCCTCAAAAATGATGAAAAACGGCGTGCTATAGTATGCCGTACGGTAGGGGCTATAGCTCATGGTCGAAAATGATGAAAAACAAGGTTAACATTTTTTTTCAAAATTAAAAAAAACGATGGACTATAACCCATGTTTTTTTTTTTTTTTTTTTTTCAAATCCTCAAAAATGATGAAAAACGGCGTGCTATAGTATGCCGTACGGTAGGGGCTATAGCCCATGGTCGAAAATGATGAAAAACGAGGTTAACATTTTTTTTCAAAATTTCAAAAAACGATGGACTATAACCCATGTTTTTTTTTTTTTTTTTTTTTTTCAAATCCTCAAAAATAATGAAAAACGGCGTGCTATAGTATGCCGTACGGTAGGGGTTATAGCCCATTGTCGAAAATGATGAAAAACGAGGTTAACATTTTTTTTCAAAATTTCAAAAAACGATGGACTATAACCCATGTTTTTTTTTTTTTTTTTTTTCAAATCCTCAAAAATGATGAAAAACGGCGTGCTATAGTATGCCGTACGGTAGGGGCTATAGCCCATGGTCGAAAATGATGAAAAACGAGGTTAACATTTTTTTTCAATTTTTCAAAAAACGATGGACTATACCCCATGTTTTTTTTTTTTTTTTTTTTTTTTCAAATCCTCAAAAATGATGAAAAACAGCGTGCTATAGTATGCCGTACGGTAGGGGCTATAGCCCATGGTCGAAAATGATGAAAAACGAGGTTAACATTTTTTTTCAAAATTTCAAAAAACGATGGACTATAACCCATGTTTTTTTTTTTTTTCATTTTTTTCAAATCCTCAAAAATGATGAAAAACGGCGTGCTATAGTATGCCGCACGGTAGGGGCTATAGCCCATGGTCGGAAATGATGAAAAACGAGGTTAACATTTTTTTTCCAAATTTCAAAAAACGATGGACTATAACCCATGTTTTTTTTTTTTTTTTTTTTTTTCAAATCCTCAAAAATAATGAAAAACAGCGTGCTATAGTATGCCGTACGGTAGGGGCTATAGCCCATGGTCGAAAATGATGAAAAACGAGGTTAACACTTTTTTTAAAAAAAATTAAAAAACGATGGACTATAACCCATGTTTTTTTTTTTTTTCATTTTTTTCAAATCCTCAAAAATTATGAAAAACGGCGTGCTATAGTATGCCGTACGGTAGGGGCTATAGCCCATGGTCGGAAATGATGAAAAACGAGGTTAACATTTTTTGTAAATTTTTCAAAAAACGATGGACTATAACCCATGTTTTTTTTTTTTTTCCATTTTTTTCAAATTCTCAAAAATGATGAAAAACAGCGTGCTATAGTATGCCGTACGGTAGGGGCTATAGCCCATGGTCGAAAATGATGAAAAACGAGGTTAACATTTTTTTTCAAAATTTCAAAAAACGATGGACTATAACCCATGTTTTTTTTTTTGTTTTTTTTTTTTCAAATTCTCAAAAATGATGAAAAACGGCGTGCTATAGTATGCCGCACGGTAGGGGCTATAGCCCATGGTCGGAAATGATGAAAAACGAGGTTAACATTTTTTTTCAAAATTTCAAAAAACGATGGACTATAACCCATGTTTTTTTTTTTTTTTTTTTTTTTAAATCCTCAAAAATAATGAAAAACAGCGTGCTATAGTATGCCGTACGGTAGGGGCTATAGCCCATGGTCGAAAATGATGAAAAACGAGGTTAACACTTTTTTAAAAAAAATTAAAAAAACGATGGACTATAACCCATGTTTTTTTTTTTTTTCATTTTTTTCAAATCCTCAAAAATGATGAAAAACGGCGTGCTATAGTATGCCGTACGGTAGGGGCTATAGCCCATGGTCGGAAATGATGAAAAACGAGGTTAACATTTTTTGTAAATTTTTCAAAAAACGATGGACTATAACCCATGTTTTTTTTTTTTTTTCATTTTTTTCAAATTCTCAAAAATGATGAAAAACAGCGTGCTATAGTATGCCGTACGGTAGGGGCTATAGCCCATGGTCGAAAATGATGAAAAACGAGGTTAACATTTTTTTTCAAAATTTCAAAAAACGATGGACTATAACCCATGTTTTTTTTTTTTTTTTTTTTTTTTTAAATTCTCAAAAATGATGAAAAACGGCGTGCTATAGTATGCCGCACGGTAGGGGCTATAGCCCATGGTCGGAAATGATGAAAAACGAGGTTAACATTTTTTTTCTAAATTTCAAAAAACGATGGACTATAACCCATGTTTTTTTTTTTTTTTTTTTTTTTCAAATCCTCAAAAATAATGAAAAACAGCGTGCTATAGTATGCCGTACGGTAGGGGCTATAGCCCATGGTCGAAAATGATGAAAAACGAGGTTAACACTTTTTTAAAAAAAATTCAAAAAACGATGGACTATAACCCATGTTTTTTTTTTTTTTCATTTTTTTCAAATCCTCAAAAATGATGAAAAACGGCGTGCTATAGTATGCCGTACGGTAGGGGCTATAGCCCATGGTCGAAAATGATGAAAAACGAGGTTAACATTTTTTTTCAAAATTTCAAAAAACGATGGACTATAACCCATGTTTTTTTTTTTTTTCATTTTTTTCAAATCCTCAAAAATAATGAAAAACAGCGTGCTATAGTATGCCGTACGGTAGGGGCTATAGCCCATGGTCGAAAATGATGAAAAACGAGGTTAACACTTTTTTTTCAAAATTTCAAAAAACGATGGACTATAACCCATGTTTTTTTTTTTTTTCATTTTTTTCAAATCCTCAAAAATGATGAAAAACGGCGTGCTATAGTATGCCGTACGGTAGGGGCTATAGCCCATGGTCGGAAATGATGAAAAACGAGGTTAACATTTTTTTTCAATTTTTCAAAAAACGATGGACTATAACCCATGTTTTTTTTTTTTTAATTTTTTTCAAATCCTCAAAAATGATGAAAAACGGCGTGCTATAGTATGCCGTACGGTAGGGGCTATAGCCCATGGTCGGAAATGATGAAAAACGAGGTTAACATTTTTTTTCAATTTTTCAAAAAACAATGGACTATAACCCATGTTTTTTTTTTTTTTTTTTTTTTTCAAATCCTCAAAAATGATGAAAAACGGCGTGCTATAGTATGCCGCACGGTAGGGGCTATAGCCCATGGTCGGAAATGATGAAAAACGAGGTTAACATTTTTTTTCAAAATTTCAAAAAACGATGGACTATAACCCATGTTTTTTTTTTTTTTTTTTTTTTTCAAATCCTCAAAAATAATGAAAAACAGCGTGCTATAGTATGCCGTACGGTAGGGGCTATAGCCCATGGTCGAAAATGATGAAAAACGAGGTTAACACTTTTTTTAAAAAATTTAAAAAAACGATGGACTATAACCCATGTTTTTTTTTTTTTTCATTTTTTTCAAATCCTCAAAAATGATGAAAAACGGCGTGCTATAGTATGCCGTACGGTAGGGGCTATAGCCCATGGTCGGAAATGATGAAAAACGAGGTTAACATTTTTTTTAAATTTTTCAAAAAACGATGGACTATAACCCATGTTTTTTTTTTTTTTTCATTTTTTTCAAATTCTCAAAAATGATGAAAAACAGCGTGCTATAGTATGCCGTACGGTAGGGGCTATAGCCCATGGTCGAAAATGATGAAAAACGAGGTTAACATTTTTTTTCAAAATTTCAAAAAACGATGGACTATAACCCATGTTTTTTTTTTTTTTTTTTTTTTTTTAATCCTCAAAAATGATGAAAAACAGCGTGCTATAGTATGCCGTACGGTAGGGGCTATAGCCCATGGTCGAAAATGATGAAAAACGAGGTTAACATTTTTTTTCAAAATTTCAAAAAACGATGGACTATAACCCATGTTTTTTTTTTTTTTTTTTTTTTTCAAATCCTCAAAAATGATGAAAAACGGCGTGCTATAGTATGCCGTACGGTAGGGGCTATAGCCCATGGTCGAAAATGATGAAAAACGAGGTTAACACTTCTTTTTTCAAAATTTCAAAAAACGATGGACTATAACCCATGTTTGTTTTTTTTTTCCATTTTTTTCAAATCCTCAAAAATGATGAAAAACAGCGTGCTATAGTATGCCGTACGGTAGGGGCTATAGCCCATGGTCGGAAATGATGAAAAACGAGGTTAACATTTTTTTTCAATTTTTCAAAAAACGATGGACTATAACCCATGTTTTTTTTTCTTTTTTTTTTTTTCAAATCCTCAAAAATGATGAAAAACGGCGTGCTATAGTATGCCGTACGGTAGGGGCTATAGCCCATGGTCGAAAATGATGAAAAACGAGGTTAACATTTTTTTTCAATTTTTCAAAAAACGATGGACTATAACCCATGTTTTTTTTTTTTTTTCATTTTTTTCAAATCCTCAAAAATGATGAAAAACAGCGTGCTATAGTATGCCGTACGGTAGGGGCTATAGCCCATGGTCGAAAATGATGAAAAACGAGGTTAACATTTTTTTTCAAAATTTCAAAAAACGATGGACTATAACCCATGTTTTGTTTTTTTTTCATTTTTTTCAAATCCTCAAAAATGATGAAAAACGGCGTGCTATAGTATGCCGTACGGTAGGGGCTATAGCCCATGGTCGAAAATGATGAAAAACGAGGTTAACATTTTTTTTCAAAATTAAAAAAAACGATGGACTATAACCCATGTTTTTTTTTTTTTTTTTTTTTTTTCAAATCCTCAAAAATAATGAAAAACGGCGTGCTATAGTATGCCGTACGGTAGGGGTTATAGCCCATTGTCGAAAATGATGAAAAACGAGGTTAACATTTTTTTTCAAAATTTCAAAAAACGATGGACTATAACCCATGTTTGTTTTTTTTTTCCATTTTTTTCAAATCCTCAAAAATGATGAAAAACAGCGTGCTATAGTATGCCGTACGGTAGGGGCTATAGCCCATGGTCGGAAATGATGAAAAACGAGGTTAACATTTTTTTTCAATTTTTCAAAAAACGATGGACTATAACCCATGTTTTTTTTTTTTTTTTTTTTTTTCAAATCCTCAAAAATGATGAAAAACGGCGTGCTATAGTATGCCGTACGGTAGGGGCTATAGCCCATGGTCGAAAATGATGAAAAACGAGGTTAACATTTTTTTTCAATTTTTCAAAAAACGATGGACTATAACCCATGTTTTTTTTTTTTTTCCATTTTTTTCAAATCCTCAAAAATGATGAAAAACAGCGTGCTATAGTATGCCGTACGGTAGGGGCTATAGCCCATGGTCGAAAATGATGAAAAACGAGGTTAACATTTTTTTTCAAAATTTCAAAAAACGATGGACTATAACCCATGTTTTGTTTTTTTTTCATTTTTTTCAAATCCTCAAAAATGATGAAAAACGGCGTGCTATAGTATGCCGTACGGTAGGGGCTATAGCCCATGGTCGAAAATGATGAAAAACGAGGTTAACATTTTTTTTCAAAATTAAAAAAAACGATGGACTATAACCCATGTTTTTTTTTTTTTTTTTTTTTTTTCAAATCCTCAAAAATAATGAAAAACGGCGTGCTATAGTATGCCGTACGGTAGGGGTTATAGCCCATTGTCGAAAATGATGAAAAACGAGGTTAACATTTTTTTTCAAAATTTCAAAAAACGATGGACTATAACCCATGTTTTTTTTTTTTTTTTTTTTTCAAATCCTCAAAAATGATGAAAAACGTCGTGCTATAGTATGCCGTACGGTAGGGGCTATAGCCCATGGTCGAAAATGATGAAAAACGAGGTTAACATTTTTTTTCAAAATTTCAAAAAACGATGGACTATAACCCATGTTTTTCTTTTTTTTTTTTTTTCAAATCCTCAAAAATGATGAAAAACGTCGTGCTATAGTATGCCGTACGGTAGGGGCTATAGCCCATGGTCGAAAATGATGAAAAACGAGGTTAACATTTTTTTTCAAAATTTCAAAAAACGATGGACTATAACCCATGTTTTTTTTTTTTTTTTTTTTTTTCAAATCCTCAAAAATGATGAAAAACGGCGTGCTATAGTATGCCGTACGGTAGGGGCTATAGCCCATGGTCGAAAATGATGAAAAACGAGGTTAACACTTCTTTTTTCAAAATTTCAAAAAACGATGGACTATAACCCATGTTTGTTTTTTTTTTCCATTTTTTTCAAATCCTCAAAAATGATGAAAAACAGCGTGCTATAGTATGCCGTACGGTAGGGGCTATAGCCCATGGTCGGAAATGATGAAAAACGAGGTTAACATTTTTTTTCAATTTTTCAAAAAACGATGGACTATAACCCATGTTTTTTTTTTTTTTTCATTTTTTTCAAATCCTCAAAAATAATGAAAAACAGCGTTCTATAGTATGCCGTACGGTAGGGGCTATAGCCCATGGTCGAAAATGATGAAAAACGAGGTTAACACTTTTTTTTCAAAATTTCAAAAAACGATGGACTATAACCCATGTTTTTTTTTTTTTTTTTTTTTTTTAAATCCTCAAAAATGATGAAAAACGGCGTGCTATAGTATGCCGTACGGTAGGGGCTATAGCCCATGGTCGAAAATGATGAAAAACGAGGTTAACATTTTTTTTCAATTTTTCAAAAAACGATGGACTATAACCCATGTTTTTTTTTTTTTTTCATTTTTTTCAAATCCTCAAAAATGATGAAAAACAGCGTGCTATAGTATGCCGTACGGTAGGGGCTATAGCCCATGGTCGAAAATGATGAAAAACGAGGTTAACATTTTTTTTCAAAATTTCAAAAAACGATGGACTATAACCCATGTTTTGTTTTTTTTTCATTTTTTTCAAATCCTCAAAAATGATGAAAAACGGCGTGCTATAGTATGCCGTACGGTAGGGGCTATAGCCCATGGTCGAAAATGATGAAAAACGAGGTTAACATTTTTTTTCAAAATTTAAAAAAACGATGGACTATAACCCATGTTTTTTTTTTTTTCATTTTTTTCAAATCCTCAAAAATGATGAAAAACGGCGTGCTATAGTATGCTGTACGGTAGGGGCTATAGCCCATGGTCGAAAATTATGAAAAACGAGGTTAACATTTTTTTTCAAATTTTCAAAAAACAATGGACTATAACCCATGTTTTTTTTTTTTTTCATTTTTTTCAAATCCTCAAAAATAATGAAAACCGGCGTGCTATAGTATGCCGTACGGTAGGGGCTATAGCCCATGGTCGAAAATGATGAAAAACGAGGTTAACATTTTTTTTCAATTTTTCAAAAAACGATGGACTATAACCCATGTTTTTTTTTTTTTCCATTTTTTTCAAATCCTCAAAAATGATGAAAAACAGCGTGCTATAGTATGCCGTACGGTAGGGGCTATAGCCCATGGTCGAAAATGATGAAAAACGAGGTTAACATTTTTTTTCAAAATTTCAAAAAACGATGGACTATAACCCATGTTTTTTTTTTTTTTTTTTTTTTTCAATCCTCAAAAATGATGAAAAACGGCGTGCTATAGTATGCCGTACGGTAGGGGCTATAGCCCATGGTCGAAAATGATGAAAAACGAGGTTAACATTTTTTTTCAAAATTTCAAAAAACGATGGACTATAACCCATGTTTGTTTTTTTTTTTCTTTTTTTTCAAATCCTCAAAAATGATGAAAAACAGCGTGCTATAGTATGCCGTACGGTAGGGGCTATAGCCCATGGTCGGAAATGATGAAAAACGAGGTTAACATTTTTTTTCAATTTTTCAAAAAACGATGGACTATAACCCATGTTTTTGTTTTTTTTTCATTTTTTTCAAATCCTCAAAAATAATGAAAAACAGCGTTCTATAGTATGCCGTACGGTAGGGGCTATAGCCCATGGTCGAAAATGATGAAAAACGAGGTTAACACTTTTTTTTCAAAATTTCAAAAAACGATGGACTATAACCCATGTTTTTTTTTTTTTTTAATTTTTTTCAAATCCTCAAAAATAATGAAAAACGGCGTGCTATAGTATGCCGTACGGTAGGGGTTATAGCCCATTGTCGAAAATGATGAAAAACGAGGTTAACATTTTTTTTCAAAATTTCAAAAAACGATGGACTATAACCCATGTTTTTTTTTTTTTTTTTTTTTCAAATCCTCAAAAATGATGAAAAACTTCGTGCTATAGTATGCCGTACGGTAGGGGCTATAGCCCATGGTCGAAAATGATGAAAAACGAGGTTAACATTTTTTTTCAAATTTTCAAAAAACGATGGACTATAACCCATGTTTTTTTTTTTTCCATTTTTTTCAAATCCTCAAAAATGATGAAAAACGGCGTGCTATAGTATGCTGTACGGTAGGGGCTATAGCCCATGGTCGAAAATTATGAAAAACGAGGTTAACATTTTTTTTCAAAATTTCAAAAAACAATGGACTATAACCCATGTTTTTTTTTTTTTTCATTTTTTTCAAATCCTCAAAAATAATGAAAAACGGCGTGCTATAGTATGCCGTACGGTAGGGGCTATAGCCCATGGTCGAAAATGATGAAAAACGAGGTTAACATTTTTTTTCAATTTTTCAAAAAACGATGGACTATAACCCATGTTTTTTTTTTTTTTTTTTTTTTTTCAAATCCTCAAAAATAATGAAAAACAGCGTCCTATAGTATGCCGTACGGTAGGGGCTATAGCCCATGGTCGAAAATGATGAAAAACGAGGTTAACACTTTTTTTTCAAAATTTCAAAAAACGATGGACTATAACCCATGTTTTTTTTTTTTTTTTTTTTTTTTTAATCCTCAAAAATGATGAAAAACGGCGTGGTATAGTATGCCGTACGGTAGGGGCTATAGCCCATGGTCGAAAATGATGAAAAACGAGGTTAACATTTTTTTTCAATTTTTCAAAAAACGATGGACTATAACCCATGTTTTTTTTTTTTTTTTTTTTTTTTCAAATCCTCAAAAATGATGAAAAACAGCGTGCTATAGTATGCCGTACGGTAGGGGCTATAGCCCATGGTCGAAAATGATGAAAAACGAGGTTAACATTTTCTTTCAAAATTTCAAAAAACGATGGACTATAACCCATGCTTTGTTTTTTTTTCATTTTTTTCAAATCCTCAAAAATGATGAAAAACGGCGTGCTATAGTATGCCGTACGGTAGGGGCTATAGCCCATGGTCGAAAATGATGAAAAACGAGGTTAACATTTTTTTTCAAATTTTCAAAAAACGATGGACTATAACCCATGTTTTTTTTTTTTTCATTTTTTTCAAATCCTCAAAAATGATGAAAAACGGCGTGCTATAGTATGCTGTACGGTAGGGGCTATAGCCCATGGTCGAAAATTATGAAAAACGAGGTTAACATTTTTTTTCAAAATTTCAAAAAACAATGGACTATAACCCATGTTTTTTTTTTTTTTCATTTTTTTCAAATCCTCAAAAATAATGAAAAACGGCGTGCTATAGTATGCCGTACGGTAGGGGCTATAGCCCATGGTCGAAAATGATGAAAAACGAGGTTAACATTTTTTTTCAATTTTTCAAAAAACGATGGACTATAACCCATGTTTTTTTTTTTTTTTCATTTTTTTCAAATCCTCAAAAATGATGAAAAACAGCGTGCTATAGTATGCCGTACGGTAGGGGCTATAGCCCATGGTCGAAAATGATGAAAAACGAGGTTAACATTTTTTTTCAAAATTTCAAAAAACGATGGACTATAACCCATGTTTTGTTTTTTTTTCATTTTTTTCAAATCCTCAAAAATGATGAAAAACGGCGTGCTATAGTATGCCGTACGGTAGGGGCTATAGCCCATGGTCGAAAATGATGAAAAACGAGGTTAACATTTTTTTTCAAAATTTCAAAAAACGATGGACTATAACCCATGTTTTTTTTTTTTTTCATTTTTTTCAAATCCTCAAAAATGATGAAAAACGGCGTGCTATAGTATGCCGTACGGTAGGGGCTATAGCCCATGGTCGGAAATGATGAAAAACGAGGTTAACATTTTTTTTCAATTTTTCAAAAAACGATGGACTATAACCCATGTTTTTTTTTTTTTTTTTTTTTTTCAAATCCTCAAAAATGATGAAAAACGGCGTGCTATAGTATGCCGTACGGTAGGGGCTATAGCCCATGGTCGAAAATGATGAAAAACGAGGTTAACACTTTTTTTTCAATTTTTCAAAAAACGATGGACTATAACCCATGTTTTTTTTTTTTTTTCATTTTTTTCAAATCCTCAAAAATGATGAAAAACAGCGTGCTATAGTATGCCGTACGGTAGGGGCTATAGCCCATGGTCGAAAATGATGAAAAACGAGGTTAACATTTTTTTTCAAAATTTCAAAAAACGATGGACTATAACCCATGTTTTTTTTTTTTTTTTCATTTTTTTCAAATCCTCAAAAATGATGAAAAACAGCGTGCTATAGTATGCCGTACGGTAGGGGCTATAGCCCATGGTCGAAAATGATGAAAAACGAGGTTAACATTTTTTTTCAAAATTTCAAAAAACGATGGACTATAACCCATGTTTTTTTTTTTTTTCATTTTTTTCAAATCCTCAAAAATGATGAAAAACGGCGTGCTATAGTATGCCGTACGGTAGGGGCTATAGCCCATGGTCGAAAATGATGAAAAACAAGGTTAACATTTTTTCTCAAAATTAAAAAAAACGATGGACTATAACCCATGTTTTTTTTTTTTATTAATTTTTTTCAAATCCTCAAAAATAATGAAAAACGGTGTGCTATAGTATGCCGTACGGTAGGGGTTATAGCCCATTGTCGAAAATGATGAAAAACGAGGTTAACATTTTTTTTCAAAATTTCAAAAAACGATGGACTATAACCCATGTTTTTTTTTTTTTCTTTTTTTCAAATCCTCAAAAATGATGAAAAACGGCGTGCTATAGTATGCCGTACGGTAGGGGCTATAGCCCATGGTCGAAAATGATGAAAAACGAGGTTAACATTTTTTTTCAAAATTTCAAAAAACGATGGACTATAACCCATGTTTTTTTTTTTTTCATTTTTTTCAAATCCTCAAAAATGATGAAAAACGGCTTGCTATAGTATGCTGTACGGTAGGGGCTATAGCCCATGGTCGAAAATGATGAAAAACGAGGTTAACATTTTTTTTCAAAATTTCAAAAAACAATGGACTATAACCCATGTTTTTTTTTTTTTTCATTTTTTTCAAATCCTCAAAAATAATGAAAAACGGCGTGCTATAGTATGCCGTACGGTAGGGGCTATAGCCCATGGTCGAAAATGATGAAAAACGAGGTTAACATTTTTTTTCAAAATTTCAAAAAACGATGGACTATAACCCATGTTTTTTTTTTTTTTAATTTTTTTCAAATCCTCAAAAATGATGAAAAACGGCGTGCTATAGTATGCCGTACGGTAGGGGCTATAGCCCATGGTCGAAAATGATGAAAAACGAGGTTAACATTTTTTTTCAATTTTTCAAAAAACGATGGACTATAACCCATGTTTTTTTTTTTTTTTCATTTTTTTCAAATCCTCAAAAATGATGAAAAACAGCGTGCTATAGTATGCCGTACGGTAGGGGCTATAGCCCATGGTCGAAAATGATGAAAAACGAGGTTAACATTTTTTTTTCAAAATTTCAAAAAACGATGGACTATAACCCATGTTTTTTTTTTTTTTCATTTTTTTCAAATCCTCAAAAATGATGAAAAACGGCGTGCTATAGTATGCCGTACGGTAGGGGCTATAGCCCATGGTCGAAAATGATGAAAAACAAGGTTAACATTTTTTTTCAAAATTAAAAAAAACGATGGACTATAACCCATGTTTTTTTTTTTTTTTCATTTTTTTCAAATCCTCAAAAATAATGAAAAACGGCGTGCTATAGTATGCCGTACGGTAGGGGTTATAGCCCATTGTCGAAAATGATGAAAAACGAGGTTAACATTTTTTTTCAAAATTTCAAAAAACAATGGACTATAACCCATGTTTTTTTTTGTTTTTTTTTTTCAAATCCTCAAAAATGATGAAAAACTGCGTGCTATAGTATGCCGTACGGTAGGGGCTATAGCCCATGGTCGAAAATGATGAAAAACGAGGTTAACATTTTTTTTCAAAATTTAAAAAAACGATGGACTATAACCCATGTTTTTTTTTTTTTTTAATTTTTTTAAAATCCTCAAAAATAATGAAAAACGGCGTGCTATAGTATGCCGTACGGTAGGGGTTATAGCCCATTGTCGAAAATGATGAAAAACGAGGTTAACATTTTTTTTCAAAATTTCAAAAAACGATAGACTATAACCCATGTTTTTTTTTTTTTTTTTTTTCAAATCCTCAAAAATGATGAAAAACGGCGTGCTATAGTATGCCGTACGGTAGGGGCTATAGCCCATGGTCGAAAATGATGAAAAACGAGGTTAACATTTTTTTTCAAAATTTCAAAAAACGATGGACTATAACCCATGTTTTTTTTTTTTTCATTTTTTTAAATCCTCAAAAATGATGAAAAACGGCTTGCTATAGTATGCTGTACGGTAGGGGCTATAGCCCATGGTCGAAAATGATGAAAAACGAGGTTAACATTTTTTTTCAATTTTTCAAAAAACGATGGACTATAACCCATGTTTTTTTTTTTTTTTCATTTTTTTCAAATCCTCAAAAATGATGAAAAACAGCGTGCTATAGTATGCCGTACGGTAGGGGCTATAGCCCATGGTCGAAAATGATGAAAAACGAGGTTAACATTTTTTTTTCAAAATTTCAAAAAACGATGGACTATAACCCATGTTTTTTTTTTTTTCATTTTTTTCAAATCCTCAAAAATGATGAAAAACGGCGTGCTATAGTATGCCGTACGGTAGGGGCTATAGCCCATGGTCGAAAATGATGAAAAACAAGGTTAACATTTTTTTTCAAAATTAAAAAAAACGATGGACTATAACCCATGTTTTTTTTTTTTTTTCATTTTTTTCAAATCCTCAAAAATAATGAAAAACGGCGTGCTATAGTATGCCGTACGGTAGGGGTTATAGCCCATTGTCGAAAATGATGAAAAACGAGGTTAACATTTTTTTTCAAAATTTCAAAAAACAATGGACTATAACCCATGTTTTTTTTTTTTTTTTTCAAATCCTCAAAAATGATGAAAAACTGCGTGCTATAGTATGCCGTACGGTAGGGGCTATAGCCCATGGTCGAAAATGATGAAAAACGAGGTTAACATTTTTTTTCAAAATTTAAAAAAACGATGGACTATAACCCATGTTTTTTTTTTTTTTAATTTTTTTAAAATCCTCAAAAATAATGAAAAACGGCGTGCTATAGTATGCCGTACGGTAGGGGTTATAGCCCATTGTCGAAAATGATGAAAAACGAGGTTAACATTTTTTTTCAAAATTTCAAAAAACGATAGACTATAACCCATGTTTTTTTTTTTTTTTTTTTTTCAAATCCTCAAAAATGATGAAAAACGGCGTGCTATAGTATGCCGTACGGTAGGGGCTATAGCCCATGGTCGAAAATGATGAAAAACGAGGTTAACATTTTTTTTCAAAATTTCAAAAAACGATGGACTATAACCCATGTTTTTTTTTTTTTCATTTTTTTAAATCCTCAAAAATGATGAAAAACGGCTTGCTATAGTATGCTGTACGGTAGGGGCTATAGCCCATGGTCGAAAATGATGAAAAACGAGGTTAACATTTTTTTTCAAATTTTCAAAAAACGATGGACTATAACCCATGTTTTTTTTTTTTTTTTTTTTCAAATCCTCAAAAATGATGAAAAACGGCGTGCTATAGTATGCCGTACGGTAGGGGCTATAGCCCATGGTCGAAAATGATGAAAAACGAGGTTAACATTTTTTTTCAAAATTTAAAAAAACGATGGACTATAACCCATGTTTTTTTTTTTTTTTCATTTTTTTCAAATCCTCAAAAATAATGAAAAACGGCGTGCTATAGTATGCCGTACGGTAGGGGTTATAGCCCATTGTCGAAAATGATGAAAAACGAGGTTAACATTTTTTTTCAAAATTTAAAAAAACGATGGACTATAACCCATGTTTTTTTTTTTTTTTCATTTTTTTCAAATCCTCAAAAATAATGAAAAACGGCGTGCTATAGTATGCCGTACGGTAGGGGTTATAGCCCATTGTCGAAAATGATGAAAAACGAGGTTAACATTTTTTTTCAAAATTTCAAAAAACGATGGACTATAACCCATGTTTTTTTTTTTTTTTTTTTTCCAAATCCTCAAAAATGATGAAAAACGGCGTGCTATAGTATGCCGTACGGTAGGGGCTATAGCCCATGGTCGAAAATGATGAAAAACGAGGTTAACATTTTTTTTCAAAATTTAAAAAAACGATGGACTATAACCCATGTTTTTTTTTTTTTTTAATTTTTTTCAAATCCTCAAAAATAATGAAAAACGGCGTGCTATAGTATGCCGTACGGTAGGGGTTATAGCCCATTGTCGAAAATGATGAAAAACGAGGTTAACATTTTTTTTCAAAATTTCAAAAAACGATAGACTATAACCCATGTTTTTTTTTTTTTTTTTTTTTCAAATCCTCAAAAATGATGAAAAACGGCGTGCTATAGTATGCCGTACGGTAGGGGCTATAGCCCATGGTCGAAAATGATGAAAAACGAGGTTAACATTTTTTTTCAAAATTTCAAAAAACGATGGACTATAACCCATGTTTTTTTTTTTTTCATTTTTTTAAATCCTCAAAAATGATGAAAAACGGCTTGCTATAGTATGCTGTACGGTAGGGGCTATAGCCCATGGTCGAAAATGATGAAAAACGAGGTTAACATTTTTTTTCAAATTTTCAAAAAACGATGGACTATAACCCATGTTTTTTTTTTTTTTTTTTTTTAAATCCTCAAAAATGATGAAAAACGGCGTGCTATAGTATGCCGTACGGTAGGGGCTATAGCCCATGGTCGAAAATGATGAAAAACGAGGTTAACATTTTTTTTCAAAATTTCAAAAAACGATGGACTATAACCCATGTTTTTTTTTTTTTTTTTTTTCCAAATCCTCAAAAATGATGAAAAACGGCGTGCTATAGTATGCCGTACGGTAGGGGCTATAGCCCATGGTCGAAAATGATGAAAAACGAGGTTAACATTTTTTTTCAAAATTTAAAAAAACGATGGACTATAACCCATGTTTTTTTTTTTTTTTTTTTTTTTTCAAATCCTCAAAAATAATGAAAAACGGCGTGCTATAGTATGCCGTACGGTAGGGGTTATAGCCCATTGTCGAAAATGATGAAAAACGAGGTTAACATTTTTTTTCAAAATTTCAAAAAACGATGGACTATAACCCATGTTTTTTTTTTGTTTTTTTTTTCAAATCCTCAAAAATGATGAAAAACGGCGTGCTATAGTATGCCGTACGGTAGGGGCTATAGCCCATGGTCGAAAATGATGAAAAACGAGGTTAACATTTTTTTTCAAAATTTCAAAAAACGATGGACTATAACCCATGTTTTTTTTTTTTTTTAATTTTTTTCAAATCCTCAAAAATAATGAAAAACGGCGTGCTATAGTATGCCGTACGGTAGGGGTTATAGCCCATTGTCGAAAATGATGAAAAACGAGGTTAACATTTTTTTTCAAAATTTCAAAAAACGATGGACTATAACCCATGTTTTTTTTTTTTTTTTTTTTTCAAATCCTCAAAAATGATGAAAAACGGCGTGCTATAGTATGCCGTACGGTAGGGGCTATAGCCCATGGTCGAAAATGATGAAAAACGAGGTTAACATTTTTTTTCAAAATTTCAAAAAACGATGGACTATAACCCATGTTTTTTTTTTTTTCATTTTTTTAAATCCTCAAAAATGATGAAAAACTGCTTGCTATAGTATGCTGTACGGTAGGGGCTATAGCCCATGGTCGAAAATGATGAAAAACGAGGTTAACATTTTTTTTCAAAATTTCAAAAAACAATGGACTATAACCCATGTTTTTTTTTTTTTCATTTTTTTCAAATCCTCAAAAATTATGAAAAACGGCGTGCTATAGTATGCCGTACGGTAGGGGTTATAGCCCATTGTCGAAAATGATGAAAAACGAGGTTAACATTTTTTTTCAAAATTTCAAAAAACGATGGACTATAACCCATGTTTTTTTTTTTTTCATTTTTTTAAATCCTCAAAAATGATGAAAAACGGCTTGCTATAGTATGCTGTACGGTAGGGGCTATAGCCCATGGTCGAAAATGATGAAAAACGAGGTTAACATTTTTTTTCAAAATTTCAAAAAACAATGGACTATAACCCATGTTTTTTTTTTTTTTCATTTTTTTCAAATCCTCAAAAATGATGAAAAACGGCGTGCTATAGTATGCCGTACGGTAGGGGCTATAGCCCATGGTCGAAAATGATGAAAAACGAGGTTAACATTTTTTTTCAAAATTTCAAAAAACGATGGACTATAACCCATGTTTTTTTTTTTTTCATTTTTTTAAATCCTCAAAAATGATGAAAAACGGCTTGCTATAGTATGCTGTACGGTAGGGGCTATAGCCCATGGTCGAAAATGATGAAAAACGAGGTTAACATTTTTTTTCAAAATTTCAAAAAACGATGGACTATAACCCATGTTTTTTTTTTGTTTTTTTTTTCAAATCCTCAAAAATGATGAAAAACGGCGTGCTATAGTATGCCGTACGGTAGGGGCTATAGCCCATGGTCGAAAATGATGAAAAACGAGGTTAACATTTTTTTTCAAAATTTCAAAAAACGATGGACTATAACCCATGTTTTTTTTTTTATTTTATTTTTTTTCAAATCCTCAAAAATAATGAAAAACGGCGTGCTATAGTATGCCGTACGGTAGGGGTTATAGCCCATTGTCGAAAATGATGAAAAACGAGGTTAACATTTTTTTTCAAAATTTCAAAAAACGATGGACTATAACCCATGTTTTTTTTTTTTTTTTTTTTTCAAATCCTCAAAAATGATGAAAAACGGCGTGCTATAGTATGCCGTACGGTAGGGGCTATAGCCCATGGTCGAAAATGATGAAAAACGAGGTTAACATTTTTTTTCAAAATTTCAAAAAACGATGGACTATAACCCATGTTTTTTTTTTTTTCATTTTTTTAAATCCTCAAAAATGATGAAAAACTGCTTGCTATAGTATGCTGTACGGTAGGGGCTATAGCCCATGGTCGAAAATGATGAAAAACGAGGTTAACATTTTTTTTCAAAATTTCAAAAAACAATGGACTATAACCCATGTTTTTTTTTTTTTCATTTTTTTCAAATCCTCAAAAATAATGAAAAACAGCGTGCTATAGTATGCCGTACGGTAGGGGCTATAGCCCATGGTCGAAAATGATGAAAAACGAGGTTAACACTTTTTTTTCAAAATTTCAAAAAACGATGGACTATAACCCATGTTTTTGTTTTTTTTTCATTTTTTTCAAATCCTCAAAAATAATGAAAAACGGCGTGCTATAGTATGCCGTACGGTAGGGGTTATAGCCCATTGTCGAAAATGATGAAAAACGAGGTTAACATTTTTTTTCAAAATTTCAAAAAACGATGGACTATAACCCATGTTTTTTTTTTTTTTTAATTTTTTTCAAATCCTCAAAAATAATGAAAAACGGCGTGCTATAGTATGCCGTACGGTAGGGGTTATAGCCCATTGTCGAAAATCATGAAAAACGAGGTTAACATTTTTTTTCAAAATTTCAAAAAACGATGGACTATAACCCATGTTTTTTTTTTTTTTTTTTTTCAAATCCTCAAAAATGATGAAAAACGGCGTGCTATAGTATGCCGTACGGTAGGGGCTATAGCCCATGGTCGAAAATGATGAAAAACGAGGTTAACATTTTTTTTCAAAATTTCAAAAAACGATGGACTATAACCCATGTTTTTTTTTTTTTCATTTTTTTAAATCCTCAAAAATGATGAAAAACTGCTTGCTATAGTATGCTGTACGGTAGGGGCTATAGCCCATGGTCGAAAATGATGAAAAACGAGGTTAACATTTTTTTTCAAAATTTCAAAAAACAATGGACTATAACCCATGTTTTTTTTTTTTTTCATTTTTTTCAAATCCTCAAAAATAATGAAAAACAGCGTGCTATAGTATGCCGTACGGTAGGGGCTATAGCCCATGGTCGAAAATGATGAAAAACGAGGTTAACACTTTTTTTTCAAAATTTCAAAAAACGATGGATTATAACCCATGTTTTTTTTTTTTTTTCATTTTTTTCAAATCCTCAAAAATGATGAAAAACGGCGTGCTATAGTATGCCGCACGGTAGGGGCTATAGCCCATGGTCGGAAATGATGAAAAACGAGGTTAACATCTTTTTTTCAATTTTTCAAAAAACGATGGACTATAACCCATGTTTTTTTTTTTTTTTCATTTTTTTCAAATCCTCAAAAATGATGAAAAACGGCGTGCTATAGTATGCCGTACGGTAGGGGCTATAGCCCATGGTCGAAAATGATGAAAAACGAGGTTAACATTTTTTTTCAATTTTTCAAAAAACGATGGACTATAACCCATGTTTTTTTTTTTTTTTCATTTTTTTCAAATCCTCAAAAATGATGAAAAACAGCGTGCTATAGTATGCCGTACGGTAGGGGCTATAGCCCATGGTCGAAAATGATGAAAAACGAGGTTAACATTTTTTTTCAAAATTTCAAAAAACGATGGACTATAAGCCATGTTTTTTTTTTTTTTTCATTTTTTTCAAATCCTCAAAAATGATGAAAAACAGCGTGCTATAGTATGCCGTACGGTAGGGGCTATAGCCCATGGTCGAAAATGATGAAAAACGAGGTTAACATTTTTTTTCAAAATTTCAAAAAACGATGGACTATAACCCATGTTTTTTTTTTTTTTTTTTTTTTTCAAATCCTCAAAAATAATGAAAAACGGCGTGCTATAGTATGCCGTACGGTAGGGGTTATAGCCCATTGTCGAAAATGATGAAAAACGAGGTTAACATTTTTTTTCAAAATTTCAAAAAACGATGGACTATAACCCATGTTTTTTTTTTTTTTTTTTTTTCAAATCCTCAAAAATGATGAAAAACGGCGTGCTATAGTATGCCGTACGGTAGGGGCTATAGCCCATGGTCGAAAATGATGAAAAACGAGGTTAACATTTTTTTTCAAAATTTCAAAAAACGATGGACTATAACCCATGTTTTTTTTTTTTTCATTTTTTTAAATCCTCAAAAATGATGAAAAACTGCTTGCTATAGTATGCTGTACGGTAGGGGCTATAGCCCATGGTCGAAAATGATGAAAAACGAGGTTAACATTTTTTTTCAAAATTTCAAAAAACAATGGACTATAACCCATGTTTTTTTTTTTTTTCATTTTTTTCAAATCCTCAAAAATAATGAAAAACAGCGTGCTATAGTATGCCGTACGGTAGGGGCTATAGCCCATGGTCGAAAATGATGAAAAACGAGGTTAACACTTTTTTTTCAAAATTTCAAAAAACGATGGATTATAACCCATGTTTTTTTTTTTTTTTCATTTTTTTCAAATCCTCAAAAATGATGAAAAACGGCGTGCTATAGTATGCCGCACGGTAGGGGCTATAGCCCATGGTCGGAAATGATGAAAAACGAGGTTAACATCTTTTTTTCAATTTTTCAAAAAACGATGGACTATAACCCATGTTTTTTTTTTTTTTTCATTTTTTTCAAATCCTCAAAAATGATGAAAAACGGCGTGCTATAGTATGCCGTACGGTAGGGGCTATAGCCCATGGTCGAAAATGATGAAAAACGAGGTTAACATTTTTTTTCAATTTTTCAAAAAACGATGGACTATAACCCATGTTTTTTTTTTTTTTTTTTTTTTTCAAATCCTCAAAAATAATGAAAAACGGCGTGCTATAGTATGCCGTACGGTAGGGGTTATAGCCCATTGTCGAAAATGATGAAAAACGAGGTTAACATTTTTTTTCAAAATTTCAAAAAACGATGGACTATAACCCATGTTTTTTTTTTTTTTTTTTTTTCAAATCCTCAAAAATGATGAAAAACGGCGTGCTATAGTATGCCGTACGGTAGGGGCTATAGCCCATGGTCGAAAATGATGAAAAACGAGGTTAACATTTTTTTTCAAAATTTCAAAAAACGATGGACTATAACCCATGTTTTTTTTTTTTTCATTTTTTTAAATCCTCAAAAATGATGAAAAACTGCTTGCTATAGTATGCTGTACGGTAGGGGCTATAGCCCATGGTCGAAAATGATGAAAAACGAGGTTAACATTTTTTTTCAAAATTTCAAAAAACAATGGACTATAACCCATGTTTTTTTTTTTTTTCATTTTTTTCAAATCCTCAAAAATAATGAAAAACAGCGTGCTATAGTATGCCGTACGGTAGGGGCTATAGCCCATGGTCGAAAATGATGAAAAACGAGGTTAACACTTTTTTTTCAAAATTTCAAAAAACGATGGATTATAACCCATGTTTTTTTTTTTTTTTCATTTTTTTCAAATCCTCAAAAATGATGAAAAACGGCGTGCTATAGTATGCCGCACGGTAGGGGCTATAGCCCATGGTCGGAAATGATGAAAAACGAGGTTAACATCTTTTTTTCAATTTTTCAAAAAACGATGGACTATAACCCATGTTTTTTTTTTTTTTTCATTTTTTTCAAATCCTCAAAAATGATGAAAAACGGCGTGCTATAGTATGCCGTACGGTAGGGGCTATAGCCCATGGTCGAAAATGATGAAAAACGAGGTTAACATTTTTTTTCAATTTTTCAAAAAACGATGGACTATAACCCATGTTTTTTTTTTTTTTTCATTTTTTTCAAATCCTCAAAAATGATGAAAAACAGCGTGCTATAGTATGCCGTACGGTAGGGGCTATAGCCCATGGTCGAAAATGATGAAAAACGAGGTTAACATTTTTTTTCAAAATTTCAAAAAACGATGGACTATAAGCCATGTTTTTTTTTTTTTTTCATTTTTTTCAAATCCTCAAAAATGATGAAAAACAGCGTGCTATAGTATGCCGTACGGTAGGGGCTATAGCCCATGGTCGAAAATGATGAAAAACGAGGTTAACATTTTTTTTCAAAATTTCAAAAAACGATGGACTATAACCCATGTTTTTTTTTTTTTTTTTTTTTTTCAAATCCTCAAAAATAATGAAAAACGGCGTGCTATAGTATGCCGTACGGTAGGGGTTATAGCCCATTGTCGAAAATGATGAAAAACGA
The DNA here is from genome assembly GCF_964188405.1 of Protomyctophum parallelum. Lineage (NCBI taxonomy): Eukaryota > Metazoa > Chordata > Actinopteri > Myctophiformes > Myctophidae > Protomyctophum > Protomyctophum parallelum. The sequence goes on along the minus strand of NC_139697.1, from coordinate 38,479,439 downwards.
GGTTAACATTTTTTTTCAAAATTTCAAAAAACGATGGACTATAACCCATGTTTTTTTTTTTTTTTTTTTTTCAAATCCTCAAAAATGATGAAAAACGGCGTGCTATAGTATGCCGTACGGTAGGGGCTATAGCCCATGGTCGAAAATGATGAAAAACGAGGTTAACATTTTTTTTCAAAATTTCAAAAAACGATGGACTATAACCCATGTTTTTTTTTTTTCATTTTTTTCAAATCCTCAAAAATAATGAAAAACAGCGTGCTATAGTATGCCGTACGGTAGGGGCTATAGCCCATGGTCGAAAATGATGAAAAACGAGGTTAACACTTTTTTTTCAAAATTTCAAAAAACGATGGACTATAACCCATGTTTTTGTTTTTTTTTCATTTTTTTCAAATCCTCAAAAATAATGAAAAACGGCGTGCTATAGTATGCCGTACGGTAGGGGTTATAGCCCATTGTCGAAAATGATGAAAAACGAGGTTAACATTTTTTTTCAAAATTTCAAAAAACGATGGACTATAACCCATGTTTTTTTTTTGTTTTTTTTTTCAAATCCTCAAAAATGATGAAAAACGGCGTGCTATAGTATGCCGTACGGTAGGGGCTATAGCCCATGGTCGAAAATGATGAAAAACGAGGTTAACATTTTTTTTCAAAATTTCAAAAAACGATGGACTATAACCCATGTTTTTTTTTTTTTTTAATTTTTTTCAAATCCTCAAAAATAATGAAAAACGGCGTGCTATAGTATGCCGTACGGTAGGGGTTATAGCCCATTGTCGAAAATCATGAAAAACGAGGTTAACATTTTTTTTCAAAATTTCAAAAAACGATGGACTATAACCCATGTTTTTTTTTTTGTTTTTTTTTCAAATCCTCAAAAATGATGAAAAACGGCGTGCTATAGTATGCCGTACGGTAGGGGCTATAGCCCATGGTCGAAAATGATGAAAAACGAGGTTAACATTTTTTTTCAAAATTTCAAAAAACGATGGACTATAACCCATGTTTTTTTTTTTTTCATTTTTTTAAATCCTCAAAAATGATGAAAAACTGCTTGCTATAGTATGCTGTACGGTAGGGGCTATAGCCCATGGTCGAAAATGATGAAAAACGAGGTTAACATTTTTTTTCAAAATTTCAAAAAACGATGGACTATAACCCATGTTTTTTTTCTTTTCATTTTTTTAAATCCTCAAAAATGATGAAAAACGGCTTGCTATAGTATGCTGTACGGTAGGGGCTATAGCCCATGGTCGAAAATGATGAAAAACGAGGTTAACATTTTTTTTCAAAATTTCAAAAAACAATGGACTATAACCCATGTTTTTTTTTTTTTTCATTTTTTTCAAATCCTCAAAAATGATGAAAAACGGCATGCTATAGTATGCCGTACGGTAGGGGCTATAGCCCATGGTCGAAAATGATGAAAAACGAGGTTAACATTTTTTTTCAAAATTTCAAAAAACGATGGACTATAACCCATGTTTTTTTTTTGTTTTTTTTTTCAAATCCTCAAAAATGATGAAAAATGGCGTGCTATAGTATGCCGTACGGTAGGGGCTATAGCCCATGGTCGAAAATGATGAAAAACGAGGTTAACATTTTTTTTCAAAATTTCAAAAAACGATGGACTATAACCCATGTTTTTTTTTTTTTTAATTTTTTTCAAATCCTCAAAAATAATGAAAAACGGCGTGCTATAGTATGCCGTACGGTAGGGGTTATAGCCCATTGTCGAAAATGATGAAAAACGAGGTTAACATTTTTTTTCAAAATTTCAAAAAACGATGGACTATAACCCATGTTTTTTTTTTTTTTTTTTTTTCAAATCCTCAAAAATGATGAAAAACGGCGTGCTATAGTATGCCGTACGGTAGGGGCTATAGCCCATGGTCGAAAATGATGAAAAACGAGGTTAACATTTTTTTTCAAAATTTCAAAAAACGATGGACTATAACCCATGTTTTTTTTTTTTTCATTTTTTTAAATCCTCAAAAATGATGAAAAACTGCTTGCTATAGTATGCTGTACGGTAGGGGCTATAGCCCATGGTCGAAAATGATGAAAAACGAGGTTAACATTTTTTTTCAAAATTTCAAAAAACGATGGACTATAACCCATGTTTTTTTTTTTTTTAATTTTTTTCAAATCCTCAAAAATAATGAAAAACGGCGTGCTATAGTATGCCGTACGGTAGGGGTTATAGCCCATTGTCGAAAATGATGAAAAACGAGGTTAACATTTTTTTTCAAAATTTCAAAAAACAATGGACTATAACCCATGTTTTTTTTTTTTTTCATTTTTTTCAAATCCTCAAAAATAATGAAAAACAGCGTGCTATAGTATGCCGTACGGTAGGGGCTATAGCCCATGGTCGAAAATGATGAAAAACGAGGTTAACACTTTTTTTTCAAAATTTCAAAAAACGATGGACTATAACCCATGTTTTTGTTTTTTTTTAATTTTTTTCAAATCCTCAAAAATAATGAAAAACGGCGTGCTATAGTATGCCGTACGGTAGGGGTTATAGCCCATTGTCGAAAATGATGAAAAACGAGGTTAACATTTTTTTTCAAAATTTCAAAAAACGATGGACTATAACCCATGTTTTTTTTTTGTTTTTTTTTTCAAATCCTCAAAAATGATGAAAAACGGCGTGCTATAGTATGCCGTACGGTAGGGGCTATAGCCCATGGTCGAAAATGATGAAAAACGAGGTTAACATTTTTTTTCAAAATTTCAAAAAACGATGGACTATAACCCATGTTTTTTTTTTTTTTTTTTTTTTCAAATCCTCAAAAATGATGAAAAACGGCGTGCTATAGTATGCCGTACGGTAGGGGCTATAGCCCATGGTCGAAAATGATGAAAAACGAGGTTAACATTTTTTTTCAAAATTTCAAAAAACGATGGACTATAACCCATGTTTTTTTTTTTTTCATTTTTTTAAATCCTCAAAAATGATGAAAAACTGCTTGCTATAGTATGCTGTACGGTAGGGGCTATAGCCCATGGTCGAAAATGATGAAAAACGAGGTTAACATTTTTTTTCAAAATTTCAAAAAACAATGGACTATAACCCATGTTTTTTTTTTTTTTCATTTTTTTCAAATCCTCAAAAATAATGAAAAACAGCGTGCTATAGTATGCCGTACGGTAGGGGCTATAGCCCATGGTCGAAAATGATGAAAAACGAGGTTAACACTTTTTTTTCAAAATTTCAAAAAACGATGGATTATAACCCATGTTTTTTTTTTTTTTTTCATTTTTTTCAAATCCTCAAAAATGATGAAAAACGGCGTGCTATAGTATGCCGCACGGTAGGGGCTATAGCCCATGGTCGGAAATGATGAAAAACGAGGTTAACATCTTTTTTTCAATTTTTCAAAAAACGATGGACTATAACCCATGTTTTTTTTTTTTTTTCATTTTTTTCAAATCCTCAAAAATGATGAAAAACGGCGTGCTATAGTATGCCGTACGGTAGGGGCTATAGCCCATGGTCGAAAATGATGAAAAACGAGGTTAACATTTTTTTTCAATTTTTCAAAAAACGATGGACTATAACCCATGTTTTTTTTTTTTTTTCATTTTTTTCAAATCCTCAAAAATGATGAAAAACAGCGTGCTATAGTATGCCGTACGGTAGGGGCTATAGCCCATGGTCGAAAATGATGAAAAACGAGGTTAACATTTTTTTTCAAAATTTCAAAAAACGATGGACTATAAGCCATGTTTTTTTTTTTTTTTCATTTTTTTCAAATCCTCAAAAATGATGAAAAACAGCGTGCTATAGTATGCCGTACGGTAGGGGCTATAGCCCATGGTCGAAAATGATGAAAAACGAGGTTAACATTTTTTTTCAAAATTTCAAAAAACGATGGACTATAACCCATGTTTTTTTTTTTTTTTTTTTTTTTTCAAATCCTCAAAAATAATGAAAAACGGCGTGCTATAGTATGCCGTACGGTAGGGGTTATAGCCCATTGTCGAAAATGATGAAAAACGAGGTTAACATTTTTTTTCAAAATTTCAAAAAACGATGGACTATAACCCATGTTTTTTTTTTTTTTTTTTTTTCAAATCCTCAAAAATGATGAAAAACGGCGTGCTATAGTATGCCGTACGGTAGGGGCTATAGCCCATGGTCGAAAATGATGAAAAACGAGGTTAACATTTTTTTTCAAAATTTCAAAAAACGATGGACTATAACCCATGTTTTTTTTTTTTCATTTTTTTAAATCCTCAAAAATGATGAAAAACTGCTTGCTATAGTATGCTGTACGGTAGGGGCTATAGCCCATGGTCGAAAATGATGAAAAACGAGGTTAACATTTTTTTTCAAAATTTCAAAAAACAATGGACTATAACCCATGTTTTTTTTTTTTTTCATTTTTTTCAAATCCTCAAAAATAATGAAAAACAGCGTGCTATAGTATGCCGTACGGTAGGGGCTATAGCCCATGGTCGAAAATGATGAAAAACGAGGTTAACACTTTTTTTTCAAAATTTCAAAAAACGATGGACTATAACCCATGTTTTTGTTTTTTTTTCATTTTTTTCAAATCCTCAAAAATGATGAAAAACAGCGTGCTATAGTATGCCGTACGGTAGGGGCTATAGCCCATGGTCGAAAATGATGAAAAACGAGGTTAACATTTTTTTTCAAAATTTCAAAAAACGATGGACTATAACCCATGTTTTTTTTTTTTTCTTTTTTTTTTTCAAATCCTCAAAAATAATGAAAAACGGCGTGCTATAGTATGCCGTACGGTAGGGGTTATAGCCCATTGTCGAAAATGATGAAAAACGAGGTTAACATTTTTTTTCAAAATTTCAAAAAACGATGGACTATAACCCATGTTTTTTTTTTTTTTTTTTTTTCAAATCCTCAAAAATGATGAAAAACGGCGTGCTATAGTATGCCGTACGGTAGGGGCTATAGCCCATGGTCGAAAATGATGAAAAACGAGGTTAACATTTTTTTTCAAAATTTCAAAAAACGATGGACTATAACCCATGTTTTTTTTTTTTCATTTTTTTAAATCCTCAAAAATGATGAAAAACTGCTTGCTATAGTATGCTGTACGGTAGGGGCTATAGCCCATGGTCGAAAATGATGAAAAACGAGGTTAACATTTTTTTTCAAAATTTCAAAAAACAATGGACTATAACCCATGTTTTTTTTTTTTTTCATTTTTTTCAAATCCTCAAAAATAATGAAAAACAGCGTGCTATAGTATGCCGTACGGTAGGGGCTATAGCCCATGGTCGAAAATGATGAAAAACGAGGTTAACACTTTTTTTTCAAAATTTCAAAAAACGATGGACTATAACCCATGTTTTTGTTTTTTTTTCATTTTTTTCAAATCCTCAAAAATAATGAAAAACGGCGTGCTATAGTATGCCGTACGGTAGGGGTTATAGCCCATTGTCGAAAATGATGAAAAACGAGGTTAACATTTTTTTTCAAAATTTCAAAAAACGATGGACTATAACCCATGTTTTTTTTTTGTTTTTTTTTTCAAATCCTCAAAAATGATGAAAAACGGCGTGCTATAGTATGCCGTACGGTAGGGGCTATAGCCCATGGTCGAAAATGATGAAAAACGAGGTTAACATTTTTTTTCAAAATTTCAAAAAACGATGGACTATAACCCATGTTTTTTTTTTTTTTTAATTTTTTTCAAATCCTCAAAAATAATGAAAAACGGCGTGCTATAGTATGCCGTACGGTAGGGGTTATAGCCCATTGTCGAAAATCATGAAAAACGAGGTTAACATTTTTTTTCAAAATTTCAAAAAACGATGGACTATAACCCATGTTTTTTTTTTTTTTTTTTTTTCAAATCCTCAAAAATGATGAAAAACGGCGTGCTATAGTATGCCGTACGGTAGGGGCTATAGCCCATGGTCGAAAATGATGAAAAACGAGGTTAACATTTTTTTTCAAAATTTCAAAAAACGATGGACTATAACCCATGTTTTTTTTTTTTTCATTTTTTTAAATCCTCAAAAATGATGAAAAACTGCTTGCTATAGTATGCTGTACGGTAGGGGCTATAGCCCATGGTCGAAAATGATGAAAAACGAGGTTAACATTTTTTTTCAAAATTTAAAAAAACGATGGACTATAACCCATGTTTTTTTTTTTTTTCATTTTTTTCAAATCCTCAAAAATGATGAAAAACGGCGTGCTATAGTATGCCGTACGGTAGGGGCTATAGCCCATGGTCAAAAATAATGAAAAACAAGGTTAACATTTTTTTTCAAAATTTAAAAAAACGATGGACTATAACCCATGTTTTTTTTTTGTTTTTTTTTTTTTCAAATCCTCAAAAATAATGAAAAACGGCGTGCTATAGTATGCCGTACGGTAGGGGTTATAGCCCATTGTCGAAAATGATGAAAAACGAGGTTAACATTTTTTTTCAAAATTTCAAAAAACGATGGACTATAACCCATGTTTTTTTTTTTGTTTTTTTTTCAAATCCTCAAAAATGATGAAAAACGGCGTGCTATAGTATGCCGTACGGTAGGGGCTATAGCCCATGGTCGAAAATGATGAAAAACGAGGTTAACATTTTTTTTCAAAATTTCAAAAAACGATGGACTATAACCCATGTTTTTTTTTTTTTCATTTTTTTCAAATCCTCAAAAATGATGAAAAACGGCTTGCTATAGTATGCTGTACGGTAGGGGCTATAGCCCATGGTCGAAAATGATGAAAAACGAGGTTAACATTTTTTTTCAATTTTTCAAAAAACGATGGACTATAACCCATGTTTTTTTTTTTTTTTCATTTTTTTCAAATCCTCAAAAATGATGAAAAACAGCGTGCTATAGTATGCCGTACGGTAGGGGCTATAGCCCATGGTCGAAAATGATGAAAAACGAGGTTAACATTTTTTTTCAAAATTTCAAAAAACGATGGACTATAACCCATGTTTTTTTTTTTTTTCATTTTTTTCAAATCCTCAAAAATGATGAAAAACGGCGTGCTATAGTATGCCGTACGGTAGGGGCTATAGCCCATGGTCAAAAATGATGAAAAACAAGGTTAACATTTTTTTTCAAAATTAAAAAAAACGATGGACTATAACCCATGTTTTTTTTTTTTTTTTTTTTTTTTCAAATCCTCAAAAATAATGAAAAACGGCGTGCTATAGTATGCCGTACGGTAGGGGTTATAGCCCATTGTCGAAAATGATGAAAAACGAGGTTAACATTTTTTTTCAAAATTTCAAAAAACGATGGACTATAACCCATGTTTGTTTTTTGTTTTTTTTTTCAAATCCTCAAAAATGATGAAAAACGGCGTGCTATAGTATGCCGTACGGTAGGGGCTATAGCCCATGGTCGAAAATGATGAAAAACGAGGTTAACATTTTTTTTCAAAATTTCAAAAAACGATGGACTATAACCCATGTTTGTTTTTTTTTTTGTTTTTTTTCAAATCCTCAAAAATGATGAAAAACAGCGTGCTATAGTATGCCGTACGGTAGGGGCTATAGCCCATGGTCGGAAATGATGAAAAACGAGGTTAACATTTTTTTTCAATTTTTCAAAAAACGATGGACTATAACCCATGTTTTTTTTTTTTTTTCATTTTTTTCAAATCCTCAAAAATAATGAAAAACAGCGTTCTATAGTATGCCGTACGGTAGGGGCTATAGCCCATGGTCGAAAATGATGAAAAACGAGGTTAACACTTTTTTTTCAAAATTTCAAAAAACGATGGACTATAACCCATGTTTTTTTTTTTTTTTTTTTTTTTTTAATCCTCAAAAATGATGAAAAACGGCGTGCTATAGTATGCCGTACGGTAGGGGCTATAGCCCATGGTCGAAAATGATGAAAAACGAGGTTAACATTTTTTTTCAATTTTTCAAAAAACGATGGACTATAACCCATGTTTTTTTTTTTTTTTCATTTTTTTCAAATCCTCAAAAATGATGAAAAACAGCGTGCTATAGTATGCCGTACGGTAGGGGCTATAGCCCATGGTCGAAAATGATGAAAAACGAGGTTAACATTTTTTTTCAAAATTTCAAAAAACGATGGACTATAACCCATGTTTTGTTTTTTTTTCATTTTTTTCAAATCCTCAAAAATGATGAAAAACGGCGTGCTATAGTATGCCGTACGGTAGGGGCTATAGCCCATGGTCGAAAATGATGAAAAACGAGGTTAACATTTTTTTTCAAAATTTAAAAAAACGATGGACTATAACCCATGTTTTTTTTTTTTTTTAATTTTTTTCAAATCCTCAAAAATAATGAAAAACGGCGTGCTATAGTATGCCGTACGGTAGGGGTTATAGCCCATTGTCGAAAATGATGAAAAACGAGGTTAACATTTTTTTTCAAAATTTCAAAAAACGATGGACTATAACCCATGTTTTTTTTTTTTTTTTTTTTTCAAATCCTCAAAAATGATGAAAAACGTCGTGCTATAGTATGCCGTACGGTAGGGGCTATAGCCCATGGTCGAAAATGATGAAAAACGAGGTTAACATTTTTTTTCAAATTTTCAAAAAACGATGGACTATAACCCATGTTTTTTTTTTCCATTTTTTTCAAATCCTCAAAAATGATGAAAAACGGCGTGCTATAGTATGCTGTACGGTAGGGGCTATAGCCCATGGTCGAAAATTATGAAAAACGAGGTTAACATTTTTTTTCAAAATTTCAAAAAACAATGGACTATAACCCATGTTTTTTTTTTTTTTCATTTTTTTCAAATCCTCAAAAATAATGAAAAACGGCGTGCTATAGTATGCCGTACGGTAGGGGCTATAGCCCATGGTCGAAAATGATGAAAAACGAGGTTAACATTTTTTTTCAATTTTTCAAAAAACGATGGACTATAACCCATGTTTTTTTTTTTTTTTCATTTTTTTCAAATCCTCAAAAATGATGAAAAACAGCGTGCTATAGTATGCCGTACGGTAGGGGCTATAGCCCATGGTCGAAAATGATGAAAAACGAGGTTAACATTTTTTTTCAAAATTTCAAAAAACGATGGACTATAACCCATGTTTTTTTGTTTTTTTTAATCCTCAAAAATGATGAAAAACGGCGTGCTATAGTATGCCGTACGGTAGGGGCTATAGCCCATGGTCGAAAATGATGAAAAACGAGGTTAACATTTTTTTTCAAATTTTCAAAAAACGATGGACTATAACCCATGTTTTTTTTTTTTCCATTTTTTTCAAATCCTCAAAAATGATGAAAAACGGCGTGCTATAGTATGCTGTACGGTAGGGGCTATAGCCCATGGTCGAAAATTATGAAAAACGAGGTTAACATTTTTTTTCAAAATTTCAAAAAACAATGGACTATAACCCATGTTTTTTTTTTTTTTCATTTTTTTCAAATCCTCAAAAATAATGAAAAACGGCGTGCTATAGTATGCCGTACGGTAGGGGCTATAGCCCATGGTCGAAAATGATGAAAAACGAGGTTAACATTTTTTTTCAATTTTTCAAAAAACGATGGACTATAACCCATGTTTTTTTTTTTTTTTCATTTTTTTCAAATCCTCAAAAATGATGAAAAACAGCGTGCTATAGTATGCCGTACGGTAGGGGCTATAGCCCATGGTCGAAAATGATGAAAAACGAGGTTAACATTTTTTTTCAAAATTTCAAAAAACGATGGACTATAACCCATGTTTTGTTTTTTTTTCATTTTTTTCAAATCCTCAAAAATGATGAAAAACGGCGTGCTATAGTATGCCGTACGGTAGGGGCTATAGCCCATGGTCGAAAATGATGAAAAACGAGGTTAACATTTTTTTTCAAAATTTAAAAAAACGATGGACTATAACCCATGTTTTTTTTTTTTTTAATTTTTTTTCAAATCCTCAAAAATAATGAAAAACGGCGTGCTATAGTATGCCGTACGGTAGGGGTTATAGCCCATTGTCGAAAATGATGAAAAACGAGGTTAACATTTTTTTTCAAAATTTCAAAAAACGATGGACTATAACCCATGTTTTTTTTTTTTTTTTTTTTTTTAATCCTCAAAAATGATGAAAAACGGCGTGCTATAGTATGCCGTACGGTAGGGGCTATAGCCCATGGTCGAAAATGATGAAAAACGAGGTTAACATTTTTTTTCAAATTTTCAAAAAACGATGGACTATAACCCATGTTTTTTTTTTTTTTTTTTTTTTCAAATCCTCAAAAATGATGAAAAACGGCGTGCTATAGTATGCTGTACGGTAGGGGCTATAGCCCATGGTCGAAAATTATGAAAAACGAGGTTAACATTTTTTTTCAAAATTTCAAAAAACAATGGACTATAACCCATGTTTTTTTTTTTTTTCATTTTTTTCAAATCCTCAAAAATAATGAAAAACGGCGTGCTATAGTATGCCGTACGGTAGGGGCTATAGCCCATGGTCGAAAATGATGAAAAACAAGGTTAACATTTTTTTTCAAAATTTCAAAAAACGATGGACTATAACCCATGTTTTTTTTTTTTTTCATTTTTTTCAAATCCTCAAAAATGATGAAAAACGGCGTGCTATAGTATGCCGTACGGTAGGGGCTATAGCCCATGGTCGGAAATGATGAAAAACGAGGTTAACATTTTTTTTCAATTTTTCAAAAAACGATGGACTATAACCCATGTTTTTTTTTTTTTTTTTTTTTTTCAAATCCTCAAAAATGATGAAAAACGGCGTGCTATAGTATGCCGTACGGTAGGGGCTATAGCCCATGGTCGAAAATGATGAAAAACAAGGTTAACATTTTTTTTCAAAATTAAAAAAAACGATGGACTATAACCCATGTTTTTTTTTTTTTTTAATTTTTTTCAAATCCTCAAAAATAATGAAAAACGGTGTGCTATAGTATGCCGTACGGTAGGGGTTATAGCCCATTGTCGAAAATGATGAAAAACGAGGTTAACATTTTTTTTCAAAATTTCAAAAAACGATGGACTATAACCCATGTTTTTTTTTTTTTTTTTTTTCAAATCCTCAAAAATGATGAAAAACGGCGTGCTATAGTATGCCGTACGGTAGGGGCTATAGCCCATGGTCGAAAATGATGAAAAACGAGGTTAACATTTTTTTTCAAAATTTCAAAAAACGATGGACTATAACCCATGTTTTTTTTTTTTTCATTTTTTTCAAATCCTCAAAAATGATGAAAAACGGCTTGCTATAGTATGCTGTACGGTAGGGGCTATAGCCCATGGTCGAAAATGATGAAAAACGAGGTTAACATTTTTTTTCAAAATTTCAAAAAACAATGGACTATAACCCATGTTTTTTTTTTTTTTCATTTTTTTCAAATCCTCAAAAATAATGAAAAACGGCGTGCTATAGTATGCCGTACGGTAGGGGCTATAGCCCATGGTCGAAAATGATGAAAAACGAGGTTAACATTTTTTTTCAAAATTTCAAAAAACGATGGACTATAACCCATGTTTTTTTTTTTTTTAATTTTTTTCAAATCCTCAAAAATGATGAAAAACGGCGTGCTATAGTATGCCGTACGGTAGGGGCTATAGCCCATGGTCGAAAATGATGAAAAACGAGGTTAACATTTTTTTTCAATTTTTAAAAAAACGATGGACTATAACCCATGTTTTTTTTTTTTTTTCATTTTTTTCAAATCCTCAAAAATGATGAAAAACAGCGTGCTATAGTATGCCGTACGGTAGGGGCTATAGCCCATGGTCGAAAATGATGAAAAACGAGGTTAACATTTTTTTTTCAAAATTTCAAAAAACGATGGACTATAACCCATGTTTTTTTTTTTTTTCATTTTTTTCAAATCCTCAAAAATGATGAAAAACGGCGTGCTATAGTATGCCGTACGGTAGGGGCTATAGCCCATGGTCGAAAATGATGAAAAACAAGGTTAACATTTTTTTTCAAAATTAAAAAAAACGATGGACTATAACCCATGTTTTTTTTTTTTTTTCATTTTTTTCAAATCCTCAAAAATAATGAAAAACGGCGTGCTATAGTATGCCGTACGGTAGGGGTTATAGCCCATTGTCGAAAATGATGAAAAACGAGGTTAACATTTTTTTTCAAAATTTCAAAAAACAATGGACTATAACCCATGTTTTTTTTTTTTTTTTTTTTCAAATCCTCAAAAATGATGAAAAACGGCGTGCTATAGTATGCCGTACGGTAGGGGCTATAGCCCAAGGTCGAAAATGATGAAAAACGAGGTTAACATTTTTTTTCAAAATTTCAAAAAACAATGGACTATAACCCATGTTTTTTTTTTTTTTTTTTTTTTCAAATCCTCAAAAATAATGAAAAACGGCGTGCTATAGTATGCCGTACGGTAGGGGTTATAGCCCATTGTCGAAAATGATGAAAAACGAGGTTAACATTTTTTTTCAAAATTTCAAAAAACGATAGACTATAACCCATGTTTTTTTTTTTTTTTTTTTTTCAAATCCTCAAAAATGATGAAAAACGGCGTGCTATAGTATGCCGTACGGTAGGGGCTATAGCCCATGGTCGAAAATGATGAAAAACGAGGTTAACATTTTTTTTCAAAATTTCAAAAAACGATGGACTATAACCCATGTTTTTTTTTTTTTCATTTTTTTAAATCCTCAAAAATGATGAAAAACGGCTTGCTATAGTATGCTGTACGGTAGGGGCTATAGCCCATGGTCGAAAATGATGAAAAACGAGGTTAACATTTTTTTTCAAATTTTCAAAAAACGATGGACTATAACCCATGTTTTTTTTTTTTTTTTTTTTTCAAATCCTCAAAAATGATGAAAAACGGCGTGCTATAGTATGCCGTACGGTAGGGGCTATAGCCCATGGTCGAAAATGATGAAAAACGAGGTTAACATTTTTTTTCAAAATTTAAAAAAACGATGGACTATAACCCATGTTTTTTTTTTTTTTTCATTTTTTTCAAATCCTCAAAAATAATGAAAAACGGCGTGCTATAGTATGCCGTACGGTAGGGGTTATAGCCCATTGTCGAAAATGATGAAAAACGAGGTTAACATTTTTTTTCAAAATTTAAAAAAACGATGGACTATAACCCATGTTTTTTTTTTTTTTTCATTTTTTTCAAATCCTCAAAAATAATGAAAAACGGCGTGCTATAGTATGCCGTACGGTAGGGGTTATAGCCCATTGTCGAAAATGATGAAAAACGAGGTTAACATTTTTTTTCAAAATTTCAAAAAACGATGGACTATAACCCATGTTTTTTTTTTTTTTTTTTTTCCAAATCCTCAAAAATGATGAAAAACGGCGTGCTATAGTATGCCGTACGGTAGGGGCTATAGCCCATGGTCGAAAATGATGAAAAACGAGGTTAACATTTTTTTTCAAAATTTAAAAAAACGATGGACTATAACCCATGTTTTTTTTTTTTTTTTCATTTTTTTAAATCCTCAAAAATGATGAAAAACGGCTTGCTATAGTATGCTGTACGGTAGGGGCTATAGCCCATGGTCGAAAATGATGAAAAACGAGGTTAACATTTTTTTTCAAATTTTCAAAAAACGATGGACTATAACCCATGTTTTTTTTTTTTTTTTTTTTCAAATCCTCAAAAATGATGAAAAACGGCGTGCTATAGTATGCCGTACGGTAGGGGCTATAGCCCATGGTCGAAAATGATGAAAAACGAGGTTAACATTTTTTTTCAAAATTTCAAAAAACGATGGACTATAACCCATGTTTTTTTTTTTTTTTTTTTTTCAAATCCTCAAAAATGATGAAAAACGGCGTGCTATAGTATGCCGTACGGTAGGGGCTATAGCCCATGGTCGAAAATGATGAAAAACGAGGTTAACATTTTTTTTCAAAATTTAAAAAAACGATGGACTATAACCCATGTTTTTTTTTTTTTTTTTCTTTTTTTCAAATCCTCAAAAATAATGAAAAACGGCGTGCTATAGTATGCCGTACGGTAGGGGTTATAGCCCATTGTCGAAAATGATGAAAAACGAGGTTAACATTTTTTTTCAAAATTTCAAAAAACGATGGACTATAACCCATGTTTTTTTTTTTTTCATTTTTTTAAATCCTCAAAAATGATGAAAAACGGCTTGCTATAGTATGCTGTACGGTAGGGGCTATAGCCCATGGTCGAAAATGATGAAAAACGAGGTTAACATTTTTTTTCAAAATTTCAAAAAACAATGGACTATAACCCATGTTTTTTTTTTTTTTCATTTTTTTCAAATCCTCAAAAATGATGAAAAACGGCGTGCTATAGTATGCCGTACGGTAGGGGCTATAGCCCATGGTCGAAAATGATGAAAAACGAGGTTAACATTTTTTTTCAAAATTTCAAAAAACGATGGACTATAACCCATGTTTTTTTTTTTTTCATTTTTTTAAATCCTCAAAAATGATGAAAAACGGCTTGCTATAGTATGCTGTACGGTAGGGGCTATAGCCCATGGTCGAAAATGATGAAAAACGAGGTTAACATTTTTTTTCAAAATTTCAAAAAACGATGGACTATAACCCATGTTTTTTTTTTGTTTTTTTTTTCAAATCCTCAAAAATGATGAAAAACGGCGTGCTATAGTATGCCGTACGGTAGGGGCTATAGCCCATGGTCGAAAATGATGAAAAACGAGGTTAACATTTTTTTTCAAAATTTCAAAAAACGATGGACTATAACCCATGTTTTTTTTTTTTTTTTTTTTTTTCAAATCCTCAAAAATAATGAAAAACGGCGTGCTATAGTATGCCGTACGGTAGGGGTTATAGCCCATTGTCGAAAATGATGAAAAACGAGGTTAACATTTTTTTTCAAAATTTCAAAAAACGATGGACTATAACCCATGTTTTTTTTTTTTTTTTTTTTTCAAATCCTCAAAAATGATGAAAAACGGCGTGCTATAGTATGCCGTACGGTAGGGGCTATAGCCCATGGTCGAAAATGATGAAAAACGAGGTTAACATTTTTTTTCAAAATTTAAAAAAACGATGGACTATAACCCATGTTTTTTTTTTTTTTTCATTTTTTTCAAATCCTCAAAAATAATGAAAAACGGCGTGCTATAGTATGCCGTACGGTAGGGGTTATAGCCCATTGTCGAAAATGATGAAAAACGAGGTTAACATTTTTTTTCAAAATTTAAAAAAACGATGGACTATAACCCATGTTTTTTTTTTTTTTTCATTTTTTTCAAATCCTCAAAAATAATGAAAAACGGCGTGCTATAGTATGCCGTACGGTAGGGGTTATAGCCCATTGTCGAAAATGATGAAAAACGAGGTTAACATTTTTTTTCAAAATTTCAAAAAACGATGGACTATAACCCATGTTTTTTTTTTTTTTTTTTTTCCAAATCCTCAAAAATGATGAAAAACGGCGTGCTATAGTATGCCGTACGGTAGGGGCTATAGCCCATGGTCGAAAATGATGAAAAACGAGGTTAACATTTTTTTTCAAAATTTAAAAAAACGATGGACTATAACCCATGTTTTTTTTTTTTTTCATTTTTTTCAAATCCTCAAAAATGATGAAAAACGGCGTGCTATAGTATGCCGTACGGTAGGGGCTATAGCCCATGGTCGAAAATGATGAAAAACAAGGTTAACATTTTTTTTCAAAATTAAAAAAAACGATGGACTATAACCCATGTTTTTTTTTTTTTTTCATTTTTTTCAAATCCTCAAAAATAATGAAAAACGGCGTGCTATAGTATGCCGTACGGTAGGGGTTATAGCCCATTGTCGAAAATGATGAAAAACGAGGTTAACATTTTTTTTCAAAATTTCAAAAAACAATGGACTATAACCCATGTTTTTTTTTTTTTTTTTTTTTCAAATCCTCAAAAATGATGAAAAACGGCGTGCTATAGTATGCCGTACGGTAGGGGCTATAGCCCAAGGTCGAAAATGATGAAAAACGAGGTTAACATTTTTTTTCAAAATTTCAAAAAACAATGGACTATAACCCATGTTTTTTTTTTTTTTTTTTTTTTTCAAATCCTCAAAAATAATGAAAAACGGCGTGCTATAGTATGCCGTACGGTAGGGGTTATAGCCCATTGTCGAAAATGATGAAAAACGAGGTTAACATTTTTTTTCAAAATTTCAAAAAACGATAGACTATAACCCATGTTTTTTTTTTGTTTTTTTTTTCAAATCCTCAAAAATGATGAAAAACGGCGTGCTATAGTATGCCGTACGGTAGGGGCTATAGCCCATGGTCGAAAATGATGAAAAACGAGGTTAACATTTTTTTTCAAAATTTCAAAAAACGATGGACTATAACCCATGTTTTTTTTTTTTTCATTTTTTTAAATCCTCAAAAATGATGAAAAACGGCTTGCTATAGTATGCTGTACGGTAGGGGCTATAGCCCATGGTCGAAAATGATGAAAAACGAGGTTAACATTTTTTTTCAAATTTTCAAAAAACGATGGACTATAACCCATGTTTTTTTTTTTTTTTTTTTTTTTAATCCTCAAAAATGATGAAAAACGGCGTGCTATAGTATGCCGTACGGTAGGGGCTATAGCCCATGGTCGAAAATGATGAAAAACGAGGTTAACATTTTTTTTCAAAATTTAAAAAAACGATGGACTATAACCCATGTTTTTTTTTTTTTTTCATTTTTTTCAAATCCTCAAAAATAATGAAAAACGGCGTGCTATAGTATGCCGTACGGTAGGGGTTATAGCCCATTGTCGAAAATGATGAAAAACGAGGTTAACATTTTTTTTCAAAATTTAAAAAAACGATGGACTATAACCCATGTTTTTTTTTTTTTTTCATTTTTTTCAAATCCTCAAAAATAATGAAAAACGGCGTGCTATAGTATGCCGTACGGTAGGGGTTATAGCCCATTGTCGAAAATGATGAAAAACGAGGTTAACATTTTTTTTCAAAATTTCAAAAAACGATGGACTATAACCCATGTTTTTTTTTTTTTTTTTTTTTCAAATCCTCAAAAATGATGAAAAACGGCGTGCTATAGTATGCCGTACGGTAGGGGCTATAGCCCATGGTCGAAAATGATGAAAAACGAGGTTAACATTTTTTTTCAAAATTTAAAAAAACGATGGACTATAACCCATGTTTTTTTTTTTTTTTAATTTTTTTCAAATCCTCAAAAATAATGAAAAACGGCGTGCTATAGTATGCCGTACGGTAGAGGTTATAGCCCATTGTCGAAAATGATGAAAAACGAGGTTAACATTTTTTTTCAAAATTTCAAAAAACGATAGACTATAACCCATGTTTTTTTTTTTTTTTTTTTCAAATCCTCAAAAATGATGAAAAACGGCGTGCTATAGTATGCCGTACGGTAGGGGCTATAGCCCATGGTCGAAAATGATGAAAAACGAGGTTAACATTTTTTTTCAAAATTTCAAAAAACGATGGACTATAACCCATGTTTTTTTTTTTTTCATTTTTTTAAATCCTCAAAAATGATGAAAAACTGCTTGCTATAGTATGCTGTACGGTAGGGGCTATAGCCCATGGTCGAAAATGATGAAAAACGAGGTTAACATTTTTTTTCAAATTTTCAAAAAACGATGGACTATAACCCATGTTTTTTTTTTTTTTTTTTTTCAAATCCTCAAAAATGATGAAAAACGGCGTGCTATAGTATGCCGTACGGTAGGGGCTATAGCCCATGGTCGAAAATGATGAAAAACGAGGTTAACATTTTTTTTCAAAATTTCAAAAAACGATGGACTATAACCCATGTTTTTTTTTTTTTTTTTTTTCAAATCCTCAAAAATGATGAAAAACGGCGTGCTATAGTATGCCGTACGGTAGGGGCTATAGCCCATGGTCGAAAATGATGAAAAACGAGGTTAACATTTTTTTTCAAAATTTAAAAAAACGATGGACTATAACCCATGTTTTTTTTTTTTTTTTTTTTTTTTCAAATCCTCAAAAATAATGAAAAACGGCGTGCTATAGTATGCCGTACGGTAGGGGTTATAGCCCATTGTCGAAAATGATGAAAAACGAGGTTAACATTTTTTTTCAAAATTTCAAAAAACGATGGACTATAACCCATGTTTTTTTTTTTTTCATTTTTTTAAATCCTCAAAAATGATGAAAAACGGCTTGCTATAGTATGCTGTACGGTAGGGGCTATAGCCCATGGTCGAAAATGATGAAAAACGAGGTTAACATTTTTTTTCAAAATTTCAAAAAACAATGGACTATAACCCATGTTTTTTTTTTTTTTCATTTTTTTCAAATCCTCAAAAATGATGAAAAACGGCGTGCTATAGTATGCCGTACGGTAGGGGCTATAGCCCATGGTCGAAAATGATGAAAAACGAGGTTAACATTTTTTTTCAAAATTTCAAAAAACGATGGACTATAACCCATGTTTTTTTTTTTTTCATTTTTTAAAATCCTCAAAAATGATGAAAAACGGCTTGCTATAGTATGCTGTACGGTAGGGGCTATAGCCCATGGTCGAAAATGATGAAAAACGAGGTTAACATTTTTTTTCAAAATTTCAAAAAACGATGGACTATAACCCATGTTTTTTTTTTGTTTTTTTTTTCAAATCCTCAAAAATGATGAAAAACGGCGTGCTATAGTATGCCGTACGGTAGGGGCTATAGCCCATGGTCGAAAATGATGAAAAACGAGGTTAACATTTTTTTTCAAAATTTCAAAAAACGATGGACTATAACCCATGTTTTTTTTTTTTTTTTTTTTTTTTCAAATCCTCAAAAATAATGAAAAACGGCGTGCTATAGTATGCCGTACGGTAGGGGTTATAGCCCATTGTCGAAAATGATGAAAAACGAGGTTAACATTTTTTTTCAAAATTTCAAAAAACGATGGACTATAACCCATGTTTTTTTTTTTTTTTTTTTTTCAAATCCTCAAAAATGATGAAAAACGGCGTGCTATAGTATGCCGTACGGTAGGGGCTATAGCCCATGGTCGAAAATGATGAAAAACGAGGTTAACATTTTTTTTCAAAATTTAAAAAAACGATGGACTATAACCCATGTTTTTTTTTTTTTTTCATTTTTTTCAAATCCTCAAAAATAATGAAAAACGGCGTGCTATAGTATGCCGTACGGTAGGGGTTATAGCCCATTGTCGAAAATGATGAAAAATGAGGTTAACATTTTTTTTCAAAATTTAAAAAAACGATGGACTATAACCCATGTTTTTTTTTTTTTTTCATTTTTTTCAAATCCTCAAAAATAATGAAAAACGGCGTGCTATAGTATGCCGTACGGTAGGGGTTATAGCCCATTGTCGAAAATGATGAAAAACGAGGTTAACATTTTTTTTCAAAATTTCAAAAAACGATGGACTATAACCCATGTTTTTTTTTTGTTTTTTTTTCCAAATCCTCAAAAATGATGAAAAACGGCGTGCTATAGTATGCCGTACGGTAGGGGCTATAGCCCATGGTCGAAAATGATGAAAAACGAGGTTAACATTTTTTTTCAAAATTTAAAAAAACGATGGACTATAACCCATGTTTTTTTTTTTTTTTAATTTTTTTCAAATCCTCAAAAATAATGAAAAACGGCGTGCTATAGTATGCCGTACGGTAGGGGTTATAGCCCATTGTCGAAAATGATGAAAAACGAGGTTAACATTTTTTTTCAAAATTTCAAAAAACGATAGACTATAACCCATGTTTTTTTTTTTTTTTTTTTTTCAAATCCTCAAAAATGATGAAAAACGGCGTGCTATAGTATGCCGTACGGTAGGGGCTATAGCCCATGGTCGAAAATGATGAAAAACGAGGTTAACATTTTTTTTCAAAATTTCAAAAAACGATGGACTATAACCCATGTTTTTTTTTTTTTCATTTTTTTAAATCCTCAAAAATGATGAAAAACGGCTTGCTATAGTATGCTGTACGGTAGGGGCTATAGCCCATGGTCGAAAATGATGAAAAACGAGGTTAACATTTTTTTTCAAATTTTCAAAAAACGATGGACTATAACCCATGTTTTTTTTGTTTTTTTTTTTCAAATCCTCAAAAATGATGAAAAACGGCGTGCTATAGTATGCCGTACGGTAGGGGCTATAGCCTATGGTCGAAAATGATGAAAAACGAGGTTAACATTTTTTTTCAAAATTTCAAAAAACGATGGACTATAACCCATGTTTTTTTTTTGTTTTTTTTTCCAAATCCTCAAAAATGATGAAAAACGGCGTGCTATAGTATGCCGTACGGTAGGGGCTATAGCCCATGGTCGAAAATGATGAAAAACGAGGTTAACATTTTTTTTCAAAATTTAAAAAAACGATGGACTATAACCCATGTTTTTTTTTTTTCATTTTTTTCAAATCCTCAAAAATAATGAAAAACGGCGTGCTATAGTATGCCGTACGGTAGGGGTTATAGCCCATTGTCGAAAATGATGAAAAACGAGGTTAACATTTTTTTTCAAAATTTCAAAAAACGATGGACTATAACCCATGTTTTTTTTTTTTTTTTTTTTTCCAAATCCTCAAAAATGATGAAAAACGGCGTGCTATAGTATGCCGTACGGTAGGGGCTATAGCCCATGGTCGAAAATGATGAAAAACGAGGTTAACATTTTTTTTCAAAATTTAAAAAAACGATGGACTATAACCCATGTTTTTTTTTTTTTTTAATTTTTTTCAAATCCTCAAAAATAATGAAAAACGGCGTGCTATAGTATGCCGTACGGTAGGGGTTATAGCCCATTGTCGAAAATGATGAAAAACGAGGTTAACATTTTTTTTCAAAATTTCAAAAAACGATAGACTATAACCCATGTTTTTTTTTTTTTTTTTTTTTCAAATCCTCAAAAATGATGAAAAACGGCGTGCTATAGTATGCCGTACGGTAGGGGCTATAGCCCATGGTCGAAAATGATGAAAAACGAGGTTAACATTTTTTTTCAAAATTTCAAAAAACGATGGACTATAACCCATGTTTTTTTTTTTTTCATTTTTTTAAATCCTCAAAAATGATGAAAAACGGCTTGCTATAGTATGCTGTACGGTAGGGGCTATAGCCCATGGTCGAAAATGATGAAAAACGAGGTTAACATTTTTTTTCAAATTTTCAAAAAACGATGGACTATAACCCATGTTTTTTTTTTTTTTTTTTTTCAAATCCTCAAAAATGATGAAAAACGGCGTGCTATAGTATGCCGTACGGTAGGGGCTATAGCCTATGGTCGAAAATGATGAAAAACGAGGTTAACATTTTTTTTCAAAATTTCAAAAAACGATGGACTATAACCCATGTTTTTTTTTTTTTTTTTTTTCCAAATCCTCAAAAATGATGAAAAACGGCGTGCTATAGTATGCCGTACGGTAGGGGCTATAGCCCATGGTCGAAAATGATGAAAAACGAGGTTAACATTTTTTTTCAAAATTTAAAAAAACGATGGACTATAACCCATGTTTTTTTTTTTTTTTAATTTTTTTCAAATCCTCAAAAATAATGAAAAACGGCGTGCTATAGTATGCCGTACGGTAGGGGTTATAGCCCATTGTCGAAAATGATGAAAAACGAGGTTAACATTTTTTTTCAAAATTTCAAAAAACGATGGACTATAACCCATGTTTTTTTTGTTTTTTTTTTTTTAAATCCTCAAAAATGATGAAAAACGGCTTGCTATAGTATGCTGTACGGTAGGGGCTATAGCCCATGGTCGAAAATGATGAAAAACGAGGTTAACATTTTTTTTCAAATTTCAAAAAACAATGGACTATAACCCATGTTTTTTTTTTTTTCATTTTTTTCAAATCCTCAAAAATGATGAAAAACGGCGTGCTATAGTATGCCGTACGGTAGGGGCTATAGCCCATGGTCGAAAATGATGAAAAACGAGGTTAACATTTTTTTTCAAAATTTCAAAAAACGATGGACTATAACCCATGTTTTTTTTTTTTTCATTTTTTTAAATCCTCAAAAATGATGAAAAACGGCTTGCTATAGTATGCTGTACGGTAGGGGCTATAGCCCATGGTCGAAAATGATGAAAAACGAGGTTAACATTTTTTTTCAAAATTTCAAAAAACGATGGACTATAACCCATGTTTTTTTTTTGTTTTTTTTTTCAAATCCTCAAAAATGATGAAAAACGGCGTGCTATAGTATGCCGTACGGTAGGGGCTATAGCCCATGGTCGAAAATGATGAAAAACGAGGTTAACATTTTTTTTCAAAATTTCAAAAAACGATGGACTATAACCCATGTTTTTTTTTTTTTTTTTTTTTTTTCAAATCCTCAAAAATAATGAAAAACGGCGTGCTATAGTATGCCGTACGGTAGGGGTTATAGCCCATTGTCGAAAATGATGAAAAACGAGGTTAACATTTTTTTTCAAAATTTCAAAAAACGATGGACTATAACCCATGTTTTTTTTTTTGTTTTTTTTTCAAATCCTCAAAAATGATGAAAAACGGCGTGCTATAGTATGCCGTACGGTAGGGGCTATAGCCCATGGTCGAAAATGATGAAAAACGAGGTTAACATTTTTTTTCAAAATTTCAAAAAACGATGGACTATAACCCATGTTTTTTTTTTTTTCATTTTTTTAAATCCTCAAAAATGATGAAAAACTGCTTGCTATAGTATGCTGTACGGTAGGGGCTATAGCCCATGGTCGAAAATGATGAAAAACGAGGTTAACATTTTTTTTCAAAATTTCAAAAAACAATGGACTATAACCCATGTTTTTTTTTTTTTTCATTTTTTTCAAATCCTCAAAAATAATGAAAAACAGCGTGCTATAGTATGCCGTACGGTAGGGGCTATAGCCCATGGTCGAAAATGATGAAAAACGAGGTTAACACTTTTTTTTCAAAATTTCAAAAAACGATGGATTATAACCCATGTTTTTTTTTTTTTTTCATTTTTTTCAAATCCTCAAAAATGATGAAAAACGGCGTGCTATAGTATGCCGCACGGTAGGGGCTATAGCCCATGGTCGGAAATGATGAAAAACGAGGTTAACATTTTTTTTCAATTTTTCAAAAAACGATGGACTATAACCCATGTTTTTTTTTTTTTTTCATTTTTTTCAAATCCTCAAAAATGATGAAAAACAGCGTGCTATAGTATGCCGTACGGTAGGGGCTATAGCCCATCGTCGAAAATGATGAAAAACGAGGTTAACATTTTTTTTCAAAATTTCAAAAAACGATGGACTATAAGCCATGTTTTTTTTTTTTTTTCATTTTTTTCAAATCCTCAAAAATGATGAAAAACAGCGTGCTATAGTATGCCGTACGGTAGGGGCTATAGCCCATGGTCGAAAATGATGAAAAACGAGGTTAACATTTTTTTTCAAAATTTCAAAAAACGATGGACTATAACCCATGTTTTTTTTTTTTTTCATTTTTTTCAAATCCTCAAAAATGATGAAAAACGGCGTGCTATAGTATGCCGTACGGTAGGGGCTATAGCCCATGGTCGAAAATGATGAAAAACGAGGTTAACATTTTTTTTCAAAATTTCAAAAAACGATGGACTATAACCCATGTTTTTTTTTTTTTCTTTTTTTTAAATCCTCAAAAATGATGAAAAACTGCTTGCTATAGTATGCTGTACGGTAGGGGCTATAGCCCATGGTCGAAAATGATGAAAAACGAGGTTAACATTTTTTTTCAAAATTTCAAAAAACAATGGACTATAACCCATGTTTTTTTTTTTTTTACTTTTTTTCAAATCCTCAAAAAGAATGAAAAACAGCGTGCTATAGTATGCCGTACGGTAGGGGCTATAGCCCATGGTCGAAAATGATGAAAAACGAGGTTAACACTTTTTTTTCAAAATTTCAAAAAACGATGGACTATAACCCATGTTTTTGTTTTTTTTTCATTTTTTTCAAATCCTCAAAAATAATGAAAAACGGCGTGCTATAGTATGCCGTACGGTAGGGGTTATAGCCCATTGTCGAAAATGATGAAAAACGAGGTTAACATTTTTTTTCAAAATTTCAAAAAACGATGGACTATAACCCATGTTTTTTTTTTGTTTTTTTTTTCAAATCCTCAAAAATGATGAAAAACGGCGTGCTATAGTATGCCGTACGGTAGGGGCTATAGCCCATGGTCGAAAATGATGAAAAACGAGGTTAACATTTTTTTTCAAAATTTCAAAAAACGATGGACTATAACCCATGTTTTTTTTTTTTTTTAATTTTTTTCAAATCCTCAAAAATAATGAAAAACGGCGTGCTATAGTATGCCGTACGGTAGGGGTTATAGCCCATTGTCGAAAATCATGAAAAACGAGGTTAACATTTTTTTTCAAAATTTCAAAAAACGATGGACTATAACCCATGTTTTTTTTTTTTTTTTTTTTTCAAATCCTCAAAAATGATGAAAAACGGCGTGCTATAGTATGCCGTACGGTAGGGGCTATAGCCCATGGTCGAAAATGATGAAAAACGAGGTTAACATTTTTTTTCAAAATTTCAAAAAACGATGGACTATAACCCATGTTTTTTTTTTTTTCATTTTTTTAAATCCTCAAAAATGATGAAAAACTGCTTGCTATAGTATGCTGTACGGTAGGGGCTATAGCCCATGGTCGAAAATGATGAAAAACGAGGTTAACATTTTTTTTCAAAATTTCAAAAAACAATGGACTATAACCCATGTTTTTTTTTTTTTTTCATTTTTTTCAAATCCTCAAAAATAATGAAAAACAGCGTGCTATAGTATGCCGTACGGTAGGGGCTATAGCCCATGGTCGAAAATGATGAAAAACGAGGTTAACACTTTTTTTTCAAAATTTCAAAAAACGATGGATTATAACCCATGTTTTTTTTTTTTTTTTTTTTTTTTCAAATCCTCAAAAATGATGAAAAACGGCGTGCTATAGTATGCCGCACGGTAGGGGCTATAGCCCATGGTCGGAAATGATGAAAAACGAGGTTAACATTTTTTTTCAATTTTTCAAAAAACGATGGACTATAACCCATGTTTTTTTTTTTTTTTCATTTTTTTCAAATCCTCAAAAATGATGAAAAACAGCGTGCTATAGTATGCCGTACGGTAGGGGCTATAGCCCATGGTCGAAAATGATGAAAAACGAGGTTAACATTTTTTTTCAAAATTTCAAAAAACGATGGACTATAAGCCATGTTTTTTTTTTTTTTTCATTTTTTTCAAATCCTCAAAAATGATGAAAAACAGCGTGCTATAGTATGCCGTACGGTAGGGGCTATAGCCCATGGTCGAAAATGATGAAAAACGAGGTTAACATTTTTTTTCAAAATTTCAAAAAACGATGGACTATAACCCATGTTTTTTTTTTTTTTCATTTTTTTCAAATCCTCAAAAATGATGAAAAACGGCGTGCTATAGTATGCCGTACGGTAGGGGCTATAGCCCATGGTCAAAAATAATGAAAAACAAGGTTAACATTTTTTTTCAAAATTTCAAAAAACGATGGACTATAACCCATGTTTTGTTTTTTTTTTAATTTTTTTCAAATCCTCAAAAATAATGAAAAACGGCGTGCTATAGTATGCCGTACGGTAGGGGTTATAGCCCATTGTCGAAAATCATGAAAAACGAGGTTAACATTTTTTTTCAAAATTTCAAAAAACGATGGACTATAACCCATGTTTTTTTTTTTTTTTTTTTTTCAAATCCTCAAAAATGATGAAAAACGGCGTGCTATAGTATGCCGTACGGTAGGGGCTATAGCCCATGGTCGAAAATGATGAAAAACGAGGTTAACATTTTTTTTCAAAATTTCAAAAAACGATGGACTATAACCCATGTTTTTTTTTTTTTCATTTTTTTAAATCCTCAAAAATGATGAAAAACTGCTTGCTATAGTATGCTGTACGGTAGGGGCTATAGCCCATGGTCGAAAATGATGAAAAACGAGGTTAACATTTTTTTTCAAAATTTCAAAAAACAATGGACTATAACCCATGTTTTTTTTTTTTTGCATTTTTTTCAAATCCTCAAAAATAATGAAAAACAGCGTGCTATAGTATGCCGTACGGTAGGGGCTATAGCCCATGGTCGAAAATGATGAAAAACGAGGTTAACACTTTTTTTTCAAAATTTCAAAAAACGATGGACTATAACCCATGTTTTTGTTTTTTTTTCATTTTTTTCAAATCCTCAAAAATAATGAAAAACGGCGTGCTATAGTCTGCCGTACGGTAGGGGTTATAGCCCATTGTCGAAAATGATGAAAAACGAGGTTAACATTTTTTTTCAAAATTTCAAAAAACGATGGACTATAACCCATGTTTTTTTTTTGTTTTTTTTTTCAAATCCTCAAAAATGATGAAAAACGGCGTGCTATAGTATGCCGTACGGTAGGGGCTATAGCCCATGGTCGAAAATGATGAAAAACGAGGTTAACATTTTTTTTCAAAATTTCAAAAAACGATGGACTATAACCCATGTTTTTTTTTTTTTTTCATTTTTTTCAAATCCTCAAAAATGATGAAAAACGGCGTGCTATAGTATGCCGTACGGTAGGGGCTATAGCCCATGGTCAAAAATAATGAAAAACAAGGTTAACATTTTTTTTCAAAATTTCAAAAAACGATGGACTATAACCCATGTTTTTTTTTTTTTTTTTTTTTCAAATCCTCAAAAATGATGAAAAACGGCGTGCTATAGTATGCCGTACGGTAGGGGCTATAGCCCATGGTCGAAAATGATGAAAAACGAGGTTAACATTTTTTTTCAAAATTTCAAAAAACGATGGACTATAACCCATGTTTTTTTTTTTTTTTAATTTTTTTCAAATCCTCAAAAATAATGAAAAACGGCGTGCTATAGTATGCCGTACGGTAGGGGTTATAGCCCATTGTCGAAAATCATGAAAAACGAGGTTAACATTTTTTTTCAAAATTTCAAAAAACGATGGACTATAACCCATGTTTTTTTTTTTTTCATTTTTTTAAATCCTCAAAAATGATGAAAAACTGCTTGCTATAGTATGCTGTACGGTAGGGGCTATAGCCCATGGTCGAAAATGATGAAAAACGAGGTTAACATTTTTTTTCAAAATTTCAAAAAACAATGGACTATAACCCATGTTTTTTTTTTTTTTCATTTTTTTCAAATCCTCAAAAATAATGAAAAACAGCGTGCTATAGTATGCCGTACGGTAGGGGCTATAGCCCATGGTCGAAAATGATGAAAAACGAGGTTAACACTTTTTTTTCAAAATTTCAAAAAACTATGGACTATAACCCATGTTTTTGTTTTTTTTTCATTTTTTTCAAATCCTCAAAAATAATGAAAAACGGCGTGCTATAGTATGCCGTACGGTAGGGGTTATAGCCCATTGTCGAAAATGATGAAAAACGAGGTTAACATTTTTTTTCAAAATTTCAAAAAACGATGGACTATAACCCATGTTTTTTTTTTGTTTTTTTTTTCAAATCCTCAAAAATGATGAAAAACGGCGTGCTATAGTATGCCGTACGGTAGGGGCTATAGCCCATGGTCGAAAATGATGAAAAACGAGGTTAACATTTTTTTTCAAAATTTCAAAAAACGATGGACTATAACCCATGTTTTTTTTTTTTTTTCATTTTTTTCAAATCCTCAAAAATGATGAAAAACGGCGTGCTATAGTATGCCGTACGGTAGGGGCTATAGCCCATGGTCAAAAATAATGAAAAACAAGGTTAACATTTTTTTTCAAAATTTCAAAAAACGATGGACTATAACCCATGTTTTTTTTTTTTTTTTTTTTTTCAAATCCTCAAAAATGATGAAAAACGGCGTGCTATAGTATGCCGTACGGTAGGGGCTATAGCCCATGGTCGAAAATGATGAAAAACGAGGTTAACATTTTTTTTCAAAATTTCAAAAAACGATGGACTATAACCCATGTTTTTTTTTTTTTTTAATTTTTTTCAAATCCTCAAAAATAATGAAAAACGGCGTGCTATAGTATGCCGTACGGTAGGGGTTATAGCCCATTGTCGAAAATCATGAAAAACGAGGTTAACATTTTTTTTCAAAATTTCAAAAAACGATGGACTATAACCCATGTTTTTTTTTTTTTTTTTTTTTCAAATCCTCAAAAATGATGAAAAACGGCGTGCTATAGTATGCCGTACGGTAGGGGCTATAGCCCATGGTCGAAAATGATGAAAAACGAGGTTAACATTTTTTTTCAAAATTTCAAAAAACGATGGACTATAACCCATGTTTTTTTTTTTTTCATTTTTTTAAATCCTCAAAAATGATGAAAAACTGCTTGCTATAGTATGCTGTACGGTAGGGGCTATAGCCCATGGTCGAAAATGATGAAAAACGAGGTTAACATTTTTTTTCAAAATTTCAAAAAACAATGGACTATAACCCATGTTTTTTTTTTTTTTCATTTTTTTCAAATCCTCAAAAATAATGAAAAACAGCGTGCTATAGTATGCCGTACGGTAGGGGCTATAGCCCATGGTCGAAAATGATGAAAAACGAGGTTAACACTTTTTTTTCAAAATTTCAAAAAACGATGGACTATAACCCATGTTTTTTTTTGTTTTTTTTTTCCAAATCCTCAAAAATGATGAAAAACGGCGTGCTATAGTATGCCGTACGGTAGGGGCTATAGCCCATGGTCGAAAATGATGAAAAACGAGGTTAACATTTTTTTTCAAAATTTAAAAAAACGATGGACTATAACCCATGTTTTTTTTTTTTTTTAATTTTTTTCAAATCCTCAAAAATAATGAAAAACGGCGTGCTATAGTATGCCGTACGGTAGGGGTTATAGCCCATTGTCGAAAATGATGAAAAACGAGGTTAACATTTTTTTTCAAAATTTCAAAAAACGATGGACTATAACCCATGTTTTTTTTGTTTTTTTTTTTTTAAATCCTCAAAAATGATGAAAAACGGCTTGCTATAGTATGCTGTACGGTAGGGGCTATAGCCCATGGTCGAAAATGATGAAAAACGAGGTTAACATTTTTTTTCAAAATTTCAAAAAACAATGGACTATAACCCATGTTTTTTTTTTTTTCCATTTTTTTCAAATCCTCAAAAATGATGAAAAACGGCGTGCTATAGTATGCCGTACGGTAGGGGCTATAGCCCATGGTCGAAAATGATGAAAAACGAGGTTAACATTTTTTTTCAAAATTTCAAAAAACGATGGACTATAACCCATGTTTTTTTTTTTTTCATTTTTTTAAATCCTCAAAAATGATGAAAAACGGCTTGCTATAGTATGCTGTACGGTAGGGGCTATAGCCCATGGTCGAAAATGATGAAAAACGAGGTTAACATTTTTTTTCAAAATTTCAAAAAACGATGGACTATAACCCATGTTTTTTTTTTGTTTTTTTTTTCAAATCCTCAAAAATGATGAAAAACGGCGTGCTATAGTATGCCGTACGGTAGGGGCTATAGCCCATGGTCGAAAATGATGAAAAACGAGGTTAACATTTTTTTTCAAAATTTCAAAAAACGATGGACTATAACCCATGTTTTTTTTTTTTTTTTTTTTTTTTCAAATCCTCAAAAATAATGAAAAACGGCGTGCTATAGTATGCCGTACGGTAGGGGTTATAGCCCATTGTCGAAAATGATGAAAAACGAGGTTAACATTTTTTTTCAAAATTTCAAAAAACGATGGACTATAACCCATGTTTTTTTTTTTTTTTTTTTTTCAAATCCTCAAAAATGATGAAAAACGGCGTGCTATAGTATGCCGTACGGTAGGGGCTATAGCCCATGGTCGAAAATGATGAAAAACGAGGTTAACATTTTTTTTCAAAATTTCAAAAAACGATGGACTATAACCCATGTTTTTTTTTTTTTCATTTTTTTAAATCCTCAAAAATGATGAAAAACTGCTTGCTATAGTATGCTGTACGGTAGGGGCTATAGCCCATGGTCGAAAATGATGAAAAACGAGGTTAACATTTTTTTTCAAAATTTCAAAAAACAATGGACTATAACCCATGTTTTTTTTTTTTTTCATTTTTTTCAAATCCTCAAAAATAATGAAAAACAGCGTGCTATAGTATGCCGTACGGTAGGGGCTATAGCCCATGGTCGAAAATGATGAAAAACGAGGTTAACACTTTTTTTTCAAAATTTCAAAAAACGATGGACTATAACCCATGTTTTTGTTTTTTTTTCATTTTTTTCAAATCCTCAAAAATAATGAAAAACGGCGTGCTATAGTATGCCGTACGGTAGGGGTTATAGCCCATTGTCGAAAATGATGAAAAACGAGGTTAACATTTTTTTTCAAAATTTCAAAAAACGATGGACTATAACCCATGTTTTTTTTTTGTTTTTTTTTTCAAATCCTCAAAAATGATGAAAAACGGCGTGCTATAGTATGCCGTACGGTAGGGGCTATAGCCCATGGTCGAAAATGATGAAAAACGAGGTTAACATTTTTTTTCAAAATTTCAAAAAACGATGGACTATAACCCATGTTTTTTTTTTTTTTTAATTTTTTTCAAATCCTCAAAAATAATGAAAAACGGCGTGCTATAGTATGCCGTACGGTAGGGGTTATAGCCCATTGTCGAAAATCATGAAAAACGAGGTTAACATTTTTTTTCAAAATTTCAAAAAACGATGGACTATAACCCATGTTTTTTTTTTTTTTTTTTTTTCAAATCCTCAAAAATGATGAAAAACGGCGTGCTATAGTATGCCGTACGGTAGGGGCTATAGCCCATGGTCGAAAATGATGAAAAACGAGGTTAACATTTTTTTTCAAAATTTCAAAAAACGATGGACTATAACCCATGTTTTTTTTTTTTTCATTTTTTTAAATCCTCAAAAATGATGAAAAACTGCTTGCTATAGTATGCTGTACGGTAGGGGCTATAGCCCATGGTCGAAAATGATGAAAAACGAGGTTAACATTTTTTTTCAAAATTTCAAAAAACAATGGACTATAACCCATGTTTTTTTTTTTTTTCATTTTTTTCAAATCCTCAAAAATAATGAAAAACAGCGTGCTATAGTATGCCGTACGGTAGGGGCTATAGCCCATGGTCGAAAATGATGAAAAACGAGGTTAACACTTTTTTTTCAAAATTTCAAAAAACGATGGATTATAACCCATGTTTTTTTTTTTTTTTCATTTTTTTCAAATCCTCAAAAATGATGAAAAACGGCGTGCTATAGTATGCCGCACGGTAGGGGCTATAGCCCATGGTCGGAAATGATGAAAAACGAGGTTAACATTTTTTTTCAATTTTTCAAAAAACGATGGACTATAACCCATGTTTTTTTTTTTTTTTCATTTTTTTCAAATCCTCAAAAATGATGAAAAACAGCGTGCTATAGTATGCCGTACGGTAGGGGCTATAGCCCATGGTCGAAAATGATGAAAAACGAGGTTAACATTTTTTTTCAAAATTTCAAAAAACGATGGACTATAACCCATGTTTTTTTTTTGTTTTTTTTTTCAAATCCTCAAAAATGATGAAAAACGGCGTGCTATAGTATGCCGTACGGTAGGGGCTATAGCCCATGGTCGAAAATGATGAAAAACGAGGTTAACATTTTTTTTCAAAATTTCAAAAAACGATGGACTATAACCCATGTTTTTTTTTTTTTTTTTTTTTTTCAAATCCTCAAAAATAATGAAAAACGGCGTGCTATAGTATGCCGTACGGTAGGGGTTATAGCCCATTGTCGAAAATGATGAAAAACGAGGTTAACATTTTTTTTCAAAATTTCAAAAAACGATGGACTATAACCCATGTTTTTTTTTTTTTTTTTTTTTCAAATCCTCAAAAATGATGAAAAACGGCGTGCTATAGTATGCCGTACGGTAGGGGCTATAGCCCATGGTCGAAAATGATGAAAAACGAGGTTAACATTTTTTTTCAAAATTTCAAAAAACGATGGACTATAACCCATGTTTTTTTTTTTTTCATTTTTTTAAATCCTCAAAAATGATGAAAAACTGCTTGCTATAGTATGCTGTACGGTAGGGGCTATAGCCCATGGTCGAAAATGATGAAAAACGAGGTTAACATTTTTTTTCAAAATTTCAAAAAACAATGGACTATAACCCATGTTTTTTTTTTTTTTCATTTTTTTCAAATCCTCAAAAATAATGAAAAACAGCGTGCTATAGTATGCCGTACGGTAGGGGCTATAGCCCATGGTCGAAAATGATGAAAAACGAGGTTAACACTTTTTTTTCAAAATTTCAAAAAACGATGGACTATAACCCATGTTTTTTTTTGTTTTTTTTTTCCAAATCCTCAAAAATGATGAAAAACGGCGTGCTATAGTATGCCGTACGGTAGGGGCTATAGCCCATGGTCGAAAATGATGAAAAACGAGGTTAACATTTTTTTTCAAAATTTAAAAAAACGATGGACTATAACCCATGTTTTTTTTTTTTTTTAATTTTTTTCAAATCCTCAAAAATAATGAAAAACGGCGTGCTATAGTATGCCGTACGGTAGGGGTTATAGCCCATTGTCGAAAATGATGAAAAACGAGGTTAACATTTTTTTTCAAAATTTCAAAAAACGATGGACTATAACCCATGTTTTTTTTGTTTTTTTTTTTTTAAATCCTCAAAAATGATGAAAAACGGCTTGCTATAGTATGCTGTACGGTAGGGGCTATAGCCCATGGTCGAAAATGATGAAAAACGAGGTTAACATTTTTTTTCAAAATTTCAAAAAACAATGGACTATAACCCATGTTTTTTTTTTTTTCCATTTTTTTCAAATCCTCAAAAATGATGAAAAACGGCGTGCTATAGTATGCCGTACGGTAGGGGCTATAGCCCATGGTCGAAAATGATGAAAAACGAGGTTAACATTTTTTTTCAAAATTTCAAAAAACGATGGACTATAACCCATGTTTTTTTTTTTTTCATTTTTTTAAATCCTCAAAAATGATGAAAAACGGCTTGCTATAGTATGCTGTACGGTAGGGGCTATAGCCCATGGTCGAAAATGATGAAAAACGAGGTTAACATTTTTTTTCAAAATTTCAAAAAACGATGGACTATAACCCATGTTTTTTTTTTGTTTTTTTTTTCAAATCCTCAAAAATGATGAAAAACGGCGTGCTATAGTATGCCGTACGGTAGGGGCTATAGCCCATGGTCGAAAATGATGAAAAACGAGGTTAACATTTTTTTTCAAAATTTCAAAAAACGATGGACTATAACCCATGTTTTTTTTTTTTTTTTTTTTTTTTCAAATCCTCAAAAATAATGAAAAACGGCGTGCTATAGTATGCCGTACGGTAGGGGTTATAGCCCATTGTCGAAAATGATGAAAAACGAGGTTAACATTTTTTTTCAAAATTTCAAAAAACGATGGACTATAACCCATGTTTTTTTTTTTTTTTTTTTTTTCAAATCCTCAAAAATGATGAAAAACGGCGTGCTATAGTATGCCGTACGGTAGGGGCTATAGCCCATGGTCGAAAATGATGAAAAACGAGGTTAACATTTTTTTTCAAAATTTCAAAAAACGATGGACTATAACCCATGTTTTTTTTTTTTTCATTTTTTTAAATCCTCAAAAATGATGAAAAACTGCTTGCTATAGTATGCTGTACGGTAGGGGCTATAGCCCATGGTCGAAAATGATGAAAAACGAGGTTAACATTTTTTTTCAAAATTTCAAAAAACAATGGACTATAACCCATGTTTTTTTTTTTTTTCATTTTTTTCAAATCCTCAAAAATAATGAAAAACAGCGTGCTATAGTATGCCGTACGGTAGGGGCTATAGCCCATGGTCGAAAATGATGAAAAACGAGGTTAACACTTTTTTTTCAAAATTTCAAAAAACGATGGACTATAACCCATGTTTTTGTTTTTTTTTCATTTTTTTCAAATCCTCAAAAATAATGAAAAACGGCGTGCTATAGTATGCCGTACGGTAGGGGTTATAGCCCATTGTCGAAAATGATGAAAAACGAGGTTAACATTTTTTTTCAAAATTTCAAAAAACGATGGACTATAACCCATGTTTTTTTTTTGTTTTTTTTTTCAAATCCTCAAAAATGATGAAAAACGGCGTGCTATAGTATGCCGTACGGTAGGGGCTATAGCCCATGGTCGAAAATGATGAAAAACGAGGTTAACATTTTTTTTCAAAATTTCAAAAAACGATGGACTATAACCCATGTTTTTTTTTTTTTTTAATTTTTTTCAAATCCTCAAAAATAATGAAAAACGGCGTGCTATAGTATGCCGTACGGTAGGGGTTATAGCCCATTGTCGAAAATCATGAAAAACGAGGTTAACATTTTTTTTCAAAATTTCAAAAAACGATGGACTATAACCCATGTTTTTTTTTTTTTTTTTTTTTCAAATCCTCAAAAATGATGAAAAACGGCGTGCTATAGTATGCCGTACGGTAGGGGCTATAGCCCATGGTCGAAAATGATGAAAAACGAGGTTAACATTTTTTTTCAAAATTTCAAAAAACGATGGACTATAACCCATGTTTTTTTTTTTTTCATTTTTTTAAATCCTCAAAAATGATGAAAAACTGCTTGCTATAGTATGCTGTACGGTAGGGGCTATAGCCCATGGTCGAAAATGATGAAAAACGAGGTTAACATTTTTTTTCAAAATTTCAAAAAACAATGGACTATAACCCATGTTTTTTTTTTTTTTCATTTTTTTCAAATCCTCAAAAATAATGAAAAACAGCGTGCTATAGTATGCCGTACGGTAGGGGCTATAGCCCATGGTCGAAAATGATGAAAAACGAGGTTAACACTTTTTTTTCAAAATTTCAAAAAACGATGGATTATAACCCATGTTTTTTTTTTTTTTTCATTTTTTTCAAATCCTCAAAAATGATGAAAAACGGCGTGCTATAGTATGCCGCACGGTAGGGGCTATAGCCCATGGTCGGAAATGATGAAAAACGAGGTTAACATTTTTTTTCAATTTTTCAAAAAACGATGGACTATAACCCATGTTTTTTTTTTTTTTTCATTTTTTTCAAATCCTCAAAAATGATGAAAAACAGCGTGCTATAGTATGCCGTACGGTAGGGGCTATAGCCCATGGTCGAAAATGATGAAAAACGAGGTTAACATTTTTTTTCAAAATTTCAAAAAACGATGGACTATAACCCATGTTTTTTTTTTGTTTTTTTTTTCAAATCCTCAAAAATGATGAAAAACGGCGTGCTATAGTATGCCGTACGGTAGGGGCTATAGCCCATGGTCGAAAATGATGAAAAACGAGGTTAACATTTTTTTTCAAAATTTCAAAAAACGATGGACTATAACCCATGTTTTTTTTTTTTTTTTTTTTTTCAAATCCTCAAAAATAATGAAAAATGGCGTGCTATAGTATGCCGTACGGTAGGGGTTATAGCCCATTGTCGAAAATGATGAAAAACGAGGTTAACATTTTTTTTCAAAATTTCAAAAAACGATGGACTATAACCCATGTTTTTTTTTTTTTTTTTTTTTCAAATCCTCAAAAATGATGAAAAACGGCGTGCTATAGTATGCCGTACGGTAGGGGCTATAGCCCATGGTCGAAAATGATGAAAAACGAGGTTAACATTTTTTTTCAAAATTTCAAAAAACGATGGACTATAACCCATGTTTTTTTTTTTTTCATTTTTTTAAATCCTCAAAAATGATGAAAAACTGCTTGCTATAGTATGCTGTACGGTAGGGGCTATAGCCCATGGTCGAAAATGATGAAAAACGAGGTTAACATTTTTTTTCAAAATTTCAAAAAACAATGGACTATAACCCATGTTTTTTTTTTTTTTCATTTTTTTCAAATCCTCAAAAATAATGAAAAACAGCGTGCTATAGTATGCCGTACGGTAGGGGCTATAGCCCATGGTCGAAAATGATGAAAAACGAGGTTAACACTTTTTTTTCAAAATTTCAAAAAACGATGGACTATAACCCATGTTTTTGTTTTTTTTTAATTTTTTTCAAATCCTCAAAAATAATGAAAAACGGCGTGCTATAGTATGCCGTACGGTAGGGGTTATAGCCCATTGTCGAAAATCATGAAAAACGAGGTTAACATTTTTTTTCAAAATTTCAAAAAACGATGGACTATAACCCATGTTTTTTTTTTTTTTTTTTTTTTCAAATCCTCAAAAATGATGAAAAACGGCGTGCTATAGTATGCCGTACGGTAGGGGCTATAGCCCATGGTCGAAAATGATGAAAAACGAGGTTAACATTTTTTTTCAAAATTTCAAAAAACGATGGACTATAACCCATGTTTTTTTTTTTTTCATTTTTTTAAATCCTCAAAAATGATGAAAAACTGCTTGCTATAGTATGCTGTACGGTAGGGGCTATAGCCCATGGTCGAAAATGATGAAAAACGAGGTTAACATTTTTTTTCAAAATTTCAAAAAACAATGGACTATAACCCATGTTTTTTTTTTTTTTCATTTTTTTCAAATCCTCAAAAATAATGAAAAACAGCGTGCTATAGTATGCCGTACGGTAGGGGCTATAGCCCATGGTCGGAAATGATGAAAAACGAGGTTAACATTTTTTTTCAATTTTTCAAAAAACGATGGACTATAACCCATGTTTTTTTTTTTTTTTCATTTTTTTCAAATCCTCAAAAATGATGAAAAACAGCGTGCTATAGTATGCCGTACGGTAGGGGCTATAGCCCATGGTCGAAAATGATGAAAAACGAGGTTAACATTTTTTTTCAAAATTTCAAAAAACGATGGACTATAAGCCATGTTTTTTTTTTTTTTTCATTTTTTTCAAATCCTCAAAAATGATGAAAAACAGCGTGCTATAGTATGCCGTACGGTAGGGGCTATAGCCCATGGTCGAAAATGATGAAAAACGAGGTTAACATTTTTTTTCAAAATTTCAAAAAACGATGGACTATAACCCATGTTTTTTTTTTTTTTCATTTTTTTCAAATCCTCAAAAATGATGAAAAACGGCGTGCTATAGTATGCCGTACGGTAGGGGCTATAGCCCATGGTCGAAAATGATGAAAAACGAGGTTAACATTTTTTTTCAAAATTTCAAAAAACGATGGACTATAACCCATGTTTTTTTTTTTTTCATTTTTTTAAATCCTCAAAAATGATGAAAAACTGCTTGCTATAGTATGCTGTACGGTAGGGGCTATAGCCCATGGTCGAAAATGATGAAAAACGAGGTTAACATTTTTTTTCAAAATTTCAAAAAACAATGGACTATAACCCATGTTTTTTTTTTTTTTCATTTTTTTCAAATCCTCAAAAATAATGAAAAACAGCGTGCTATAGTATGCCGTACGGTAGGGGCTATAGCCCATGGTCGAAAATGATGAAAAACGAGGTTAACACTTTTTTTTCAAAATTTCAAAAAACGATGGATTATAACCCATGTTTTTTTTTTTTTTTCATTTTTTTCAAATCCTCAAAAATGATGAAAAACGGCGTGCTATAGTATGCCGCACGGTAGGGGCTATAGCCCATGGTCGGAAATGATGAAAAACGAGGTTAACATTTTTTTTCAATTTTTCAAAAAACGATGGACTATAACCCATGTTTTTTTTTTTTTTTCATTTTTTTCAAATCCTCAAAAATGATGAAAAACAGCGTGCTATAGTATGCCGTACGGTAGGGGCTATAGCCCATGGTCGAAAATGATGAAAAACGAGGTTAACATTTTTTTTCAAAATTTCAAAAAACGATGGACTATAACCCATGTTTTTTTTTTGTTTTTTTTTTCAAATCCTCAAAAATGATGAAAAACGGCGTGCTATAGTATGCCGTACGGTAGGGGCTATAGCCCATGGTCGAAAATGATGAAAAACGAGGTTAACATTTTTTTTCAAAATTTCAAAAAACGATGGACTATAACCCATGTTTTTTTTTTTTTTTTTTTTTTTCAAATCCTCAAAAATAATGAAAAACGGCGTGCTATAGTATGCCGTACGGTAGGGGTTATAGCCCATTGTCGAAAATGATGAAAAACGAGGTTAACATTTTTTTTCAAAATTTCAAAAAACGATGGACTATAACCCATGTTTTTTTTTTTTTTTTTTTTTTCAAATCCTCAAAAATGATGAAAAACGGCGTGCTATAGTATGCCGTACGGTAGGGGCTATAGCCCATGGTCGAAAATGATGAAAAACGAGGTTAACATTTTTTTTCAAAATTTCAAAAAACGATGGACTATAACCCATGTTTTTTTTTTTTTCATTTTTTTAAATCCTCAAAAATGATGAAAAACTGCTTGCTATAGTATGCTGTACGGTAGGGGCTATAGCCCATGGTCGAAAATGATGAAAAACGAGGTTAACATTTTTTTTCAAAATTTCAAAAAACAATGGACTATAACCCATGTTTTTTTTTTTTTTCATTTTTTTCAAATCCTCAAAAATAATGAAAAACAGCGTGCTATAGTATGCCGTACGGTAGGGGCTATAGCCCATGGTCGAAAATGATGAAAAACGAGGTTAACACTTTTTTTTCAAAATTTCAAAAAACGATGGACTATAACCCATGTTTTTGTTTTTTTTTAATTTTTTTCAAATCCTCAAAAATAATGAAAAACGGCGTGCTATAGTATGCCGTACGGTAGGGGTTATAGCCCATTGTCGAAAATCATGAAAAACGAGGTTAACATTTTTTTTCAAAATTTCAAAAAACGATGGACTATAACCCATGTTTTTTTTTTTTTTTTTTTTTTCAAATCCTCAAAAATGATGAAAAACGGCGTGCTATAGTATGCCGTACGGTAGGGGCTATAGCCCATGGTCGAAAATGATGAAAAACGAGGTTAACATTTTTTTTCAAAATTTCAAAAAACGATGGACTATAACCCATGTTTTTTTTTTTTTCATTTTTTTAAATCCTCAAAAATGATGAAAAACTGCTTGCTATAGTATGCTGTACGGTAGGGGCTATAGCCCATGGTCGAAAATGATGAAAAACGAGGTTAACATTTTTTTTCAAAATTTCAAAAAACAATGGACTATAACCCATGTTTTTTTTTTTTTTCATTTTTTTCAAATCCTCAAAAATAATGAAAAACAGCGTGCTATAGTATGCCGTACGGTAGGGGCTATAGCCCATGGTCGAAAATGATGAAAAACGAGGTTAACACTTTTTTTTCAAAATTTCAAAAAACGATGGATTATAACCCATGTTTTTTTTTTTTTTTCATTTTTTTCAAATCCTCAAAAATGATGAAAAACGGCGTGCTATAGTATGCCGCACGGTAGGGGCTATAGCCCATGGTCGGAAATGATGAAAAACGAGGTTAACATTTTTTTTCAATTTTTCAAAAAACGATGGACTATAACCCATGTTTTTTTTTTTTTTTCATTTTTTTCAAATCCTCAAAAATGATGAAAAACAGCGTGCTATAGTATGCCGTACGGTAGGGGCTATAGCCCATGGTCGAAAATGATGAAAAACGAGGTTAACATTTTTTTTCAAAATTTCAAAAAACGATGGACTATAAGCCATGTTTTTTTTTTTTTTTCATTTTTTTCAAATCCTCAAAAATGATGAAAAACAGCGTGCTATAGTATGCCGTACGGTAGGGGCTATAGCCCATGGTCGAAAATGATGAAAAACGAGGTTAACATTTTTTTTCAAAATTTCAAAAAACGATGGACTATAACCCATGTTTTTTTTTTTTTTCATTTTTTTCAAATCCTCAAAAATGATGAAAAACGGCGTGCTATAGTATGCCGTACGGTAGGGGCTATAGCCCATGGTCGAAAATGATGAAAAACGAGGTTAACATTTTTTTTCAAAATTTCAAAAAACGATGGACTATAACCCATGTTTTTTTTTTTTTCATTTTTTTAAATCCTCAAAAATGATGAAAAACTGCTTGCTATAGTATGCTGTACGGTAGGGGCTATAGCCCATGGTCGAAAATGATGAAAAACGAGGTTAACATTTTTTTTCAAAATTTCAAAAAACAATGGACTATAACCCATGTTTTTTTTTTTTTTCATTTTTTTCAAATCCTCAAAAAGAATGAAAAACAGCGTGCTATAGTATGCCGTACGGTAGGGGTTATAGCCCATTGTCGAAAATCATGAAAAACGAGGTTAACATTTTTTTTCAAAATTTCAAAAAACGATGGACTATAACCCATGTTTTTTTTGTTTGTTTTTTTTCAAATCCTCAAAAATGATGAAAAACGGCGTGCTATAGTATGCCGTACGGTAGGGGCTATAGCCCATGGTCGAAAATGATGAAAAACGAGGTTAACATTTTTTTTCAAAATTTCAAAAAACGATGGACTATAACCCATGTTTTTTTTTTTTTCATTTTTTTAAATCCTCAAAAATGATGAAAAACTGCTTGCTATAGTATGCTGTACGGTAGGGGCTATAGCCCATGGTCGAAAATGATGAAAAACGAGGTTAACATTTTTTTTCAAAATTTCAAAAAACAATGGACTATAACCCATGTTTTTTTTTTTTTTCATTTTTTTCAAATCCTCAAAAATAATGAAAAACAGCGTGCTATAGTATGCCGTACGGTAGGGGCTATAGCCCATGGTCGAAAATGATGAAAAACGAGGTTAACACTTTTTTTTCAAAATTTCAAAAAACGATGGATTATAACCCATGTTTTTTTTTTTTTTTCATTTTTTTCAAATCCTCAAAAATGATGAAAAACGGCGTGCTATAGTATGCCGCACGGTAGGGGCTATAGCCCATGGTCGGAAATGATGAAAAACGAGGTTAACATTTTTTTTCAATTTTTCAAAAAACGATGGACTATAACCCATGTTTTTTTTTTTTTTTCATTTTTTTCAAATCCTCAAAAATGATGAAAAACAGCGTGCTATAGTATGCCGTACGGTAGGGGCTATAGCCCATGGTCGAAAATGATGAAAAACGAGGTTAACATTTTTTTTCAAAATTTCAAAAAACGATGGACTATAAGCCATGTTTTTTTTTTTTTTTCATTTTTTTCAAATCCTCAAAAATGATGAAAAACAGCGTGCTATAGTATGCCGTACGGTAGGGGCTATAGCCCATGGTCGAAAATGATGAAAAACGAGGTTAACATTTTTTTTCAAAATTTCAAAAAACGATGGACTATAACCCATGTTTTTTTTTTTTTTCATTTTTTTCAAATCCTCAAAAATGATGAAAAACGGCGTGCTATAGTATGCCGTACGGTAGGGGCTATAGCCCATGGTCGAAAATGATGAAAAACGAGGTTAACATTTTTTTTCAAAATTTCAAAAAACGATGGACTATAACCCATGTTTTTTTTTTTTTCATTTTTTTAAATCCTCAAAAATGATGAAAAACTGCTTGCTATAGTATGCTGTACGGTAGGGGCTATAGCCCATGGTCGAAAATGATGAAAAACGAGGTTAACATTTTTTTTCAAAATTTCAAAAAACAATGGACTATAACCCATGTTTTTTTTTTTTTTCATTTTTTTCAAATCCTCAAAAAGAATGAAAAACAGCGTGCTATAGTATGCCGTACGGTAGGGGTTATAGCCCATTGTCGAAAATCATGAAAAACGAGGTTAACATTTTTTTTCAAAATTTCAAAAAACGATGGACTATAACCCATGTTTTTTTTGTTTGTTTTTTTTCAAATCCTCAAAAATGATGAAAAACGGCGTGCTATAGTATGCCGTACGGTAGGGGCTATAGCCCATGGTCGAAAATGATGAAAAACGAGGTTAACATTTTTTTTCAAAATTTCAAAAAACGATGGACTATAACCCATGTTTTTTTTTTTTTCATTTTTTTAAATCCTCAAAAATGATGAAAAACTGCTTGCTATAGTATGCTGTACGGTAGGGGCTATAGCCCATGGTCGAAAATGATGAAAAACGAGGTTAACATTTTTTTTCAAAATTTCAAAAAACAATGGACTATAACCCATGTTTTTTTTTTTTTTCATTTTTTTCAAATCCTCAAAAATAATGAAAAACAGCGTGCTATAGTATGCCGTACGGTAGGGGCTATAGCCCATGGTCGAAAATGATGAAAAACGAGGTTAACACTTTTTTTTCAAAATTTCAAAAAACGATGGATTATAACCCATGTTTTTTTTTTTTTTTCATTTTTTTCAAATCCTCAAAAATGATGAAAAACGGCGTGCTATAGTATGCCGCACGGTAGGGGCTATAGCCCATGGTCGGAAATGATGAAAAACGAGGTTAACATTTTTTTTCAATTTTTCAAAAAACGATGGACTATAACCCATGTTTTTTTTTTTTTTTCATTTTTTTCAAATCCTCAAAAATGATGAAAAACAGCGTGCTATAGTATGCCGTACGGTAGGGGCTATAGCCCATGGTCGAAAATGATGAAAAACGAGGTTAACATTTTTTTTCAAAATTTCAAAAAACGATGGACTATAAGCCATGTTTTTTTTTTTTTTTCATTTTTTTCAAATCCTCAAAAATGATGAAAAACAGCGTGCTATAGTATGCCGTACGGTAGGGGCTATAGCCCATGGTCGAAAATGAT
This sequence comes from Protomyctophum parallelum, assembly GCF_964188405.1. Classification (NCBI taxonomy): domain Eukaryota; kingdom Metazoa; phylum Chordata; class Actinopteri; order Myctophiformes; family Myctophidae; genus Protomyctophum; species Protomyctophum parallelum. Next base: position 38,437,086 of record NC_139697.1, on the reverse strand, counting down.
GAAAAACGAGGTTAACATTTTTTTTCAAAATTTCAAAAAACGATGGACTATAACCCATGTTTTTTTTTTTTTTCATTTTTTTCAAATCCTCAAAAATGATGAAAAACGGCGTGCTATAGTATGCCGTACGGTAGGGGCTATAGCCCATGGTCGAAAATGATGAAAAACGAGGTTAACATTTTTTTTCAAAATTTCAAAAAACGATGGACTATAACCCATGTTTTTTTTTTTTTTTAATTTTTTTCAAATCCTCAAAAATAATGAAAAACGGCGTGCTATAGTATGCCGTACGGTAGGGGTTATAGCCCATTGTCGAAAATCATGAAAAACGAGGTTAACATTTTTTTTCAAAATTTCAAAAAACGATGGACTATAACCCATGTTTTTTTTGTTTTTTTTTTTTCAAATCCTCAAAAATGATGAAAAACGGCGTGCTATAGTATGCCGTACGGTAGGGGCTATAGCCCATGGTCGAAAATGATGAAAAACGAGGTTAACATTTTTTTTCAAAATTTCAAAAAACGATGGACTATAACCCATGTTTTTTTTTTTTTTATTTTTTTAAATCCTCAAAAATGATGAAAAACTGCTTGCTATAGTATGCTGTACGGTAGGGGCTATAGCCCATGGTCGAAAATGATGAAAAACGAGGTTAACATTTTTTTTCAAAATTTCAAAAAACAATGGACTATAACCCATGTTTTTTTTTTTTTTCATTTTTTTCAAATCCTCAAAAATAATGAAAAACAGCGTGCTATAGTATGCCGTACGGTAGGGGCTATAGCCCATGGTCGAAAATGATGAAAAACGAGGTTAACACTTTTTTTTCAAAATTTCAAAAAACGATGGATTATAACCCATGTTTTTTTTTTTTTTTCATTTTTTTCAAATCCTCAAAAATGATGAAAAACGGCGTGCTATAGTATGCCGCACGGTAGGGGCTATAGCCCATGGTCGGAAATGATGAAAAACGAGGTTAACATTTTTTTTCAATTTTTCAAAAAACGATGGACTATAACCCATGTTTTTTTTTTTTTTTCATTTTTTTCAAATCCTCAAAAATGATGAAAAACAGCGTGCTATAGTATGCCGTACGGTAGGGGCTATAGCCCATGGTCGAAAATGATGAAAAACGAGGTTAACATTTTTTTTCAAAATTTCAAAAAACGATGGACTATAAGCCATGTTTTTTTTTTTTTTTCATTTTTTTCAAATCCTCAAAAATGATGAAAAACAGCGTGCTATAGTATGCCGTACGGTAGGGGCTATAGCCCATGGTCGAAAATGATGAAAAACGAGGTTAACATTTTTTTTCAAAATTTCAAAAAACGATGGACTATAACCCATGTTTTTTTTTTTTTTCATTTTTTTCAAATCCTCAAAAATGATGAAAAACGGCGTGCTATAGTATGCCGTACGGTAGGGGCTATAGCCCATGGTCAAAAATAATGAAAAACAAGGTTAACATTTTTTTTCAAAATTTCAAAAAACGATGGACTATAACCCATGTTTTTTTTTGTTTTTTTTTTTCAAATCCTCAAAAATGATGAAAAACGGCGTGCTATAGTATGCCGTACGGTAGGGGCTATAGCCCATGGTCGAAAATGATGAAAAACGAGGTTAACATTTTTTTTCAAAATTTCAAAAAACGATGGACTATAACCCATGTTTTTTTTTTTTTTTAATTTTTTTCAAATCCTCAAAAATAATGAAAAACGGCGTGCTATAGTATGCCGTACGGTAGGGGTTATAGCCCATTGTCGAAAATCATGAAAAACGAGGTTAACATTTTTTTTCAAAATTTCAAAAAACGATGGACTATAACCCATGTTTTTTTTTTTTTTTTTTTTTCAAATCCTCAAAAATGATGAAAAACGGCGTGCTATAGTATGCCGTACGGTAGGGGCTATAGCCCATGGTCGAAAATGATGAAAAACGAGGTTAACATTTTTTTTCAAAATTTCAAAAAACGATGGACTATAACCCATGTTTTTTTTTTTTTCATTTTTTTAAATCCTCAAAAATGATGAAAAACTGCTTGCTATAGTATGCTGTACGGTAGGGGCTATAGCCCATGGTCGAAAATGATGAAAAACGAGGTTAACATTTTTTTTCAAAATTTCAAAAAACAATGGACTATAACCCATGTTTTTTTTTTTTTTCATTTTTTTCAAATCCTCAAAAATAATGAAAAACAGCGTGCTATAGTATGCCGTACGGTAGGGGCTATAGCCCATGGTCGAAAATGATGAAAAACGAGGTTAACACTTTTTTTTCAAAATTTCAAAAAACGATGGACTATAACCCATGTTTTTGTTTTTTTTTCATTTTTTTCAAATCCTCAAAAATAATGAAAAACGGCGTGCTATAGTATGCCGTACGGTAGGGGTTATAGCCCATTGTCGAAAATGATGAAGAACGAGGTTAACATTTTTTTTCAAGATTTCAAAAAACGATGGACTATAACCCATGTTTTTTTTTTTTTTTTTTTTTCAAATCCTCAAAAATGATGAAAAACGGCGTGCTATAGTATGCCGTACGGTAGGGGCTATAGCCCATGGTCGAAAATGATGAAAAACGAGGTTAACATTTTTTTTAAAAATTTCAAAAAACGATGGACTATAACCCATGTTTTTTTTTTTTTTTAATTTTTTTCAAATCCTCAAAAATAATGAAAAACGGCGTGCTATAGTATGCCGTACGGTAGGGGTTATAGCCCATTGTCGAAAATCATGAAAAACGAGGTTAACATTTTTTTTCAAAATTTCAAAAAACGATGGACTATAACCCATGTTTTTTTTTTTTTTTTTTTTTCAAATCCTCAAAAATGATGAAAAACGGCGTGCTATAGTATGCCGTACGGTAGGGGCTATAGCCCATGGTCGAAAATGATGAAAAACGAGGTTAACATTTTTTTTCAAAATTTCAAAAAACGATGGACTATAACCCATGTTTTTTTTTTGTTTTTTTTTTCAAATCCTCAAAAATGATGAAAAACGGCGTGCTATAGTATGCCGTACGGTAGGGGCTATAGCCCATGGTCGAAAATGATGAAAAACGAGGTTAACATTTTTTTTCAAAATTTCAAAAAACGATGGACTATAACCCATGTTTTTTTTTGTTTTTTTTTTTTTTCAAATCCTCAAAAATAATGAAAAACGGCGTGCTATAGTATGCCGTACGGTAGGGGTTATAGCCCATTGTCGAAAATGATGAAAAACGAGGTTAACATTTTTTTTCAAAATTTCAAAAAACGATGGACTATAACCCATGTTTTTTTTTTTTTTTTTTTTTCAAATCCTCAAAAATGATGAAAAACGGCATGCTATAGTATGCCGTACGGTAGGGGCTATAGCCCATGGTCGAAAATGATGAAAAACGAGGTTAACATTTTTTTTCAAAATTTCAAAAAACGATGGACTATAACCCATGTTTTTTTTTTTTTTCATTTTTTTCAAATCCTCAAAAATAATGAAAAACAGCGTGCTATAGTATGCCGTACGGTAGGGGCTATAGCCCATGGTCGAAAATGATGAAAAACGAGGTTAACACTTTTTTTTCAAAATTTCAAAAAACGATGGACTATAACCCATGTTTTTTTTTTTTTCATTTTTTTAAATCCTCAAAAATGATGAAAAACTGCTTGCTATAGTATGCTGTACGGTAGGGGCTATAGCCCATGGTCGAAAATGATGAAAAACGAGGTTAACATTTTTTTTCAAAATTTCAAAAAACAATGGACTATAACCCATGTTTTTTTTTTTTTTCATTTTTTTCAAATCCTCAAAAATAATGAAAAACAGCGTGCTATAGTATGCCGTACGGTAGGGGCTATAGCCCATGGTCGAAAATGATGAAAAACGAGGTTAACACTTTTTTTTCTAAATTTCAAAAAACGATGGATTATAACCCATGTTTTTTTTTTTTTTTCATTTTTTTCAAATCCTCAAAAATGATGAAAAACGGCGTGCTATAGTATGCCGCACGGTAGGGGCTATAGCCCATGGTCGGAAATGATGAAAAACGAGGTTAACATTTTTTTTCAATTTTTCAAAAAACGATGGACTATAACCCATGTTTTTTTTTTTTTTTCATTTTTTTCAAATCCTCAAAAATGATGAAAAACAGCGTGCTATAGTATGCCGTACGGTAGGGGCTATAGCCCATGGTCGAAAATGATGAAAAACGAGGTTAACATTTTTTTTCAAAATTTCAAAAAACGATGGACTATAAGCCATGTTTTTTTTTTTTTTTCATTTTTTTTCAAATCCTCAAAAATGATGAAAAACAGCGTGCTATAGTATGCCGTACGGTAGGGGCTATAGCCCATGGTCGAAAATGATGAAAAACGAGGTTAACATTTTTTTTCAAAATTTCAAAAAACGATGGACTATAACCCATGTTTTTTTTTTTTTTCATTTTTTTCAAATCCTCAAAAATGATGAAAAACGGCGTGCTATAGTATGCCGTACGGTAGGGGCTATAGCCCATGGTCGAAAATGATGAAAAACGAGGTTAACATTTTTTTTCAAAATTTCAAAAAACGATGGACTATAACCCATGTTTTTTTTTTTTTCATTTTTTTAAATCCTCAAAAATGATGAAAAACTGCTTGCTATAGTATGCTGTACGGTAGGGGCTATAGCCCATGGTCGAAAATGATGAAAAACGAGGTTAACATTTTTTTTCAAAATTTCAAAAAACAATGGACTATAACCCATGTTTTTTTTTTTTTTCATTTTTTTCAAATCCTCAAAAATAATGAAAAACAGCGTGCTATAGTATGCCGTACGGTAGGGGCTATAGCCCATGGTCGAAAATGATGAAAAACGAGGTTAACACTTTTTTTTCAAAATTTCAAAAAACGATGGACTATAACCCATGTTTTTGTTTTTTTTTCATTTTTTTCAAATCCTCAAAAATAATGAAAAACGGCGTGCTATAGTATGCCGTACGGTAGGGGTTATAGCCCATTGTCGAAAATGATGAAAAACGAGGTTAACATTTTTTTTCAAAATTTCAAAAAACGATGGACTATAACCCATGTTTTTTTTTTGTTTTTTTTTTCAAATCCTCAAAAATGATGAAAAACGGCGTGCTATAGTATGCCGTACGGTAGGGGCTATAGCCCATGGTCGAAAATGATGAAAAACGAGGTTAACATTTTTTTTCAAAATTTCAAAAAACGATGGACTATAACCCATGTTTTTTTTTTTTTGTTTTTTTTTCAAATCCTCAAAAATAATGAAAAACGGCGTGCTATAGTATGCCGTACGGTAGGGGTTATAGCCCATTGTCGAAAATCATGAAAAACGAGGTTAACATTTTTTTTCAAAATTTCAAAAAACGATGGACTATAACCCATGTTTTTTTTTTTTTTTTTTTTTCAAATCCTCAAAAATGATGAAAAACGGCGTGCTATAGTATGCCGTACGGTAGGGGCTATAGCCCATGGTCGAAAATGATGAAAAACGAGGTTAACATTTTTTTTCAAAATTTCAAAAAACGATGGACTATAACCCATGTTTTTTTTTTTTTCATTTTTTTAAATCCTCAAAAATGATGAAAAACTGCTTGCTATAGTATGCTGTACGGTAGGGGCTATAGCCCATGGTCGAAAATGATAAAAAACGAGGTTAACATTTTTTTTCAAAATTTCAAAAAACAATGGACTATAACCCATGTTTTTTTTTTTTTTCATTTTTTTCAAATCCTCAAAAATAATGAAAAACAGCGTGCTATAGTATGCCGTACGGTAGGGGCTATAGCCCATGGTCGAAAATGATGAAAAACGAGGTTAACACTTTTTTTTCAAAATTTCAAAAAACGATGGATTATAACCCATGTTTTTTTTTTTTTTTCATTTTTTTCAAATCCTCAAAAATGATGAAAAACGGCGTGCTATAGTATGCCGCACGGTAGGGGCTATAGCCCATGGTCGGAAATGATGAAAAACGAGGTTAACATTTTTTTTCAATTTTTCAAAAAACGATGGACTATAACCCATGTTTTTTTTTTTTTTTCATTTTTTTCAAATCCTCAAAAATGATGAAAAACAGCGTGCTATAGTATGCCGTACGGTAGGGGCTATAGCCCATGGTCGAAAATGATGAAAAACGAGGTTAACATTTTTTTTCAAAATTTCAAAAAACGATGGACTATAAGCCATGTTTTTTTTTTTTTTTCATTTTTTTCAAATCCTCAAAAATGATGAAAAACAGCGTGCTATAGTATGCCGTACGGTAGGGGCTATAGCCCATGGTCGAAAATGATGAAAAACGAGGTTAACATTTTTTTTCAAAATTTCAAAAAACGATGGACTATAACCCATGTTTTTTTTTTTTTTCATTTTTTTCAAATCCTCAAAAATGATGAAAAACGGCGTGCTATAGTATGCCGTACGGTAGGGGCTATAGCCCATGGTCGAAAATGATGAAAAACGAGGTTAACATTTTTTTTCAAAATTTCAAAAAACGATGGACTATAACCCATGTTTTTTTTTTTTTTCATTTTTTTCAAATCCTCAAAAATGATGAAAAACGGCGTGCTATAGTATGCCGTACGGTAGGGGCTATAGCCCATGGTCAAAAATAATGAAAAACAAGGTTAACATTTTTTTTCAAAATTTCAAAAAACGATGGACTATAACCCATGTTTTTTTTTTGAAATCCTCAAAAATGATGAAAAACGGCGTGCTATAGTATGCCGTACGGTAGGGGCTATAGCCCATGGTCGAAAATGATGAAAAACGAGGTTAACATTTTTTTTCAAAATTTCAAAAAACGATGGACTATAACCCATGTTTTTTTTTTTTTTTTAATTTTTTTCAAATCCTCAAAAATAATGAAAAACGGCGTGCTATAGTATGCCGTACGGTAGGGGTTATAGCCCATTGTCGAAAATCATGAAAAACGAGGTTAACATTTTTTTTCAAAATTTCAAAAAACGATGGACTATAACCCATGTTTTTTTTGTTTGTTTTTTTTCAAATCCTCAAAAATGATGAAAAACGGCGTGCTATAGTATGCCGTACGGTAGGGGCTATAGCCCATGGTCGAAAATGATGAAAAACAAGGTTAACATTTTTTTTCAAAATTTCAAAAAACGATGGACTATAACCCATGTTTTTTTTTTTTTCATTTTTTTAAATCCTCAAAAATGATGAAAAACTGCTTGCTATAGTATGCTGTACGGTAGGGGCTATAGCCCATGGTCGAAAATGATGAAAAACGAGGTTAACATTTTTTTTCAAAATTTCAAAAAACAATGGACTATAACCCATGTTTTTTTTTTTTTCCATTTTTTTCAAATCCTCAAAAATAATGAAAAACAGCGTGCTATAGTATGCCGTACGGTAGGGGCTATAGCCCATGGTCGAAAATGATGAAAAACGAGGTTAACACTTTTTTTTCAAAATTTCAAAAAACGATGGACTATAAGCCATGTTTTTTTTTTTTTTTCATTTTTTTCAAATCCTCAAAAATGATGAAAAACAGCGTGCTATAGTATGCCGTACGGTAGGGGCTATAGCCCATGGTCGAAAATGATGAAAAACGAGGTTAACATTTTTTTTCAAAATTTCAAAAAACGATGGACTATAACCCATGTTTTTTTTTTTTTTCATTTTTTTCAAATCCTCAAAAATGATGAAAAACGGCGTGCTATAGTATGCCGTACGGTAGGGGCTATAGCCCATGGTCAAAAATAATGAAAAACAAGGTTAACATTTTTTTTCAAAATTTAAAAAAACGATGGACTATAACCCATGTTTTTTTTTTTTTTCATTTTTTTCAAATCCTCAAAAATGATGAAAAACGGCGTGCTATAGTATGCCGTACGGTAGGGGCTATAGCCCATGGTCAAAAATAATGAAAAACAAGGTTAACATTTTTTTTCAAAATTTAAAAAAACGATGGACTATAACCCATGTTTTTTTTTTTTTTTTTTTTTTTTCAAATCCTCAAAAATAATGAAAAACGGCGTGCTATAGTATGCCGTACGGTAGGGGTTATAGCCCATTGTCGAAAATGATGAAAAACGAGGTTAACATTTTTTTTCAAAATTTCAAAAAACGATGGACTATAACCCATGTTTTTTTTTTTTTTTTTTTTTCAAATCCTCAAAAATGATGAAAAACGGCGTGCTATAGTATGCCGTACGGTAGGGGCTATAGCCCATGGTCGAAAATGATGAAAAACGAGGTTAACATTTTTTTTCAAAATTTAAAAAAACGATGGACTATAACCCATGTTTTTTTTTTTTTCATTTTTTTCAAATCCTCAAAAATGATGAAAAACGGCTTGCTATAGTATGCTGTACGGTAGGGGCTATAGCCCATGGTCGAAAATGATGAAAAACGAGGTTAACATTTTTTTTCAATTTTTCAAAAAACGATGGACTATAACCCATGTTTTTTTTTTTTTTCATTTTTTTCAAATCCTCAAAAATGATGAAAAACGGCGTGCTATAGTATGCCGTACGGTAGGGGCTATAGCCCATGGTCGAAAATGATGAAAAACGAGGTTAACATTTTTTTTCAAAATTTCAAAAAACGATGGACTATAACCCATGTTTTTTTTTTTTTTCATTTTTTTCAAATCCTCAAAAATGATGAAAAACGGCGTGCTATAGTATGCCGTACGGTAGGGGCTATAGCCCATGGTCAAAAATAATGAAAAACAAGGTTAACATTTTTTTTCAAAATTTCAAAAAACGATGGACTATAACCCATGTTTTTTTTTTGAAATCCTCAAAAATGATGAAAAACGGCGTGCTATAGTATGCCGTACGGTAGGGGCTATAGCCCATGGTCGAAAATGATGAAAAACGAGGTTAACATTTTTTTTCAAAATTTCAAAAAACGATGGACTATAACCCATGTTTTTTTTTTTTTTTTAATTTTTTTCAAATCCTCAAAAATAATGAAAAACGGCGTGCTATAGTATGCCGTACGGTAGGGGTTATAGCCCATTGTCGAAAATCATGAAAAACGAGGTTAACATTTTTTTTCAAAATTTCAAAAAACGATGGACTATAACCCATGTTTTTTTTGTTTGTTTTTTTTCAAATCCTCAAAAATGATGAAAAACGGCGTGCTATAGTATGCCGTACGGTAGGGGCTATAGCCCATGGTCGAAAATGATGAAAAACAAGGTTAACATTTTTTTTCAAAATTTCAAAAAACGATGGACTATAACCCATGTTTTTTTTTTTTTCATTTTTTTAAATCCTCAAAAATGATGAAAAACTGCTTGCTATAGTATGCTGTACGGTAGGGGCTATAGCCCATGGTCGAAAATGATGAAAAACGAGGTTAACATTTTTTTTCAAAATTTCAAAAAACAATGGACTATAACCCATGTTTTTTTTTTTTTCCATTTTTTTCAAATCCTCAAAAATAATGAAAAACAGCGTGCTATAGTATGCCGTACGGTAGGGGCTATAGCCCATGGTCGAAAATGATGAAAAACGAGGTTAACACTTTTTTTTCAAAATTTCAAAAAACGATGGACTATAAGCCATGTTTTTTTTTTTTTTTCATTTTTTTCAAATCCTCAAAAATGATGAAAAACAGCGTGCTATAGTATGCCGTACGGTAGGGGCTATAGCCCATGGTCGAAAATGATGAAAAACGAGGTTAACATTTTTTTTCAAAATTTCAAAAAACGATGGACTATAACCCATGTTTTTTTTTTTTTTCATTTTTTTCAAATCCTCAAAAATGATGAAAAACGGCGTGCTATAGTATGCCGTACGGTAGGGGCTATAGCCCATGGTCAAAAATAATGAAAAACAAGGTTAACATTTTTTTTCAAAATTTAAAAAAACGATGGACTATAACCCATGTTTTTTTTTTTTTTCATTTTTTTCAAATCCTCAAAAATGATGAAAAACGGCGTGCTATAGTATGCCGTACGGTAGGGGCTATAGCCCATGGTCAAAAATAATGAAAAACAAGGTTAACATTTTTTTTCAAAATTTAAAAAAACGATGGACTATAACCCATGTTTTTTTTTTTTTTTTTTTTTTTTCAAATCCTCAAAAATAATGAAAAACGGCGTGCTATAGTATGCCGTACGGTAGGGGTTATAGCCCATTGTCGAAAATGATGAAAAACGAGGTTAACATTTTTTTTCAAAATTTCAAAAAACGATGGACTATAACCCATGTTTTTTTTTTTTTTTTTTTTTCAAATCCTCAAAAATGATGAAAAACGGCGTGCTATAGTATGCCGTACGGTAGGGGCTATAGCCCATGGTCGAAAATGATGAAAAACGAGGTTAACATTTTTTTTCAAAATTTAAAAAAACGATGGACTATAACCCATGTTTTTTTTTTTTTCATTTTTTTCAAATCCTCAAAAATGATGAAAAACGGCTTGCTATAGTATGCTGTACGGTAGGGGCTATAGCCCATGGTCGAAAATGATGAAAAACGAGGTTAACATTTTTTTTCAATTTTTCAAAAAACGATGGACTATAACCCATGTTTTTTTTTTTTTTTCATTTTTTTCAAATCCTCAAAAATGATGAAAAACAGCGTGCTATAGTATGCCGTACGGTAGGGGCTATAGCCCATGGTCGAAAATGATGAAAAACGAGGTTAACATTTTTTTTCAAAATTTCAAAAAACGATGGACTATAACCCATGTTTTTTTTTTTTTTTCATTTTTTTCAAATCCTCAAAAATGATGAAAAACGGCGTGCTATAGTATGCCGTACGGTAGGGGCTATAGCCCATGGTCAAAAATGATGAAAAACAAGGTTAACTTTTTTTTTCAAAATTTAAAAAAACGATGGACTATAACCCATGTTTTTTTTTTTTTTTTTTTTTTTTTCAAATCCTCAAAAATAATGAAAAACGGCGTGCTATAGTATGCCGTACGGTAGGGGTTATAGCCCATTGTCGAAAATGATGAAAAACGAGGTTAACATTTTTTTTCAAAATTTCAAAAAACGATGGACTATAACCCATGTTTTTTTTTTGTTTTTTTTTTCAAATCCTCAAAAATGATGAAAAACGGCGTGCTATAGTATGCCGTACGGTAGGGGCTATAGCCCATGGTCGAAAATGATGAAAAACGAGGTTAACATTTTTTTTCAATTTTTCAAAAAACGATGGACTATAACCCATGTTTTTTTTTTTTTTTTCAAATCCTCAAAAATGATGAAAAACGGCGTGCTATAGTATGCCGTACGGTAGGGGCTATAGCCCATGGTCGGAAATGATGAAAAACGAGGTTAACATTTTTTTTCAATTTTTCAAAAAACAATGGACTATAACCCATGTTTTTTTTTTTTTTCATTTTTTTCAAATCCTCAAAAATAATGAAAAACAGCGTGCTATAGTATGCCGTACGGTAGGGGCTATAGCCCATGGTCGAAAATGATGAAAAACGAGGTTAACACTTTTTTTTCAAAATTTCAAAAAACGATGGATTATAACCCATGTTTTTTTTTTTTTTCATTTTTTTCAAATCCTCAAAAATGATGAAAAACGGCGTGCTATAGTATGCCGCACGGTAGGGGCTATAGCCCATGGTCGGAAATGATGAAAAACGAGGTTAACATTTTTTTTCAATTTTTCAAAAAACGATGGACTATAACCCATGTTTTTTTTTTTTTTTCATTTTTTTCAAATCCTCAAAAATGATGAAAAACGGCGTGCTATAGTATGCCGTACGGTAGGGGCTATAGCCCATGGTCGAAAATGATGAAAAACGAGGTTAACATTTTTTTTCAATTTTTCAAAAAACGATGGACTATAACCCATGTTTTTTTTTTTTTTTCATTTTTTTCAAATCCTCAAAAATGATGAAAAACAGCGTGCTATAGTATGCCGTACGGTAGGGGCTATAGCCCATGGTCGAAAATGATGAAAAACGAGGTTAACATTTTTTTTCAAAATTTCAAAAAACGATGGACTATAACCCATGTTTTTTTTATTTTTCATTTTTTTCAAATCCTCAAAAATGATGAAAAACGGCGTGCTATAGTATGCCGTACGGTAGGGGCTATAGCCCATGGTCGAAAATGATGAAAAACAAGGTTAACATTTTTTTTCAAAATTAAAAAAAACGATGGACTATAACCCATGTTTTTTTTTTTTTTTAATTTTTTTCAAATCCTCAAAAATAATGAAAAACGGTGTGCTATAGTATGCCGTACGGTAGGGGTTATAGCCCATTGTCGAAAATGATGAAAAACGAGGTTAACATTTTTTTTCAAAATTTCAAAAAACGATGGACTATAACCCATGTTTTTTTTTTTTTCATTTTTTTCAAATCCTCAAAAATGATGAAAAACGGCTTGCTATAGTATGCTGTACGGTAGGGGCTATAGCCCATGGTCGAAAATGATGAAAAACGAGGTTAACATTTTTTTTCAAAATTTAAAAAAACAATGGACTATAACCCATGTTTTTTTTTTTTTTCATTTTTTTCAAATCCTCAAAAATGATGAAAAACGGCGTGCTATAGTATGCCGTACGGTAGGGGCTATAGCCCATGGTCGAAAATGATGAAAAACGAGGTTAACATTTTTTTTCAATTTTTCAAAAAACGATGGACTATAACCCATGTTTTTTTTTTCTTTCAAATCCTCAAAAATGATGAAAAACAGCGTGCTATAGTATGCCGTACGGTAGGGGCTATAGCCCATGGTCGAAAATGATGAAAAACGAGGTTAACATTTTTTTTCAAAATTTCAAAAAACGATGGACTATAACCCATGTTTTTTTTTTTTTTTCATTTTTTTCAAATCCTCAAAAATGATGAAAAACGGCGTGCTATAGTATGCCGTACGGTAGGGGCTATAGCCCATGGTCGAAAATGATGAAAAACAAGGTTAACATTTTTTTTCAAAATTTAAAAAAACGATGGACTATAACCCATGTTTTTTTTTTTTTTTTTTTTTTTTCAAATCCTCAAAAATGATGAAAAACGGCGTGCTATAGTATGCCGTACGGTAGGGGCTATAGCCCATGGTCGAAAATGATGAAAAACGAGGTTAACATTTTTTTTCAAAATTTCAAAAAACAATGGACTATAACCCATGTTTTTTTTTTTTTTCATTTTTTTCAAATCCTCAAAAATAATGAAAAACGGCGTGCTATAGTATGCCGTACGGTAGGGGCTATAGCCCATGGTCGAAAATGATGAAAAACGAGGTTAACATTTTTTTTCAAAATTTCAAAAAACGATGGACTATAACCCATGTTTTTTTTTTTTTTCATTTTTTTCAAATCCTCAAAAATAATGAAAAACAGCGTGCTATAGTATGCCGTACGGTAGGGGCTATAGCCCATGGTCGAAAATGATGAAAAACGAGGTTAACACTTTTTTTTCAAAATTTCAAAAAACGATGGACTATAACCCATGTTTTTTTTTTTTGAATTTTTTTCAAATCCTCAAAAATGATGAAAAACGGCGTGCTATAGTATGCCGTACGGTAGGGGCTATAGCCCATGGTCGGAAATGATGAAAAACGAGGTTAACATTTTTTTTCAATTTTTCAAAAAACAATGGACTATAACCCATGTTTTTTTTTTTTTTCATTTTTTTCAAATCCTCAAAAATGATGAAAAACGGCGTGCTATAGTATGCCGCACGGTAGGGGCTATAGCCCATGGTCGGAAATGATGAAAAACGAGGTTAACATTTTTTTTCAAAATTTCAAAAAACGATGGACTATAACCCATGTTTTTTTTTTTTTTTTTTTTTTTCAAATCCTCAAAAATAATGAAAAACAGCGTGCTATAGTATGCCGTACGGTAGGGGCTATAGCCTATGGTCGAAAATGATGAAAAACGAGGTTAACACTTTTTTTAAAAAATTAAAAAAAACGATGGACTATAACCCATGTTTTTTTTTTTTTTCATTTTTTTCAAATCCTCAAAAATGATGAAAAACGGCGTGCTATAGTATGCCGTACGGTAGGGGCTATAGCCCATGGTCGGAAATGATGAAAAACGAGGTTAACATTTTTTTTTAATTTTTCAAAAAACGATGGACTATAACCCATGTTTTTTTTTTTTTTCCATTTTTTTCAAATTCTCAAAAATGATGAAAAACAGCGTGCTATAGTATGCCGTACGGTAGGGGCTATAGCCCATGGTCGAAAATGATGAAAAACGAGGTTAACATTTTTTTTCAAAATTTCAAAAAACGATGGACTATAACCCATGTTTTTTTTTTTTTTTTTTTTTTTCAAATCCTCAAAAATGATGAAAAACGGCGTGCTATAGTATGCCGTACGGTAGGGGCTATAGCCCATGGTCGAAAATGATGAAAAACGAGGTTAACACTTCTTTTTTCAAAATTTAAAAAAACGATGGACTATAACCCATGTTTTTTTTTTTTTTCATTTTTTTCAAATCCTCAAAAATGATGAAAAACGGCGTGCTATAGTATGCCGTACGGTAGGGGCTATAGCCCATGGTCGAAAATGATGAAAAACGAGGTTAACATTTTTTTTCAATTTTAAAAAAAACGATGGACTATAACCCATGTTTTTTTTTTTTTTTTTTTTTTTCAAATTCTCAAAAATGATGAAAAACAGCGTGCTATAGTATGCCGTACGGTAGGGGCTATAGCCCATGGTCGAAAATGATGAAAAACGAGGTTAACATTTTTTTTCAAAATTTCAAAAAACGATGGACTATAACCCATGTTTTTTTTTTTTTTTTTTTTTTTCAAATCCTCAAAAATGATGAAAAACGGCGTGCTATAGTATGCCGTACGGTAGGGGCTATAGCCCATGGTCGAAAATGATGAAAAACGAGGTTAACACTTCTTTTTTCAAAATTTCAAAAAACGATGGACTATAACCCATGTTTGTTTTTTTTTCTCCATTTTTTTCAAATCCTCAAAAATGATGAAAAACAGCGTGCTATAGTATGCCGTACGGTAGGGGCTATAGCCCATGGTCGGAAATGATGAAAAACGAGGTTAACATTTTTTTTTAATTTTTCAAAAAACGATGGACTATAACCCATGTTTTTTTTTTTTTTCCATTTTTTTCAAATTCTCAAAAATGATGAAAAACAGCGTGCTATAGTATGCCGTACGGTAGGGGCTATAGCCCATGGTCGAAAATGATGAAAAACGAGGTTAACATTTTTTTTCAAAATTTCAAAAAACGATGGACTATAACCCATGTTTTTTTTTTTTTTTTTTTTTTTTCAAATCCTCAAAAATGATGAAAAACGGCGTGCTATAGTATGCCGTACGGTAGGGGCTATAGCCCATGGTCGAAAATGATGAAAAACGAGGTTAACACTTCTTTTTTCAAAATTTAAAAAAACGATGGACTATAACCCATGTTTTTTTTTTTTTTCATTTTTTTCAAATCCTCAAAAATGATGAAAAACGGCGTGCTATAGTATGCCGTACGGTAGGGGCTATAGCCCATGGTCGAAAATGATGAAAAACGAGGTTAACATTTTTTTTCAATTTTAAAAAAAACGATGGACTATAACCCATGTTTTTTTTTTTTTTTTTTTTTTTTCAAATTCTCAAAAATGATGAAAAACAGCGTGCTATAGTATGCCGTACGGTAGGGGCTATAGCCCATGGTCGAAAATGATGAAAAACGAGGTTAACATTTTTTTTCAAAATTTCAAAAAACGATGGACTATAACCCATGTTTTTTTTTTTTTTAATTTTTTTCAAATCCTCAAAAATGATGAAAAACGGCGTGCTATAGTATGCCGTACGGTAGGGGCTATAGCCCATGGTCGAAAATGATGAAAAACGAGGTTAACACTTCTTTTTTCAAAATTTCAAAAAACGATGGACTATAACCCATGTTTGTTTTTTTTTCTCCATTTTTTTCAAATCCTCAAAAATGATGAAAAACAGCGTGCTATAGTATGCCGTACGGTAGGGGCTATAGCCCATGGTCGGAAATGATGAAAAACGAGGTTAACATTTTTTTTCAAAATTTCAAAAAACGATGGACTATAACCCATGTTTGTTTTTTTTTCTCCATTTTTTTCAAATCCTCAAAAATGATGAAAAACAGCGTGCTATAGTATGCCGTACGGTAGGGGCTATAGCCCATGGTCGGAAATGATGAAAAACGAGGTTAACATTTTTTTTCAATTTTTCAAAAAACGATGGACTATAACCCATGTTTTTTTTTTTTTTTTTTTTTTCAAATCCTCAAAAATAATGAAAAACAGCGTGCTATAGTATGCCGTACGGTAGGGGCTATAGCCCATGGTCGAAAATGATGAAAAACGAGGTTAACACTTTTTTTTCAAAATTTCAAAAAACGATGGACTATAACCCATGTTTTTTTTTTTTCTTCATTTTTTTCAAATCCTCAAAAATGATGAAAAACGGCGTGCTATAGTATGCCGTACGGTAGGGGCTATAGCCCATGGTCGGAAATGATGAAAAACGAGGTTAACATTTTTTTTCAATTTTTCAAAAAACGATGGACTATAACCCATGTTTTTTTTTTTTTTTTCATTTTTTTCAAATCCTCAAAAATAATGAAAAACAGCGTTCTATAGTATGCCGTACGGTAGGGGCTATAGCCCATGGTCGAAAATGATGAAAAACGAGGTTAACATTTTTTTTCAAAATTTCAAAAAACGATGGACTATAACCCATGTTTTTTTTTTAAATTTTTTTCAAATCCTCAAAAATGATGAAAAACGGCGTGCTATAGTATGCCGTACGGTAGGGGCTATAGCCCATGGTCGAAAATGATGAAAAACGAGGTTAACACTTCTTTTTTCAAAATTTCAAAAAACGATGGACTATAACCCATGTTTGTTTTTTTTTCTCCATTTTTTTCAAATCCTCAAAAATGATGAAAAACAGCGTGCTATAGTATGCCGTACGGTAGGGGCTATAGCCCATGGTCGGAAATGATGAAAAACGAGGTTAACATTTTTTTTCAATTTTTCAAAAAACGATGGACTATAACCCATGTTTTTTTTTTTTTTTTTTTTTTCAAATCCTCAAAAATAATGAAAAACAGCGTGCTATAGTATGCCGTACGGTAGGGGCTATAGCCCATGGTCGAAAATGATGAAAAACGAGGTTAACACTTTTTTTTCAAAATTTCAAAAAACGATGGACTATAACCCATGTTTTTTTTTTTTCTTCATTTTTTTCAAATCCTCAAAAATGATGAAAAACGGCGTGCTATAGTATGCCGTACGGTAGGGGCTATAGCCCATGGTCGGAAATGATGAAAAACGAGGTTAACATTTTTTTTCAATTTTTCAAAAAACGATGGACTATAACCCATGTTTTTTTTTTTTTTTTCATTTTTTTCAAATCCTCAAAAATAATGAAAAACAGCGTTCTATAGTATGCCGTACGGTAGGGGCTATAGCCCATGGTCGAAAATGATGAAAAACGAGGTTAACACTTTTTTTTCAAAATTTCAAAAAACGATGGACTATAACCCATGTTTTTTTTTTTTTTTTTTTCTTTTCAAATCCTCAAAAATGATGAAAAACGGCGTGCTATAGTATGCCGTACGGTAGGGGCTATAGCCCATGGTCGAAAATGATGAAAAACGAGGTTAACATTTTTTTTCAATTTTTCAAAAAACGATGGACTATAACCCATGTTTTTTTTTTTTTTCCATTTTTTTCAAATCCTCAAAAATAATGAAAAACAGCGTGCTATAGTATGCCGTACGGTAGGGGCTATAGCCCATGGTCGAAAATGATGAAAAACGAGGTTAACACTTTTTTTTCAAAATTTCAAAAAACGATGGACTATAACCCATGTTTTTTTTTTTTCTTCATTTTTTTCAAATCCTCAAAAATGATGAAAAACGGCGTGCTATAGTATGCCGTACGGTAGGGGCTATAGCCCATGGTCGGAAATGATGAAAAACGAGGTTAACATTTTTTTTCAATTTTTCAAAAAACGATGGACTATAACCCATGTTTTTTTTTTTTTTTTCATTTTTTTCAAATCCTCAAAAATAATGAAAAACAGCGTTCTATAGTATGCCGTACGGTAGGGGCTATAGCCCATGGTCGAAAATGATGAAAAACGAGGTTAACACTTTTTTTTCAAAATTTCAAAAAACGATGGACTATAACCCATGTTTTTTTGTTTTGTTTTATTTTTCAAATCCTCAAAAATGATGAAAAACGGTGTGCTATAGTATGCCGTACGGTAGGGGCTATAGCCCATGGTCGAAAATGATGAAAAACGAGGTTAACATTTTTTTTCAATTTTTCAAAAAACGATGGACTATAACCCATGTTTTTTTTTTTTTCCATTTTTTTCAAATCCTCAAAAATGATGAAAAACAGCGTGCTATAGTATGCCGTACGGTAGGGGCTATAGCCCATGGTCGAAAATGATGAAAAACGAGGTTAACATTTTTTTTCAAAATTTAAAAAAACGATGGACTATAACCCATGTTTTTTTTTTTTTTTTTTTTTTTTCAAATCCTCAAAAATAATGAAAAACGGCGTGCTATAGTATGCCGTACGGTAGGGGTTATAGCCCATTGTCGAAAATGATGAAAAACGAGGTTAACATTTTTTTTCAAAATTTCAAAAAACGATGGACTATAACCCATGTTTTTTTTTTTTCATTTTTTTCAAATCCTCAAAAATAATGAAAAACAGCGTGCTATAGTATGCCGTACGGTAGGGGCTATAGCCCATGGTCGAAAATGATGAAAAACGAGGTTAACACTTTTTTTTCAAAATTTCAAAAAACGATGGACTATAACCCATGTTTTTTTTTTTTCTTCATTTTTTTCAAATCCTCAAAAATGATGAAAAACGGCGTGCTATAGTATGCCGTACGGTAGGGGCTATAGCCCATGGTCGGAAATGATGAAAAACGAGGTTAACATTTTTTTTTCAATTTTTCAAAAAACGATGGACTATAACCCATGTTTTTTTTTTTTTTTCATTTTTTTCAAATCCTCAAAAATAATGAAAAACAGCGTTCTATAGTATGCCGTACGGTAGGGGCTATAGCCCATGGTCGAAAATGATGAAAAACGAGGTTAACACTTTTTTTTCAAAATTTCAAAAAGCGATGGACTATAACCCATGTTTTTTTTTTTTTTCATTTTTTTCAAATCCTCAAAAATGATGAAAAACTGCGTGCTATAGTATGCCGTACGGTAGGGGCTATAGCCCATGGTCGAAAATGATGAAAAACGAGGTTAACATTTTTTTTCAATTTTTCAAAAAACGATGGACTATAACCCATGTTTTTTTTTTTTTTTTAATTTTTTTCAAATCCTCAAAAATAATGAAAAACGGCGTGCTATAGTATGCCGTACGGTAGGGGTTATAGCCCATTGTCGAAAATGATGAAAAACGAGGTTAACATTTTTTTTCAAAATTTCAAAAAACGATGGACTATAACCCATGTTTTTTTTTTTTTCATTTTTTTCAAATCCTCAAAAATAATGAAAAACAGCGTGCTATAGTATGCCGTACGGTAGGGGCTATAGCCCATGGTCGAAAATGATGAAAAACGAGGTTAACACTTTTTTTTCAAAATTTCAAAAAACGATGGACTATAACCCATGTTTGTTTTTTTTCTTCATTTTTTTCAAATCCTCAAAAATGATGAAAAACGGCGTGCTATAGTATGCCGTACGGTAGGGGCTATAGCCCATGGTCGGAAATGATGAAAAACGAGGTTAACATTTTTTTTCAATTTTTCAAAAAACGATGGACTATAACCCATGTTTTTTTTTTTTCTTCATTTTTTTCAAATCCTCAAAAATAATGAAAAACAGCGTGCTATAGTATGCCGTACGGTAGGGGCTATAGCCCATGGTCGAAAATGATGAAAAACGAGGTTAACACTTTTTTTTCAATTTTTCAAAAAACGATGGACTATAACCCATGTTTTTTTTTTTTTTTTTTTTTTTTCAAATCCTCAAAAATAATGAAAAACAGCGTTCTATAGTATGCCGTACGGTAGGGGCTATAGCCCATGGTCGAAAATGATGAAAAACGAGGTTAACACTTTTTTTTCAAAATTTCAAAAAACGATGGACTATAACCCATGTTTTTTTTTTTTTTCTTTTTTTTCAAATCCTCAAAAATGATGAAAAACTGCGTGCTATAGTATGCCGTACGGTAGGGGCTATAGCCCATGGTCGAAAATGATGAAAAACGAGGTTAACATTTTTTTTCAAAATTTCAAAAAACGATGGACTATAACCCATGTTTTGTTTTTTTTTTCATTTTTTTCAAATCCTCAAAAATGATGAAAAACGGCGTGCTATAGTATGCCGTACGGTAGGGGCTATAGCCCATGGTCGAAAATGATGAAAAACGAGGTTAACATTTTTTTTCAAAATTTCAAAAAACGATGGACTATAACCCATGTTTTTTTTTTTTTTCATTTTTTTCAAATCCTCAAAAATGATGAAAAACGGCGTGCTATAGTATGCCGTACGGTAGGGGCTATAGCCCATGGTCGGAAATGATGAAAAACGAGGTTAACATTTTTTTTCAATTTTTCAAAAAACGATGGACTATAACCCATGTTTTTTTTTTTTTTTTTTTTTTTCAAATTCTCAAAAATGATGAAAAACAGCGTTCTATAGTATGCCGTACGGTAGGGGCTATAGCCCATGGTCGAAAATGATGAAAAACGAGGTTAACACTTTTTTTTCAAAATTTCAAAAAACGATGGACTATAACCCATGTTTTTTTTTTTTTTCATTTTTTTCAAATCCTCAAAAATGATGAAAAACTGCGTGCTATAGTATGCCGTACGGTAGGGGCTATAGCCCATGGTCGAAAATGATGAAAAACGAGGTTAACATTTTTTTTCAATTTTTCAAAAAACGATGGACTATAACCCATGTTTTTTTTTTTTTTTCATTTTTTTCAAATCCTCAAAAATGATGAAAAACAGCGTGCTATAGTATGCCGTACGGTAGGGGCTATAGCCCATGGTCGAAAATGATGAAAAACGAGGTTAACATTTTTTTTCAAAATTTCAAAAAACGATGGACTATAACCCATGTTTTTTTTTTTTTTCATTTTTTTCAAATCCTCACAAATGATGAAAAACGGCGTGCTATAGTATGCCGTACGGTAGGGGCTATAGCCCATGGTCGAAAATGATGAAAAACGAGGTTAACATTTTTTTTCAAAATTTCAAAAAACAATGGACTATAACCCATGTTTTTTTTTTTTTCATTTTTTTCAAATCCTCAAAAATAATGAAAAACGGCGTGCTATAGTATGCCGTACGGTAGGGGCTATAGCCCATGGTCGAAAATGATGAAAAACGAGGTTAACATTTTTTTTCAAAATTTCAAAAAACGATGGACTATAACCCATGTTTTGTTTTTTTTTTCATTTTTTTCAAATCCTCAAAAATGATGAAAAACGGCGTGCTATAGTATGCCGTACGGTAGGGGCTATAGCCCATGGTCGAAAATGATGAAAAACGAGGTTAACATTTTTTTTCAAAATTTCAAAAAACAATGGACTATAACCCATGTTTTTTTTTTTTTTCATTTTTTTCAAATCCTCAAAAATAATGAAAAACGGCGTGCTATAGTATGCCGTACGGTAGGGGCTATAGCCCATGGTCGAAAATGATGAAAAACGAGGTTAACATTTTTTTTCAAAATTTCAAAAAACGATGGACTATAACCCATGTTTTGTTTTTTTTTTCATGTTTTTCAAATCCTCAAAAATGATGAAAAACGGCGTGCTATAGTATGCCGTACGGTAGGGGCTATAGCCCATGGTCGAAAATGATGAAAAACGAGGTTAACATTTTTTTTCAAAATTTCAAAAAACAATGGACTATAACCCATGTTTTTTTTTTTTTCATTTTTTTCAAATCCTCAAAAATAATGAAAAACGGCGTGCTATAGTATGCCGTACGGTAGGGGCTATAGCCCATGGTCGAAAATGATGAAAAACGAGGTTAACATTTTTTTTCAAAATTTCAAAAAACGATGGACTATAACCCATGTTTTGTTTTTTTTTTCATTTTTTTCAAATCCTCAAAAATGATGAAAAACGGCGTGCTATAGTATGCCGTACGGTAGGGGCTATAGCCCATGGTCGAAAATGATGAAAAACGAGGTTAACATTTTTTTTCAAAATTTCGAAAAACGATGGACTATAACCCATGTTTTGTTTTTTTTTCATTTTTTTCAAATCCTCAAAAATGATGAAAAACGGCGTGCTATAGTATGCCGTACGGTAGGGGCTATAGCCCATGGTCGAAAATGATGAAAAACGAGGTTAACATTTTTTTTCAAAATTTCAAAAAACAATGGACTATAACCCATGTTTTTTTTTTTTTTCATTTTTTTCAAATCCTCAAAAATAATGAAAAACGGCGTGCTATAGTATGCCGTACGGTAGGGGCTATAGCCCATGGTCGAAAATGATGAAAAACGAGGTTAACATTTTTTTTCAAAATTTCAAAAAACGATGGACTATAACCCATGTTTAGTTTTTTTTTTCATTTTTTTCAAATCCTCAAAAATGATGAAAAACGGCGTGCTATAGTATGCCGTACGGTAGGGGCTATAGCCCATGGTCGAAAATGATGAAAAACGAGGTTAACATTTTTTTTCAAAATTTCAAAAAACGATGGACTATAACCCATGTTTTTTTTTTTTAATTTTTTTCAAATCCTCACAAATGATGAAAAACGGCGTGCTATAGTATGCCGTACGGTAGGGGCTATAGCCCATGGTCGAAAATGATGAAAAACGAGGTTAACATTTTTTTTCAAAATTTCAAAAAACAATGGACTATAACCCATGTTTTTTTTTTTTTTCATTTTTTTCAAATCCTCAAAAAGAATGAAAAACGGCGTGCTATAGTATGCCGTACGGTAGGGGCTATAGCCCATGGTCGAAAATGATGAAAAACGAGGTTAACATTTTTTTTCAAAATTTCAAAAAACGATGGACTATAACCCATGTTTTGTTTTTTTTTTCATTTTTTTCAAATCCTCAAAAATGATGAAAAACGGCGTGCTATAGTATGCCGTACGGTAGGGGCTATAGCCCATGGTCGAAAATGATGAAAAACGAGGTTAACATTTTTTTTCAAAATTTCAAAAAACAATGGACTATAACCCATGTTTTTTTTTTTTTTCATTTTTTTCAAATCCTCAAAAATAATGAAAAACGGCGTGCTATAGTATGCCGTACGGTAGGGGCTATAGCCCATGGTCGAAAATGATGAAAAACGAGGTTAACATTTTTTTTCAAAATTTCAAAAAACGATGGACTATAACCCATGTTTTGTTTTTTTTTTCATTTTTTTCAAATCCTCAAAAATGATGAAAAACGGCGTGCTATAGTATGCCGTACGGTAGGGGCTATAGCCCATGGTCGAAAATGATGAAAAACGAGGTTAACATTTTTTTTCAAAATTTCAAAAAACGATGGACTATAACCCATGTTTTTTTTTTTTTTCATTTTTTTCAAATCCTCACAAATGATGAAAAACGGCGTGCTATAGTATGCCGTACGGTAGGGGCTATAGCCCATGGTCGAAAATGATGAAAAACGAGGTTAACATTTTTTTTCAAAATTTCAAAAAACAATGGACTATAACCCATGTTTTTTTTTTTTTCATTTTTTTCAAATCCTCAAAAATAATGAAAAACGGCGTGCTATAGTATGCCGTACGGTAGGGGCTATAGCCCATGGTCGAAAATGATGAAAAACGAGGTTAACATTTTTTTTCAAAATTTCAAAAAACGATGGACTATAACCCATGTTTTGTTATTTTTTTTCATTTTTTTCAAATCCTCAAAAATGATGAAAAACGGCGTGCTATAGTATGCCGTACGGTAGGGGCTATAGCCCATGGTCGAAAATGATGAAAAACGAGGTTAACATTTTTTTTCAAAATTTCAAAAAACAATGGACTATAACCCATGTTTTTTTTTTTTTTCATTTTTTTCAAATCCTCAAAAATAATGAAAAACGGCGTGCTATAGTATGCCGTACGGTAGGGGCTATAGCCCATGGTCGAAAATGATGAAAAACGAGGTTAACATTTTTTTTCAAAATTTCAAAAAACGATGGACTATAACCCATGTTTTGTTTTTTTTTTCATGTTTTTCAAATCCTCAAAAATAATGAAAAACGGCGTGCTATAGTATGCCGTACGGTAGGGGCTATAGCCCATGGTCGAAAATGATGAAAAACGAGGTTAACATTTTTTTTCAAAATTTCAAAAAACGATGGACTATAACCCATGTTTTGTTTTTTTTTTCATTTTTTTCAAATCCTCAAAAATGATGAAAAACGGCGTGCTATAGTATGCCGTACGGTAGGGGCTATAGCCCATGGTCGAAAATGATGAAAAACGAGGTTAACATTTTTTTTCAAAATTTCAAAAAACAATGGACTATAACCCATGTTTTTTTTTTTTTTCATTTTTTTCAAATCCTCAAAAATAATGAAAAACGGCGTGCTATAGTATGCCGTACGGTAGGGGCTATAGCCCATGGTCGAAAATGATGAAAAACGAGGTTAACATTTTTTTTCAAAATTTCAAAAAACGATGGACTATAACCCATGTTTTGTTTTTTTTTTCATGTTTTTCAAATCCTCAAAAATGATGAAAAACGGCGTGCTATAGTATGCCGTACGGTAGGGGCTATAGCCCATGGTCGAAAATGATGAAAAACGAGGTTAACATTTTTTTTCAAAATTTCAAAAAACAATGGACTATAACCCATGTTTTTTTTTTTTTCATTTTTTTCAAATCCTCAAAAATAATGAAAAACGGCGTGCTATAGTATGCCGTACGGTAGGGGCTATAGCCCATGGTCGAAAATGATGAAAAACGAGGTTAACATTTTTTTTCAAAATTTCAAAAAACGATGGACTATAACCCATGTTTTGTTTTTTTTTTCATTTTTTTCAAATCCTCAAAAATGATGAAAAACGGCGTGCTATAGTATGCCGTACGGTAGGGGCTATAGCCCATGGTCGAAAATGATGAAAAACGAGGTTAACATTTTTTTTCAAAATTTCGAAAAACGATGGACTATAACCCATGTTTTGTTTTTTTTTCATTTTTTTCAAATCCTCAAAAATGATGAAAAACTGCGTGCTATAGTATGCCGTACGGTAGGGGCTATAGCCCATGGTCGAAAATGATGAAAAACGAGGTTAACATTTTTTTTCAAAATTTCAAAAAACGATGGACTATAACCCATGTTTTGTTTTTTTTTTCATTTTTTTCAAATCCTCAAAAATGATGAAAAACGGCGTGCTATAGTATGCCGTACGGTAGGGGCTATAGCCCATGGTCGAAAATGATGAAAAACGAGGTTAACACTTTTTTTTTCAAAATTTCAAAAAACGATGGACTATAACCCATGTTTTGTTTTTTTTTCATTTTTTTCAAATCCTCAAAAATGATGAAAAACTGCGTGCTATAGTATGCCGTACGGTAGGGGCTATAGCCCATGGTCGAAAATGATGAAAAACGAGGTTAACATTTTTTTTCAATTTTTCAAAAAACGATGGACTATAACCCATGTTTTTTTTTTTTTCCATTTTTTTCAAATCCTCAAAAATGATGAAAAACAGCGTGCTATAGTATGCCGTACGGTAGGGGCTATAGCCCATGGTCGAAAATGATGAAAAACGAGGTTAACATTTTTTTTCAAAATTTCAAAAAACGATGGACTATAACCCATGTTTTTTTTTTTTTTCATTTTTTTCAAATCCTCACAAATGATGAAAAACGGCGTGCTATAGTATGCCGTACGGTAGGGGCTATAGCCCATGGTCGAAAATGATGAAAAACGAGGTTAACATTTTTTTTCAAAATTTCAAAAAACAATGGACTATAACCCATGTTTTTTTTTTTTTTCATTTTTTTCAAATCCTCAAAAATAATGAAAAACGGCGTGCTATAGTATGCCGTACGGTAGGGGCTATAGCCCATGGTCGAAAATGATGAAAAACGAGGTTAACATTTTTTTTCAAAATTTCAAAAAACGATGGACTATAACCCATGTTTTGTTTTTTTTTTCATTTTTTTCAAATCCTCAAAAATGATGAAAAACAGCGTGCTATAGTATGCCGTACGGTAGGGGCTATAGCCCATGGTCGAAAATGATGAAAAACGAGGTTAACATTTTTTTTCAAAATTTCAAAAAACGATGGACTATAACCCATGTTTTTTTTTTTTTTCATTTTTTTCAAATCCTCACAAATGATGAAAAACGGCGTGCTATAGTATGCCGTACGGTAGGGGCTATAGCCCATGGTCGAAAATGATGAAAAACGAGGTTAACATTTTTTTTCAAAATTTCAAAAAACAATGGACTATAACCCATGTTTTTTTTTTTTTTCATTTTTTTCAAATCCTCAAAAATAATGAAAAACGGCGTGCTATAGTATGCCGTACGGTAGGGGCTATAGCCCATGGTCGAAAATGATGAAAAACGAGGTTAACATTTTTTTTCAAAATTTCAAAAAACGATGGACTATAACCCATGTTTTGTTTTTTTTTTCATTTTTTTCAAATCCTCAAAAATGATGAAAAACGGCGTGCTATAGTATGCCGTACGGTAGGGGCTATAGCCCATGGTCGAAAATGATGAAAAACGAGGTTAACATTTTTTTTCAAAATTTCAAAAAACAATGGACTATAACCCATGTTTTTTTTTTTTTTCATTTTTTTCAAATCCTCAAAAATAATGAAAAACGGCGTGCTATAGTATGCCGTACGGTAGGGGCTATAGCCCATGGTCGAAAATGATGAAAAACGAGGTTAACATTTTTTTTCAAAATTTCAAAAAACGATGGACTATAACCCATGTTTTGTTTTTTTTTCATTTTTTTCAAATCCTCAAAAATGATGAAAAACGGCGTGCTATAGTATGCCGTACGGTAGGGGCTATAGCCCATGGTCGAAAATGATGAAAAACGAGGTTAACATTTTTTTTCAAAATTTCAAAAAACGATGGACTATAACCCATGTTTTTTTTTTTTTTCATTTTTTTCAAATCCTTAAAAATAATGAAAAACAGCGTGCTATAGTATGCCGTACGGTAGGGGCTATAGCCCATGGTCGAAAATGATGAAAAACGAGGTTAACACTTTTTTTTCAAAATTTCAAAAAACGATGGACTATAACCCATGTTTTTTATTTTTTTCATTTTTTTCAAATCCTCAAAAATGATGAAAAACGGCGTGCTATAGTATGCCGTACGGTAGGGGCTATAGCCCATGGTCGGAAATGATGAAAAACGAGGTTAACATTTTTTTTCAATTTTTCAAAAAACGATGGACTATAACCCATGTTTTTTTTTTTTTTTTTTTTTTTCAAATTCTCAAAAATGATGAAAAACAGCGTTCTATAGTATGCCGTACGGTAGGGGCTATAGCCCATGGTCGAAAATGATGAAAAACGAGGTTAACACTTTTTTTTCAAAATTTCAAAAAACGATGGACTATAACCCATGTTTTTTTTTTTTTTCATTTTTTTCAAATCCTCAAAAATGATGAAAAACTGCGTGCTATAGTATGCCGTACGGTAGGGGCTATAGCCCATGGTCGAAAATGATGAAAAACGAGGTTAACATTTTTTTTCAATTTTTCAAAAAACGATGGACTATAACCCATGTTTTTTTTTTTTTTCCATTTTTTTCAAATCCTCAAAAATGATGAAAAACAGCGTGCTATAGTATGCCGTACGGTAGGGGCTATAGCCCATGGTCGAAAATGATGAAAAACGAGGTTAACATTTTTTTTCAAAATTTCAAAAAACGATGGACTATAACCCATGTTTTTTTTTTTTTCATTTTTTTCAAATCCTCACAAATGATGAAAAACGGCGTGCTATAGTATGCCGTACGGTAGGGGCTATAGCCCATGGTCGAAAATGATGAAAAACGAGGTTAACACTTTTTTTTCAAAATTTCAAAAAACGATGGACTATAACCCATGTTTTTTTTTTTTCTTAATTTTTTTCAAATCCTCAAAAATGATGAAAAACGGCGTGCTATAGTATGCCGTACGGTAGGGGCTATAGCCCATGGTCGGAAATGATGAAAAACGAGGTTAACATTTTTTTTCAATTTTTCAAAAAACGATGGACTATAACCCATGTTTTTTTTTTTTTTTCATTTTTTTCAAATCCTCAAAAATAATGAAAAACAGGGTTCTATAGTATGCCGTACGGTAGGGGCTATAGCCCATGGTCGAAAATGATGAAAAACGAGGTTAACACTTTTTTTTCAAATTTTCAAAAAACGATGGACTATAACCCATGTTTTTTTTTTTTTTCATTTTTTTCAAATCCTCAAAAATGATGAAAAACGGCGTGCTATAGTATGCCGTACGGTAGGGGCTATAGCCCATGGTCGAAAATGATGAAAAACGAGGTTAACATTTTTTTTCAATTTTTCAAAAAACGATGGACTATAACCCATGTTTTTTTTTTTTTTTCATTTTTTTCAAATCCTCAAAAATGATGAAAAACAGCGTGCTATAGTATGCCGTACGGTAGGGGCTATAGCCCATGGTCGAAAATGATGATAAACGAGGTTAACATTTTTTTTCAAAATTTCAAAAAACGATGGACTATAACCCATGTTTTGTTTTTTTTTCATTTTTTTCAAATCCTCAAAAATGATGAAAAACGGCGTGCTATAGTATGCCGTACGGTAGGGGCTATAGCCCATGGTCGAAAATGATGAAAAACGAGGTTAACATTTTTTTTCAAATTTTTAAAAAACGATGGACTATAACCCATGTTTTTTTTTTTTTTTTTTTTTTTTCAAATCCTCAAAAATAATGAAAAACGGCGTGCTATAGTATGCCGTACGGTAGGGGCTATAGCCCATGGTCGAAAATGATGAAAAACGAGGTTAACATTTTTTTCAAAATTTCAAAAAACGATGGACTATAACCCATGTTTTGTTTGTTTTTTCATTTTTTTCAAATCCTCAAAAATGATGAAAAACGGCGTGCTATAGTATGCCGTACGGTAGGGGCTATAGCCCATGGTCGAAAATGATGAAAAACGAGGTTAACATTTTTTTTCAAAATTTCAAAAAACGATGGACTATAACCCATGTTTTTTTTTTTTTTCATTTTTTTCAAATCCTCAAAAATAATGAAAAACAGCGTGCTATAGTATGCCGTACGGTAGGGGCTATAGCCCATGGTCGAAAATGATGAAAAACGAGGTTAACACTATTTTTTCAAAATTTCAAAAAACGATGGACTATAACCCATGTTTTTTTTTTTTTTCTTTTTTTTCAAATCCTCAAAAATAATGAAAAACGGCGTGCTATAGTATGCCGTACGGTAGGGGCTATAGCCCATGGTCGAAAATGATGAAAAACGAGGTTAACATTTTTTTTCAAAATTTCAAAAAACGATGGACTATAACCCATGTTTTTTTTTTTTTTCATTTTTTTCAAATCCTCAAAAATGATGAAAAACGGCGTGCTATAGTATGCCGTACGGTAGGGGCTATAGCCCATGGTCGAAAATGATGAAAAACGAGGTTAACATTTTTTTTCAAAATTTCAAAAAACGATGGACTATAACCCATGTTTTTTTTTTTTTTTAATTTTTTTCAAATCCTCAAAAATAATGAAAAACAGCGTGCTATAGTATGCCGTACGGTAGGGGCTATAGCCCATGGTCGAAAATGATGAAAAACGAGGTTAACACTTTTTTTTCAAAATTTCAAAAAACGATGGACTATAACCCATGTTTTTTTTTTTTTTCATTTTTTTCAAATCCTCAAAAATGATGAAAAACGGCGTGCTATAGTATGCCGTACGGTAGGGGCTATAGCCCATGGTCGGAAATGATGAAAAACGAGGTTAACATTTTTTTTCAATTTTTCAAAAAACGATGGACTATAACCCATGTTTTTTTTTTTTTTTCATTTTTTTCAAATCCTCAAAAATAATGAAAAACAGGGTTCTATAGTATGCCGTACGGTAGGGGCTATAGCCCATGGTCGAAAATGATGAAAAACGAGGTTAACACTTTTTTTTCAAAATTTCAAAAAACGATGGACTATAACCCATGTTTTTATTTTTTTTCATTTTTTTCAAATCCTCAAAAATGATGAAAAACGGCGTGCTATAGTATGCCGTACGGTAGGGGCTATAGCCCATGGTCGGAAATGATGAAAAACGAGGTTAACATTTTTTTTCAATTTTTCAAAAAACGATGGACTATAACCCATGTTTTTTTTTTTTTTTTTTTTTTTTTAATTCTCAAAAATGATGAAAAACAGCGTGCTATAGTATGCCGTACGGTAGGGGCTATAGCCCATGGTCGAAAATGATGAAAAACGAGGTTAACATTTTTTTTCAAAATTTCAAAAAACGATGGACTATAACCCATGTTTTTTTTTTTTTCATTTTTTTCAAATCCTCACAAATGATGAAAAACGGCGTGCTATAGTATGCCGTACGGTAGGGGCTATAGCCCATGGTCGAAAATGATGAAAAACGAGGTTAACACTTTTTTTTCAAATTTTCAAAAAACGATGGACTATAACCCATGTTTTTTTTTTTTCTTCATTTTTTTCAAATCCTCAAAAATGATGAAAAACGGCGTGCTATAGTATGCCGTACGGTAGGGGCTATAGCCCATGGTCGGAAATGATGAAAAACGAGGTTAACATTTTTTTTCAATTTTTCAAAAAACGATGGACTATAACCCATGTTTTTTTTTTTTTTCATTTTTTTCAAATCCTCAAAAATGATGAAAAACGGCGTGCTATAGTATGCCGTACGGTAGGGGCTATAGCCCATGGTCGGAAATGATGAAAAACGAGGTTAACATTTTTTTTCAATTTTTCAAAAAACGATGGACTATAACCCATGTTTTTTTTTTTTTTTCATTTTTTTCAAATCCTCAAAAATAATGAAAAACAGGGTTCTATAGTATGCCGTACGGTAGGGGCTATAGCCCATGGTCGAAAATGATGAAAAACGAGGTTAACACTTTTTTTTCAAAATTTCAAAAAACGATGGACTATAACCCATGTTTTTATTTTTTTTCATTTTTTTCAAATCCTCAAAAATGATGAAAAACGGCGTGCTATAGTATGCCGTACGGTAGGGGCTATAGCCCATGGTCGAAAATGATGAAAAACGAGGTTAACATTTTTTTTCAAATTTTTAAAAAACGATGGACTATAACCCATGTTTTTTTTGTTTTTTTTTTTTCAAATCCTCAAAAATAATGAAAAACGGCGTGCTATAGTATGCCGTACGGTAGGGGCTATAGCCCATGGTCGAAAATGATGAAAAACGAGGTTAACACTTTTTTTTCAAAATTTCAAAAAACGATGGACTATAACCCATGTTTTTTTTTTTTCTTCATTTTTTTCAAATCCTCAAAAATGATGAAAAACGGCGTGCTATAGTATGCCGTACGGTAGGGGCTATAGCCCATGGTCGGAAATGATGAAAAACGAGGTTAACATTTTTTTTCAATTTTTCAAAAAACGATGGACTATAACCCATGTTTTTTTTTTTTTTTCATTTTTTTCAAATCCTCAAAAATGATGAAAAACAGCGTGCTATAGTATGCCGTACGGTAGGGGCTATAGCCCATGGTCGAAAATGATGATAAACGAGGTTAACATTTTTTTTCAAAATTTCAAAAAACGATGGACTATAACCCATGTTTTGTTTTTTTTTCATTTTTTTCAAATCCTCAAAAATGATGAAAAACGGCGTGCTATAGTATGCCGTACGGTAGGGGCTATAGCCCATGGTCGAAAATGATGAAAAACGAGGTTAACATTTTTTTTCAAATTTTTAAAAAACGATGGACTATAACCCATGTTTTTTTTGTTTTTTTTTTTTCAAATCCTCAAAAATAATGAAAAACGGCGTGCTATAGTATGCCGTACGGTAGGGGCTATAGCCCATGGTCGAAAATGATGAAAAACGAGGTTAACATTTTTTTTCAAAATTTCAAAAAACGATGGACTATAACCCATGTTTTGTTTGTTTTTTCATTTTTTTCAAATCCTCAAAAATGATGAAAAACGGCGTGCTATAGTATGCCGTACGGTAGGGGCTATAGCCCATGGTCGGAAATGATGAAAAACGAGGTTAACATTTTTTTTCAAAATTTCAAAAAACGATGGACTATAACCCATGTTTTTTTTTTTTTTCATTTTTTTCAAATCCTCAAAAATAATGAAAAACAGCGTGCTATAGTATGCCGTACGGTAGGGGCTATAGCCCATGGTCGAAAATGATGAAAAACGAGGTTAACACTATTTTTTCAAAATTTCAAAAAACGATGGACTATAACCCATGTTTTTTTTTTTTTTCTTTTTTTTCAAATCCTCAAAAATAATGAAAAACGGCGTGCTATAGTATGCCGTATGGTAGGGGCTATAGCCCATGGTCGAAAATGATGAAAAACGAGGTTAACATTTTTTTTCAAAATTTCAAAAAACGATGGACTATAACCCATGTTTTTTTTTTTTTTTCATTTTTTTCAAATCCTCAAAAATGATGAAAAACGGCGTGCTATAGTATGCCGTACGGTAGGGGCTATAGCCCATGGTCGAAAATGATGAAAAACGAGGTTAACATTTTTTTTCAAAATTTCAAAAAACGATGGACTATAACCCATGTTTTTGTTTTTTTTTCATTTTTTTCAAATCCTCAAAAATAATGAAAAACAGCGTGCTATAGTATGCCGTACGGTAGGGGCTATAGCCCATGGTCGAAAATGATGAAAAACGAGGTTAACACTTTTTTTTCAAAATTTCAAAAAACGATGGACTATAACCCATGTTTTTTTTTTTTTTCATTTTTTTCAAATCCTCAAAAATGATGAAAAACGGCGTGCTATAGTATGCCGTACGGTAGGGGCTATAGCCCATGGTCGGAAATGATGAAAAACGAGGTTAACATTTTTTTTCAATTTTTCAAAAAACGATGGACTATAACCCATGTTTTTTTTTTTTTTTCATTTTTTTCAAATCCTCAAAAATGATGAAAAACGGCGTGCTATAGTATGCCGTACGGTAGGGGCTATAGCCCATGGTCGGAAATGATGAAAAACGAGGTTAACATTTTTTTTCAATTTTTCAAAAAACGATGGACTATAACCCATGTTTTTTTTTTTTTTTTTTTTTTTTAATTCTCAAAAATGATGAAAAACAGCGTGCTATAGTATGCCGTACGGTAGGGGCTATAGCCCATGGTCGAAAATGATGAAAAACGAGGTTAAATTTTTTTTTCAAAATTTCAAAAAACGATGGACTATAACCCATGTTTTTTTTTTTGTTTTTTTTTCAAATCCTCAAAAATGATGAAAAACGGCGTGCTATAGTATGCCGTACGGTAGGGGCTATAGCCCATGGTCGAAAATGATGAAAAACGAGGTTAACATTTTTTTTCAATTTTTCAAAAAACGATGGACTATAACCCATGTTTTTTTTTTTTTTTCATTTTTTTCAAATCCTCAAAAATGATGAAAAACGGCGTGCTATAGTATGCCGTACGGTAGGGGCTATAGCCCATGGTCGGAAATGATGAAAAACGAGGTTAACATTTTTTTTCAATTTTTCAAAAAACGATGGACTATAACCCATGTTTTTTTTTTTTTTTTTTTTTTTTTAATTCTCAAAAATGATGAAAAACAGCGTGCTATAGTATGCCGTACGGTAGGGGCTATAGCCCATGGTCGAAAATGATGAAAAACGAGGTTAAATTTTTTTTTCAAAATTTCAAAAAACGATGGACTATAACCCATGTTTTTTTTTTTGTTTTTTTTTCAAATCCTCAAAAATGATGAAAAACGGCGTGCTATAGTATGCCGTACGGTAGGGGCTATAGCCCATGGTCGAAAATGATGAAAAACGAGGTTAACATTTTTTTTCAAAATTTCAAAAAACAATGGACTGTAACCCATGTTTTTTTTTTTTTCATTTTTTTCAAACCCTCAAAAATAATGAAAAACGGCGTGCTATAGTATGCCGTACGGTAGGGGCTATAGCCCATGGTCGAAAATGATGAAAAACGAGGTTAACATTTTTTTTCAAAATTTCAAAAAACGATGGACTATAACCCATGTTTTTTTTTTTTTTTCATTTTTTTCAAATCCTCAAAAATGATGAAAAACGGCGTGCTATAGTATGCCGTACGGTAGGGGCTATAGCCCATGGTCGAAAATGATGAAAAACGAGGTTAACACTTTTTTTTCAAAATTTCAAAAAACGATGGACTATAACCCATGTTTTTTTTTTTTTTCATTTTTTTCAAATCCTCAAAAATGATGAAAAACGTCGTGCTATAGTATGCCGTACGGTAGGGGCTATAGCCCATGGTCGGAAATGATGAAAAACGAGGTTAACATTTTTTTTCAATTTTTCAAAAAACGATGGACTATAACCCATGTTTTTTTTTTTTTTTTTTTTTTTTTTAATTCTCAAAAATGATGAAAAACAGCGTGCTATAGTATGCCGTACGGTAGGGGCTATAGCCCATGGTCGAAAATGATGAAAAACGAGGTTAACATTTTTTTTCAAAATTTCAAAAAACGATGGACTATAACCCATGTTTTTTTTTTTTTTTTTTTTTCAAATCCTCAAAAATGATGAAAAACGGCGTGCTATAGTATGCCGTACGGTAGGGGCTATAGCCCATGGTCGAAAATGATGAAAAACGAGGTTAACATTTTTTTTCAAAATTTCAAAAAACAATGGACTGTAACCCATGTTTTTTTTTTTTTCATTTTTTTCAAACCCTCAAAAATAATGAAAAACGGCGTGCTATAGTATGCCGTACGGTAGGGGCTATAGCCCATGGTCGAAAATGATGAAAAACGAGGTTAACATTTCTTTTCAAAATTTCAAAAAACGATGGACTATAACCCATGTTTTTTTTTTTTTTTCATTTTTTTCAAATCCTCAAAAATGATGAAAAACGGCGTGCTATAGTATGCCGTACGGTAGGGGCTATAGCCCATGGTCGAAAATGATGAAAAACGAGGTTAACATTTTTTTTCAAAATTTCAAAAAACGATGGACTATAACCCATGTTTTTTTTTTTTTTCATTTTTTTCAAATCCTCAAAAATAATGAAAAACAGCGTGCTATAGTATGCCGTACGGTAGGGGCTATAGCCCATGGTCGAAAATGATGAAAAACGAGGTTAACACTTTTTTTAAAAAATTTCAAAAAACGATGGACTATAACCCATGTTTTTTTTTTTTTTTCATTTTTTTCAAATCCTCAAAAATGATGAAAAACGGCGTGCTATAGTATGCCGTACGGTAGGGGCTATAGCCCATGGTCGAAAATGATGAAAAACGAGGTTAACATTTTTTTTCAATTTTTCAAAAAACGATGGACTATAACCCATGTTTTTTTTTTTTTTTCATTTTTTCAAATCCTCAAAAATGATGAAAAACAGCGTGCTATAGTATGCCGTACGGTAGGGGCTATAGCCCATGGTCGAAAATGATGATAAACGAGGTTAACATTTTTTTTCAAAATTTCAAAAAACGATGGACTATAACCCATGTTTTTTTTTTTTTTCATTTTTTTCAAATCCTCAAAAATGATGAAAAACGGCGTGCTATAGTATGCCGTACGGTAGGGGCTATAGCCCATGGTCGAAAATGATGAAAAAAGAGGTTAACATTTTTTTTCAAAATTTTAAAAAACGATGGACTATAACCCATGTTTTTTTTTTTTTTAATTTTTTTCAAATCCTCAAAAATAATGAAAAACGGCGTGCTATAGTATGCCGTACGGTAGGGGTTATAGCCCATTGTCGAAAATGATGAAAAACGAGGTTAACATTTTTTTTCAAAATTTAAAAAAATGATGGACTATAACCCATGTTTTTTTTTTTTTTTTTTTTTCAAATCCTCAAAAATGATGAAAAACGGCGTGCTATAGTATGCCGTACGGTAGGGGCTATAGCCCATGGTCGAAAATGATGAAAAACGAGGTTAACATTTTTTTTCAAAATTTCAAAAAACGATGGACTATAACCCATGTTTTTTTTTTTCCATTTTTTTCAAATCCTCAAAAATGATGAAAAACGGCGTGCTATAGTATGCTGTACGGTAGGGGCTATAGCCCATGGTCGAAAATGATGAAAAACGAGGTTAACATTTTTTTTCTAAATTTCAAAAAACAATGGACTATAACCCATGTTTTTTTTTTTTTTCATTTTTTTCAAATCCTCAAAAATAATGAAAAACGGCGTGCTATAGTATGCCGTACGGTAGGGGCTATAGCCCATGGTCGAAAATGATGAAAAACGAGGTTAACATTTTTTTTCAAAATTTCAAAAAACGATGGACTATAACCCATGTTTTGTTTGTTTTTTCATTTTTTTCAAATCCTCAAAAATGATGAAAAACGGCGTGCTATAGTATGCCGTACGGTAGGGGCTATAGCCCATGGTCGAAAATGATGAAAAACGAGGTTAACATTTTTTTTCAAAATTTCAAAAAACGATGGACTATAACCCATGTTTTTTTTTTTTTTCATTTTTTTCAAATCCTCAAAAATAATGAAAAACTGCGTGCTATAGTATGCCGTACGGTAGGGGCTATAGCCCATGTAGGCCGTGTTGTGAGGTCCCTTTTCGTTCAGGTCCGTTCCCACGGAAGGGGGACTACACAATTTTTTCTCCATAAAAGAGATTTATAGGTAGACAGTCTAAATAAAAAAGTTCTACTCGTCCGACGCTGCAGTTATTTTATAATCCACGATCTAAAATGGGACTATTTCTTACAAGGCGTAATAATATGTGCAAGGGGAGTGGTGTGGTTTTGGTCACGTGGACCAATCGCGTAGCCGCTTTATTCCCTTGAGTATGCGCGTAACGTCTTCGTATGCGGAAGAACTTTTTGTTGTCCATAGCAACCTAGCAACTCACTGTTGCGACGCTGTTTTCATTCTCTAAACTGGGAAAATGGGAAAGAGCCGTTGTGCGATTGACTGTACAAACAGATTAAAAAAGAACTCGGAGCTATCCTTTTACAGACTGCCGAAATGTAAAGAAAAAAGAAGTAAATGGATCGCTGCACTTCGCCGATGTAGTCATGTTTCAGGGCTACATGGATTTGCTGGTGCCACTTTCACTTTGTGTCAGGTATGTTGCTTTTTTTGTAAAACCATACGTTCAATGTAAAAGGGCCTTTTCACACAATGTCCCGTTTTAAACGAACCTAACGGAGTTCTCTTCTTGTGGACCAAGAAGTGGATTAACATAGTCCGTTACCCGGAAAGAGATCTGGTCAGGAGTAATTACTCATCAACATGTTACGTGAGTCTGTGGAAAGACTTTAATGTTAATGTTCTTATTGATCAACACACCCTGCAGTTACTGAATGTTAAGTCTCCATGGTTTCCCTCAGAATATCGTATGACACTGATTTATATGACACATTAAGAGTCCACTGATAACCACTACAGTGGTTTAATATCAAACTTTTTTTGTTTGTTTTTTTCAAGGACCCACATAACGTTTGATTGTTATTGCACAAATGGACTTACTCTGAGAGTGTACGAATGGAACCAAATGGACCCATAGTGTCAGAGTTACAGACCTGCATGTGTCCATTTGTACACTCAGGCTGTAAGGGTCCATTTGGTTCCATCTCTCAGAGTTACAGACCTGTAAGGTCCATTTGGTTCCTAAGAAGGGTCCATTTGTGGTCCAATGGGGTCCATTGGTTCCATTTGTACACAGTTACAGACATGCAGGCTAATCCTCTCTCACTCTAATGCCAGACTGGCATTAGAGTGAGACACTGGCATTTCCAGTGTGTGCCAGTGGTCACCCTTAGCACCCGTGGTTAAAGCTGCCTACCCCTGCTCTACACCAACAATGTTGTGAGCTTGTAGATCTGCTATTTTCTGCAAATGTTCCCTCCAGAATAGGGATGCTATTGTTCCAGTGGTTAATGTAAAAAAAATAATCTCACAATGATTTGGCAGCCCCGTCCCGGATGAGTTTGTTTTGAGGCTGATGTCTGAAACAGGACATAATGTGAAAACACCCCATATATGTAAACAAATTAATATCATATTTCTAGTAAATGTTTTTGTTGTTTTT
This sequence comes from Protomyctophum parallelum, assembly GCF_964188405.1. Classification (NCBI taxonomy): domain Eukaryota; kingdom Metazoa; phylum Chordata; class Actinopteri; order Myctophiformes; family Myctophidae; genus Protomyctophum; species Protomyctophum parallelum. The sequence goes on along the minus strand of NC_139697.1, from coordinate 38,399,021 downwards.
GTTATTTAAGGGGAAAAGAGTGATGATCCTCTACATCCTGACTACGTGCCAAGGTTATTTGGTTTCACCTCCATCACTGATCGAAGTACAGCAGAGGTACAGACTGTTGTTGAAGTCCCAGGCATTGGGGTCCAGACAGAGGAAACACAAAATGACATTGCCTCATTACATGAACAGATTAAATCTTTAAATGCTGAATGTCAATCACTTAGGGATAAAGTCAACAAATTAGAAAGTGAGTTGAAACATCGTACTCTTGATCCTTCAGAATTTGATGACAGCAAAATGAAATTCTTCACAGGACTTTCATGTTGTTGTTCAATTTTGTGTCACCAAGTTTACCACCTCCTGCAAAACAGTCACTTAGTGATACTCAGAGACTTCTGCTTACACTGAGGAAGCTGCGCCTCAATCTGTCTGAGGAACTTTTAGGTTACCTCTTTGGCATTCTTTGAGTCAACTGAGGTAAGCCAAGCAGGTTCATCTTGGCAGCAGTTTTAACCTTGACCAGTCAACTTTCAACACACTGAGCAAATATGTGTGCTACCTGTATGGCCAATCATCTGCCAAAAACGTGAATGATGCAAGGTACAAATCATTCTGTACGGCATCATCAGCTTTGCCAGAACTGTACATTCCCCCAACAAGTGATGCTCTCCACCAACATTGCAAAAGGGCAAACTACCAAGCAGCAGTGATGAGACGTTCTCTGACTAGTAGGATGTGTGCTCCTTCACCCATTGGCAGTGGATGGGTCATGGAGGATGGGGAGTTAACAGTACAATGGATGACTAGAAATCCTGCCCCTGATAGTGTGTTGCAGGTAGTCCACTGTAATTGCAAAAAAAGCAAATGTGAGACTGAAAGATGTTCATGTATGTCTGCAAAACTGTTTTGCACTGATTTATGTCACTGCCAGGACTGTGAAAATGTGTCAAAGGAAACAGAAGAAAGAGGTAGGCCTACATGGGATGATGACTCTGATGAAAGTGATAGGGATGAGTAACCCAACATGTTACCATGTAGGCCTACTACTTTTTTTTTTCAACAATTATTATGCATTTGTATGTTATTTTGTATTTTCAATTTTCATATATTTCCTTGGCCGGGGGGGTGGATGTACAGATGACAGATGCTGTGACCCTTTGCTGTGACCCACTTGTAAATAAATAAATGTTTCATACCATATGTTGTAATAATTCTGACCTCTACTACTTTAATTCTTAGTCTTGTCCATTTGTTGCATTATTCCAATTTAGGGGGCGTGGTAACATTTTGATAGATTTTCTGCCATGTTGGTCCAAGGTGCCCTGATTTTCTTTTCTACCTTTCATTACACATTAGGATGAGACATTTTCTATGTATGAAACATAAGCTCTTGACACAATTTACTGTGTAGGTTTCATTGTACTGTGTGGCAAACACTTAAGTTGAAGCATATTCTTTAACAAATATGCTACATTTCATGATATAAATTCACATATGAGTAAACTAAAGGCACCAATACTTATGTCAGATGTTATGTATATGCATTTGACATTTGAGAAAAAAAAATTGTTGCCAAAAACACATTTTACAAGCAAAAACAGCAGCACACGATTTTCGTTTTTTGGTTATAAACTGTTTATACATTTATGGCTATAAAAAAAAAACAGCAGGTTTTTATGAGTAGAACTTTTTACCCAAAGTCTAGAAGGGTATTATCTATGAGAAAATGCATTGAATGCGTAGTTCGCTTGACATGGGAACGAAACTCATTTTCTAAGCACTTTTTCATGGGTCCCAACACGGCCTAATGGTCGAAAATGATGAAAAACGAGGTTAACACTTTTTTTTCAAATTCTCAAAAATGATGAAAAACAGCGTGCTATAGTATGCCGTACGGTAGGGGCTATAGCCCATGGTCGAAAATGATGAAAAACGAGGTTAACATTTTTTTTCAAAATTTCAAAAAACGATGGACTATAACCCATGTTTTTTTATTTTTTATTTTTTTTCAAATCCTCAAAAATGATGAAAAACGGCGTGCTATAGTATGCCGTACGGTAGGGGCTATAGCCCATGGTCGAAAATGATGAAAAACGAGGTTAACACTTCTTTTTTCAAAATTTCAAAAAACGATGGACTATAACCCATGTTTTTTTTTTTTTTCATTTTTTTCAAATCCTCAAAAATGATGAAAAACGGCGTGCTATAGTATGCCGTACGGTAGGGGCTATAGCCCATGGTCGAAAATGATGAAAAACGAGGTTAACATTTTTTTTCAATTTTTCAAAAAACGATGGACTATAACCCATGTTTTTTTTTTTTTTTTTTTTTTTTCAAATTCTCAAAAATGATGAAAAACAGCGTGCTATAGTATGCCGTACGGTAGGGGCTATAGCCCATGGTCGAAAATGATGATAAACGAGGTTAACATTTTTTTTCAAAATTTCAAAAAACGATGGACTATAACCCATGTTTTTTTTTTTTTTCATTTTTTTCAAATCCTCAAAAATGATGAAAAACGGCGTGCTATAGTATGCCGTATGGTAGGGGCTATAGCCCATGGTCGAAAATGATGAAAAACGAGGTTAACATTTTTTTTCAAAATTTTAAAAAACGATGGACTATAACCCATGTTTTTTTTTTTTTTTAATTTTTTTCAAATCCTCAAAAATAATGAAAAACGGCGTGCTATAGTATGCCGTACGGTAGGGGTTATAGCCCATTGTCGAAAATGATGAAAAACGAGGTTAACATTTTTTTTCAAAATTTAAAAAAATGATGGACTATAACCCATGTTTTTTTTGTTTTGTTTTTTTCAAATCCTCAAAAATGATGAAAAACGGCGTGCTATAGTATGCCGTACGGTAGGGGCTATAGCCCATGGTCGAAAATGATGAAAAACGAGGTTAACATTTTTTTTCAAAATTTCAAAAAACGATGGACTATAACCCATGTTTTTTTTTTTTCCATTTTTTTCAAATCCTCAAAAATGATGAAAAACGGCGTGCTATAGTATGCCGTACGGTAGGGGCTATAGCCCATGGTCGAAAATGATGAAAAACGAGGTTAACATTTTTTTTCAAAATTTCAAAAAACGATGGACTATAACCCATGTTTATTTTTTTTCCATTTTTTTCAAATTCTCAAAAATGATGAAAAACAGCGTGCTATAGTATGCCGTACGGTAGGGGCTATAGCCCATGGTCGAAAATGATGAAAAACGAGGTTAACATTTTTTTTCAAAATTTCAAAAAACGATGGACTATAACCCATGTTTTTTTTTTTTTTTTTTTTTTTCAAATCCTCAAAAATGATGAAAAACGGCGTCCTATAGTATGCCGTACGGTAGGGGCTATAGCCCATGGTCGAAAATGATGAAAAACGAGGTTAACACTTCTTTTTTCAAAATTTCAAAAAACGATGGACTATAACCCATGTTTTTTTTTTTTTTCATTTTTTTCAAATCCTCAAAAATGATGAAAAACGGCGTGCTATAGTATGCCGTACGGTAGGGGCTATAGCCCATGGTCGAAAATGATGAAAAACGAGGTTAACATTTTTTTTCAATTTTTCAAAAAACGATGGACTATAACCCATGTTTTTTTTTTTTTTAATTTTTTTCAAATTCTCAAAAATGATGAAAAACAGCGTGCTATAGTATGCCGTACGGTAGGGGCTATAGCCCATGGTCGAAAATGATGATAAACGAGGTTAACATTTTTTTTCAAAATTTCAAAAAACGATGGACTATAACCCATGTTTTTTTTTTTTTTCATTTTTTTCAAATCCTCAAAAATGATGAAAAACGGCGTGCTATAGTATGCCGTACGGTAGGGGCTATAGCCCATGGTCGAAAATGATGAAAAACGAGGTTAACATTTTTTTTCAAAATTTTAAAAAACGATGGACTATAACCCATGTTTTTTTTTTTTTTTAATTTTTTTCAAATCCTCAAAAATAATGAAAAACGGCGTGCTATAGTATGCCGTACGGTAGGGGTTATAGCCCATTGTCGAAAATGATGAAAAACGAGGTTAAATTTTTTTTTCAAAATTTAAAAAAATGATGGACTATAACCCATGTTTTTTTTTGTTTTTTTTTTTCAAATCCTCAAAAATGATGAAAAACGGCGTGCTATAGTATGCCGTACGGTAGGGGCTATAGCCCATGGTCGAAAATGATGAAAAACGAGGTTAACATTTTTTTTCAAAATTTCAAAAAACGATGGACTATAACCCATGTTTTTTTTTTTTCCATTTTTTTCAAATCCTCAAAAATGATGAAAAACGGCGTGCTATAGTATGCTGTACGGTAGGGGCTATAGCCCATGGTCGAAAATGATGAAAAACGAGGTTAACATTTTTTTTCTAAATTTCAAAAAACAATGGACTATAACCCATGTTTTGTTTTTTTTTCATTTTTTTCAAATCCTCAAAAATGATGAAAAACGGCGTGCTATAGTATGCCGTACGGTAGGGGCTATAGCCCATGGTCGAAAATGATGAAAAACGAGGTTAACATTTTTTTTCAAAATTTCAAAAAACGATGGACTATAACCCATGTTTATTTATTTTTTCATTTTTTTCAAATCCTCAAAAATAATGAAAAACAGCGTGCTATAGTATGCCGTACGGTAGGGGCTATAGCCCATGGTCGAAAATGATGAAAAACGAGGTTAACACTTTTTTTTCAAAATTTCAAAAAACGATGGACTATAACCCATGTTTTTTTTTTTTTTCATTTTTTTCAAATCCTCAAAAATGATGAAAAACGGCGTGCTATAGTATGCCGTACGGTAGGGGCTATAGCCCATGGTCGAAAATGATGAAAAACGAGGTTAACATTTTTTTTCAAAATTTCAAAAAACGATGGACTATAACCCATGTTTTTTTTTTTTCCATTTTTTTCAAATCCTCAAAAATGATGAAAAACGGCGTGCTATAGTATGCCGTACGGTAGGGGCTATAGCCCATGGTCGAAAATGATGAAAAACGAGGTTAACATTTTTTTTCAAAATTTCAAAAAACGATGGACTATAACCCATGTTTTTTTTTTTTCCATTTTTTTCAAATCCTCAAAAATGATGAAAAACGGCGTGCTATAGTATGCTGTACGGTAGGGGCTATAGCCCATGGTCGAAAATGATGAAAAACGAGGTTAACATTTTTTTTCTAAATTTCAAAAAAACAATGGACTATAACCCATGTTTTTTTTTTTTTTCATTTTTTTCAAATCCTCAAAAATAATGAAAAACGGCGTGCTATAGTATGCCGTACGGTAGGGGCTATAGCCCATGGTCGAAAATGATGAAAAACGAGGTTAACATTTTTTTTCAAAATTTCAAAAAACGATGGACTATAACCCATGTTATTTATTTTTTTTCATTTTTTTCAAATCCTCAAAAATGATGAAAAACGGCGTGCTATAGTATGCCGTACGGTAGGGGCTATAGCCCATGGTCGGAAATGATGAAAAACGAGGTTAACATTTTTTTTCAATTTTTCAAAAAACGATGGACTATAACCCATGTTTTTTTTTTTTTCCATTTTTTTCAAATCCTCAAAAATGATGAAAAACGGCGTGCTATAGTATGCTGTACGGTAGGGGCTATAGCCCATGGTCGAAAATGATGAAAAACGAGGTTAACATTTTTTTTCTAAATTTCAAAAAACAATGGACTATAACCCATGTTTTTTTTTTTTTTCATTTTTTTCAAATCCTCAAAAATGATGAAAAACGGCGTGCTATAGTATGCCGTACGGTAGGGGCTATAGCCCATGGTCGAAAATGATGAAAAACGAGGTTAACATTTTTTTTCAAAATTTCAAAAAACGATGGACTATAACCCATGTTTATTTTTTTTTTCATTTTTTTCAAATCCTCAAAAATAATGAAAAACAGCGTGCTATAGTATGCCGTACGGTAGGGGCTATAGCCCATGGTCGAAAATGATGAAAAACGAGGTTAACACTTTTTTTTCAAAATTTCAAAAAACGATGGACTATAACCCATGTTTTTTTTTTTTTTTCATTTTTTTCAAATCCTCAAAAATGATGAAAAACGGCGTGCTATAGTATGCCGTACGGTAGGGGCTATAGCCCATGGTCGAAAATGATGAAAAACGAGGTTAACATTTTTTTTCAAAATTTCAAAAAACGATGGACTATAACCCATGTTTTTTTTTTTTCCATTTTTTTCAAATCCTCAAAAATGATGAAAAACGGCGTGCTATAGTATGCCGTACGGTAGGGGCTATAGCCCATGGTCGAAAATGATGAAAAACGAGGTTAACATTTTTTTTCAAAATTTCAAAAAACGATGGACTATAACCCATGTTTTTTTTTTTTCCATTTTTTTCAAATCCTCAAAAATGATGAAAAACGGCGTGCTATAGTATGCTGTACGGTAGGGGCTATAGCCCATGGTCGAAAATGATGAAAAACGAGGTTAACATTTTTTTTCTAAATTTCAAAAAAACAATGGACTATAACCCATGTTTTTTTTTTTTTTCATTTTTTTCAAATCCTCAAAAATAATGAAAAACGGCGTGCTATAGTATGCCGTACGGTAGGGGCTATAGCCCATGGTCGAAAATGATGAAAAACGAGGTTAACATTTTTTTTCAAAATTTCAAAAAACGATGGACTATAACCCATGTTTTGTTTGTTTTTTCATTTTTTTCAAATCCTCAAAAATGATGAAAAACGGCGTGCTATAGTATGCCGTACGGTAGGGGCTATAGCCCATGGTCGAAAATGATGAAAAACGAGGTTAACATTTTCTTTCAAAATTTCAAAAAACGATGGACTATAACCCATGTTTTTTTTTTTTTTCATTTTTTTCAAATCCTCAAAAATAATGAAAAACAGCGTGCTATAGTATGCCGTACGGTAGGGGCTATAGCCCATGGTCGAAAATGATGAAAAACGAGGTTAACACTTTTTTTTCAAAATTTCAAAAAACGATGGACTATAACCCATGTTTTTTTTTTTTTTCATTTTTTTCAAATCCTCAAAAATGATGAAAAACGGCGTGCTATAGTATGCCGTACGGTAGGGGCTATAGCCCATGGTCGGAAATGATGAAAAACGAGGTTAACATTTTTTTTCAATTTTTCAAAAAACGATGGACTATAACCCATGTTTTTTTTTTTTTTCATTTTTTTCAAATTCTCAAAAATGATGAAAAACAGCGTGCTATAGTATGCCGTACGGTAGGGGCTATAGCCCATGGTCGAAAATGATGAAAAACGAGGTTAACATTTTTTTTCAATTTTTCAAAAAACGATGGACTATAACCCATGTTTTTTTTTTGTTTTTTTTTTTTTCAAATTCTCAAAAATGATGAAAAACAGCGTGCTATAGTATGCCGTACGGTAGGGGCTATAGCCCATGGTCGAAAATGATGATAAACGAGGTTAACATTTTTTTTCAAAATTTCAAAAAACGATGGACTATAACCCATGTTTTTTTTTTTTTTTCATTTTTTTCAAATCCTCAAAAATGATGAAAAACGGCGTGCTATAGTATGCCGTACGGTAGGGGCTATAGCCCATGGTCGAAAATGATGAAAAACGAGGTTAACATTTTTTTTCAAAATTTTAAAAAACGATGGACTATAACCCATGTTTTTTTTTTTTTTTAATTTTTTTCAAATCCTCAAAAATAATGAAAAACGGCGTGCTATAGTATGCCGTACGGTAGGGGTTATAGCCCATTGTCGAAAATGATGAAAAACGAGGTTAACATTTTTTTTCAAAATTTAAAAAAATGATGGACTATAACCCATGTTTTTTTTTTTTTTTTTTTTTCAAATCCTCAAAAATGATGAAAAACGGCGTGCTATAGTATGCCGTACGGTAGGGGCTATAGCCCATGGTCGAAAATGATGAAAAACGAGGTTAACATTTTTTTTCAAAATTTCAAAAAACGATGGACTATAACCCATGTTTTTTTTTTTTTTCATTTTTTTCAAATCCTCAAAAATGATGAAAAACGGCGTGCTATAGTATGCTGTACGGTAGGGGCTATAGCCCATGGTCGAAAATGATGAAAAACGAGGTTAACATTTTTTTTCTAAATTTCAAAAAACAATGGACTATAACCCTTGTTTTTTTTTTTTTTCATTTTTTTCAAATCCTCAAAAATAATGAAAAACGGCGTGCTATAGTATGCCGTACGGTAGGGGCTATAGCCCATGGTCGAAAATGATGAAAAACGAGGTTAACATTTTTTTTCAATTTTTCAAAAAACGATGGACTATAACCCATGTTTTTTTTTTTTTCATTTTTTTCAAATTCTCAAAAATGATGAAAAACAGCGTGCTATAGTATGCCGTACGGTAGGGGCTATAGCCCATGGTCGAAAATGATGAAAAACGAGGTTAACATTTTTTTTCAAAATTTCAAAAAACGATGGACTATAACCCATGTTTTTTTTTTTTTTCATTTTTTTCAAATTCTCAAAAATGATGAAAAACAGCGTGCTATAGTATGCCGTACGGTAGGGGCTATAGCCCATGGTCGAAAATGATGAAAAACGAGGTTAACATTTTTTTTCAAAATTTCAAAAAACGATGGACTATAACCCATGTTTTTTTTTTTTTTCATTTTTTTCAAATCCTCAAAAATGATGAAAAACGGCGTGCTATAGTATGCCGTACGGTAGGGCTATAGCCCATGGTCGAAAATGATGAAAAACGAGGTTAACACTTCTTTTTTCAAAATTTCAAAAAACGATGGACTATAACCCATGTTTTTTTTTTTTTTCATTTTTTTCAAATCCTCAAAAATGATGAAAAACGGCGTGCTATAGTATGCCGTACGGTAGGGGCTATAGCCCATGGTCGAAAATGATGAAAAACGAGGTTAACATTTTTTTTCAATTTTTCAAAAAACGATGGACTATAACCCATGTTTTTTTTTTTTTTTTAATTTTTTTCAAATTCTCAAAAATGATGAAAAACAGCGTGCTATAGTATGCCGTACGGTAGGGGCTATAGCCCATGGTCGAAAATGATGAAAAACGAGGTTAACATTTTTTTTCAATTTTTCAAAAAACGATGGACTATAACCCATGTTTTTTTTTTTTTTTTCAATTTTTTTCAAATTCTCAAAAATGATGAAAAACAGCGTGCTATAGTATGCCGTACGGTAGGGGCTATAGCCCATGGTCGAAAATGATGAAAAACGAGGTTAACATTTTTTTTCAATTTTTCAAAAAACGATGGACTATAACCCATGTTTTTTTTTTTTTTTCATTTTTTTCAAATCCTCAAAAATAATGAAAAACAGCGTGCTATAGTATGCCGTACGGTAGGGGCTATAGCCCATGGTCGAAAATGATGAAAAACGAGGTTAACACTTTTTTTTCAAAATTTCAAAAAACGATGGACTATAACCCATGTTTTTTTTTTTTTTCATTTTTTTCAAATCCTCAAAAATGATGAAAAACGGCGTGCTATAGTATGCCGTACGGTAGGGGCTATAGCCCATGGTCGGAAATGATGAAAAACGAGGTTAACATTTTTTTTCAATTTTTCAAAAAACGATGGACTATAACCCATGTTTTTTTTTTTTTTCATTTTTTTCAAATTCTCAAAAATGATGAAAAACAGCGTGCTATATTATGCCGTACGGTAGGGGCTATAGCCCATGGTCGAAAATGATGAAAAACGAGGTTAACATTTTTTTTCAAAATTTCAAAAAACGATGGACTATAACCCATGTTTTTTTTTTTTTTCATTTTTTTCAAATCCTCAAAAATGATGAAAAACGGCGTGCTATAGTATGCCGTACGGTAGGGGCTATAGCCCATGGTCGAAAATGATGAAAAACGAGGTTAACACTTCTTTTTTCAAAATTTCAAAAAACGATGGACTATAACCCATGTTTGTTTTTTTTTTCATTTTTTTCAAATCCTCAAAAATGATGAAAAACGGCGTGCTATAGTATGCCGTACGGTAGGGGCTATAGCCCATGGTCGAAAATGATGAAAAACGAGGTTAACATTTTTTTTCAATTTTTCAAAAAACGATGGACTATAACCCATGTTTTTTTTTTTTTTTAATTTTTTTCAAATTCTCAAAAATGATGAAAAACAGCGTGCTATAGTATGCCGTACGGTAGGGGCTATAGCCCATGGTCGAAAATGATGATAAACGAGGTTAACATTTTTTTTCAAAATTTCAAAAAACGATGGACTATAACCCATGTTTTGTTTTTTTTTCATTTTTTTCAAATCCTCAAAAATGATGAAAAACTGCGTGCTATAGTATGCCGTACGGTAGGGGCTATAGCCCATGGTCGAAAATGATGAAAAACGAGGTTAACATTTTTTTTCAAAATTTTAAAAAACGATGGACTATAACCCATGTTTTTTTTTTTTTTTTAATTTTTTTCAAATCCTCAAAAATAATGAAAAACGGCGTGCTATAGTATGCCGTACGGTAGGGGTTATAGCCCATTGTCGAAAATGATGAAAAACGAGGTTAACATTTTTTTTCAAAATTTAAAAAAATGATGGACTATAACCCATGTTTTTTTTTTTTTTTTTTTTTTAAATCCTCAAAAATGATGAAAAACGGCGTGCTATAGTATGCCGTACGGTAGGGGCTATAGCCCATGGTCGAAAATGATGAAAAACGAGGTTAACATTTTTTTTCAAAATTTTAAAAAACGATGGACTATAACCCATGTTTTTTTTTTTTTTTTAATTTTTTTCAAATCCTCAAAAATAATGAAAAACGGCGTGCTATAGTATGCCGTACGGTAGGGGTTATAGCCCATTGTCGAAAATGATGAAAAACGAGGTTAACATTTTTTTTCAAAATTTAAAAAAATGATGGACTATAACCCATGTTTTTTTTTTTTTTTTTTTTTTAAATCCTCAAAAATGATGAAAAACGGCGTGCTATAGTATGCCGTACGGTAGGGGCTATAGCCCATGGTCGAAAATGATGAAAAACGAGGTTAACATTTTTTTTCAAAATTTCAAAAAACGATGGACTATAACCCATGTTTTTTTTTTTTCCATTTTTTTCAAATCCTCAAAAATGATGAAAAACGGCGTGCTATAGTATGCTGTACGGTAGGGGCTATAGCCCATGGTCGAAAATGATGAAAAACGAGGTTAACATTTTTTTTCTAAATTTCAAAAAACAATGGACTATAACCCATGTTTTTTTTTTTTTTCATTTTTTTCAAATCCTCAAAAATGATGAAAAACGGCGTGCTATAGTATGCCGTACGGTAGGGGCTATAGCCCATGGTCGAAAATGATGAAAAACGAGGTTAACACTTCTTTTTTCAAAATTTCAAAAAACGATGGACTATAACCCATGTTTTTTTTTTTTTTTCATTTTTTTCAAATCCTCAAAAATGATGAAAAACGGCGTGCTATAGTATGCCGTACGGTAGGGGCTATAGCCCATGGTCGAAAATGATGAAAAACGAGGTTAACATTTTTTTTCAATTTTTCAAAAAACGATGGACTATAACCCATGTTTTTTTTTTTTTTTAATTTTTTTCAAATTCTCAAAAATGATGAAAAACAGCGTGCTATAGTATGCCGTACGGTAGGGGCTATAGCCCATGGTCGAAAATGATGAAAAACGAGGTTAACATTTTTTTTCAAAATTTCAAAAAACGATGGACTATAACCCATGTTTTGTTTTTTTTTCATTTTTTTCAAATCCTCAAAAATGATGAAAAACGGCGTGCTATAGTATGCCGTACGGTAGGGGCTATAGCCCATGGTCGAAAATGATGAAAAACGAGGTTAACACTTCTTTTTTCAAAATTTCAAAAAACGATGGACTATAACCCATGTTTTGTTTTTTTTCATTTTTTTCAAATCCTCAAAAATGATGAAAAACGGCGTGCTATAGTATGCCGTACGGTAGGGGCTATAGCCCATGGTCGAAAATGATGAAAAACGAGGTTAACATTTTTTTTCAAAATTTCAAAAAACGTTGGACTATAACCCATGTTTTTTTTTTTTTTTTTCATTTTTTTCAAATCCTCAAAAATGATGAAAAACGGCGTGCTATAGTATGCCGTACGGTAGGGGCTATAGCCCATGGTCGAAAATGATGAAAAACGAGGTTAACATTTTTTTTCAGTTTTTCAAAAAACGATGGACTATAACCCATGTTTTTTTTTTTTTTCATTTTTTTCAAATCCTCAAAAATAATGAAAAACAGCGTGCTATAGTATGCCGTACGGTAGGGGCTATAGCCCATGGTCGAAAATGATGAAAAACGAGGTTAACACTTTTTTTTCAAAATTTCAAAAAACGATGGACTATAACCCATGTTTTTTTTTTTTTTCATTTTTTTCAAATCCTCAAAAATGATGAAAAACGGCGTGCTATAGTATGCCGTACGGTAGGGGCTATAGCCCATGGTCGAAAATGATGAAAAACGAGGTTAACATTTTTTTTCAAAATTTCAAAAAACGATGGACTATAACCCATGTTTTTTTTTTTTTTCATTTTTTTCAAATCCTCAAAAATGATGAAAAACGGCGTGCTATAGTATGCTGTACGGTAGGGGCTATAGCCCATGGTCGAAAATGATGAAAAACGAGGTTAACATTTTTTTTCTAAATTTCAAAAAACAATGGACTATAACCCATGTTTTTTTTTTTTTTCATTTTTTTCAAATCCTCAAAAATGATGAAAAACGGCGTGCTATAGTATGCCGTACGGTAGGGGCTATAGCCCATGGTCGAAAATGATGAAAAACGAGGTTAACACTTCTTTTTTCAAAATTTCAAAAAACGATGGACTATAACCCATGTTTTTTTTTTTTTTCATTTTTTTCAAATCCTCAAAAATGATGAAAAACGGCGTGCTATAGTATGCCGTACGGTAGGGGCTATAGCCCATGGTCGAAAATGATGAAAAACGAGGTTAACATTTTTTTTCAATTTTTCAAAAAACGATGGACTATAACCCATGTTTTTTTTTTTTTTTAAATTTTTTCAAATTCTCAAAAATGATGAAAAACAGCGTGCTATAGTATGCCGTACGGTAGGGGCTATAGCCCATGGTCGAAAATGATGAAAAACGAGGTTAACATTTTTTTTCAAAATTTCAAAAAACGATGGACTATAACCCATGTTTTGTTTTTTTTTCTTTTTTTTCAAATCCTCAAAAATGATGAAAAACGGCGTGCTATAGTATGCCGTACGGTAGGGGCTATAGCCCATGGTCGAAAATGATGAAAAACGAGGTTAACACTTCTTTTTTCAAAATTTCAAAAAACGATGGACTATAACCCATGTTTTGTTTTTTTTCATTTTTTTCAAATCCTCAAAAATGATGAAAAACGGCGTGCTATAGTATGCCGTACGGTAGGGGCTATAGCCCATGGTCGAAAATGATGAAAAACGAGGTTAACATTTTTTTTCAAAATTTCAAAAAACGTTGGACTATAACCCATGTTTTGTTTTGTTTTTTTCATTTTTTTCAAATCCTCAAAAATGATGAAAAACGGCGTGCTATAGTATGCCGTACGGTAGGGGCTATAGCCCATGGTCGAAAATGATGAAAAACGAGGTTAACATTTTTTTTCAGTTTTTCAAAAAACGATGGACTATAACCCATGTTTTTTTTTTTTTTCATTTTTTTCAAATCCTCAAAAATAATGAAAAACAGCGTGCTATAGTATGCCGTACGGTAGGGGCTATAGCCCATGGTCGAAAATGATGAAAAACGAGGTTAACACTTTTTTTTCAAAATTTCAAAAAACGATGGACTATAACCCATGTTTTTTTTTTTTTTCATTTTTTTCAAATCCTCAAAAATGATGAAAAACGGCGTGCTATAGTATGCCGTACGGTAGGGGCTATAGCCCATGGTCGGAAATGATGAAAAACGAGGTTAACATTTCTTTTCAATTTTTCAAAAAACGATGGACTATAACCCATGTTTTTTTTTTTTCCATTTTTTTCAAATCCTCAAAAATGATGAAAAACGGCGTGCTATAGTATGCTGTACGGTAGGGGCTATAGCCCATGGTCGAAAATGATGAAAAACGAGGTTAACATTTTTTTTCTAAATTTCAAAAAACAATGGACTATAACCCATGTTTTTTTTTTTTTTCATTTTTTTCAAATCCTCAAAAATGATGAAAAACGGCGTGCTATAGTATGCCGTACGGTAGGGGCTATAGCCCATGGTCGAAAATGATGAAAAACGAGGTTAACACTTCTTTTTTCAAAATTTCAAAAAACGATGGACTATAACCCATGTTTTGTTTTTTTTTCATTTTTTTCAAATCCTCAAAAATGATGAAAAACGGCGTGCTATAGTATGCCGTACGGTAGGGGCTATAGCCCATGGTCGAAAATGATGAAAAACGAGGTTAACACTTCTTTTTTCAAAATTTCAAAAAACGATGGACTATAACCCATGTTTTGTTTTTTTTCATTTTTTTCAAATCCTCAAAAATGATGAAAAACGGCGTGCTATAGTATGCCGTACGGTAGGGGCTATAGCCCATGGTCGAAAATGATGAAAAACGAGGTTAACATTTTTTTTCAAAATTTCAAAAAACGTTGGACTATAACCCATGTTTTTTTTTTTTTTTTTCATTTTTTTCAAATCCTCAAAAATGATGAAAAACGGCGTGCTATAGTATGCCGTACGGTAGGGGCTATAGCCCATGGTCGAAAATGATGAAAAACGAGGTTAACATTTTTTTTCAGTTTTTCAAAAAACGATGGACTATAACCCATGTTTTTTTTTTTTTTCATTTTTTTCAAATCCTCAAAAATAATGAAAAACAGCGTGCTATAGTATGCCGTACGGTAGGGGCTATAGCCCATGGTCGAAAATGATGAAAAACGAGGTTAACACTTTTTTTTCAAAATTTCAAAAAACGATGGACTATAACCCATGTTTTTTTTTTTTTTCATTTTTTTCAAATCCTCAAAAATGATGAAAAACGGCGTGCTATAGTATGCCGTACGGTAGGGGCTATAGCCCATGGTCGGAAATGATGAAAAACGAGGTTAACATTTCTTTTCAATTTTTCAAAAAACGATGGACTATAACCCATGTTTTTTTTTTTTTTCATTTTTTTCAAATTCTCAAAAATGATGAAAAACAGCGTGCTATAGTATGCCGTACGGTAGGGGCTATAGCCCATGGTCGAAAATGATGAAAAACGAGGTTAACATTTTTTTTCAAAATTTCAAAAAACGATGGACTATAACCCATGTTTTTTTTTTTTTTCATTTTTTTCAAATCCTCAAAAATGATGAAAAACAGCGTGCTATAGTATGCCGTACGGTAGGGGCTATAGCCCATGGTCGAAAATGATGAAAAACGAGGTTAACACTTTTTTTTCAAAATTTCAAAAAACGATGGACTATAACCCATGTTTTTTTTTTTTTTCATTTTTTTCAAATCCTCAAAAATGATGAAAAACGGCGTGCTATAGTATGCCGTACGGTAGGGGCTATAGCCCATGGTCGGAAATGATGAAAAACGAGGTTAACATTTCTTTTCAATTTTTCAAAAAACGATGGACTATAACCCATGTTTTTTTTTTTTTTCATTTTTTTCAAATTCTCAAAAATGATGAAAAACAGCGTGCTATAGTATGCCGTACGGTAGGGGCTATAGCCCATGGTCGAAAATGATGAAAAACGAGGTTAACATTTTTTTTCAAAATTTCAAAAAACGATGGACTATAACCCATGTTTTTTTTTTTTTTTCATTTTTTTCAAATCCTCAAAAATGATGAAAAACGGCGTGCTATAGTATGCCGTACGGTAGGGGCTATAGCCCATGGTCGAAAATGATGAAAAACGAGGTTAACACTTCTTTTTTCAAAATTTCAAAAAACGATGGACTATAACCCATGTTTTTTTTTTTTTTCATTTTTTTCAAATCCTCAAAAATGATGAAAAACGGCGTACTATAGTATGCCGTACGGTAGGGGCTATAGCCCATGGTCGAAAATGATGAAAAACGAGGTTAACATTTTTTTTAAATTTTTCAAAAAACGATGGACTATAATCCATGTTTTGTTTTTTTTTTTAATTTTTTTCAAATTCTCAAAAATGATGAAAAACAGCGTGCTATAGTATGCCGTACGGTAGGGGCTATAGCCCATGGTCGAAAATGATGAAAAACGAGGTTAACATTTTTTTTCAAAATTTCAAAAAACGATGGACTATAACCCATGTTTTGTTTTTTTTTCATTTTTTTCAAATCCTCAAAAATGATGAAAAACGGCGTGCTATAGTATGCCGTACGGTAGGGGCTATAGCCCATGGTCGAAAATGATGAAAAACGAGGTTAACACTTCTTTTTTCAAAATTTCAAAAAACGATGGACTATAACCCATGTTTTGTTTTTTTTCATTTCTTTCAAATCCTCAAAAATGATGAAAAACGGCGTGCTATAGTATGCCGTACGGTAGGGGCTATAGCCCATGGTCGAAAATGATGAAAAACGAGGTTAACATTTTTTTTCAAAATTTCAAAAAACGATGGACTATAACCCATGTTTTTTTTTTTTTTTTTCATTTTTTTCAAATCCTCAAAAATGATGAAAAACGGCGTGCTATAGTATGCCGTACGGTAGGGGCTATAGCCCATGGTCGAAAATGATGAAAAACGAGGTTAACATTTTTTTTCAGTTTTTCAAAAAACGATGGACTATAACCCATGTTTTTTTTTTTTTTTTCATTTTTTTCAAATCCTCAAAAATAATGAAAAACAGCGTGCTATAGTATGCCGTACGGTAGGGGCTATAGCCCATGGTCGAAAATGATGAAAAACGAGGTTAACACTTTTTTTTCAAAATTTCAAAAAACGATGGACTATAACCCATGTTTTTTTTTTTTTTCATTTTTTTCAAATCCTCAAAAATGATGAAAAACGGCGTGCTATAGTATGCCGTACGGTAGGGGCTATAGCCCATGGTCGAAAATGATGAAAAACGAGGTTAACACTTTTTTTTCAAAATTTCAAAAAACGATGGACTATAACCCATGTTTTTTTTTTTTCTTCATTTTTTTCAAATCCTCAAAAATGATGAAAAATGGCGTGCTATAGTATGCCGTACGGTAGGGGCTATAGCCCATGGTCGGAAATGATGAAAAACGAGGTTAACATTTTTTTTCAATTTTTCAAAAAACGATGGACTATAACCCATGTTTTTTTTTTTTTTTTCATTTTTTTCAAATCCTCAAAAATAATGAAAAACAGCGTTCTATAGTATGCCGTACGGTAGGGGCTATAGCCCATGGTCGAAAATGATGAAAAACGAGGTTAACACTTTTTTTTTCAAAATTTCAAAAAACGATGGACTATAACCCATGTTTTTTTTTTTTTTCATTTTTTTCAAATCCTCAAAAATGATGAAAAACGGCGTGCTATAGTATGCCGTACGGTAGGGGCTATAGCCCATGGTCGAAAATGATGAAAAACGAGGTTAACATTTTTTTTCAATTTTTCAAAAAACGATGGACTATAACCCATGTTTTTTTTTTTTTTTCATTTTTTTCAAATCCTCAAAAATGATGAAAAACAGCGTGCTATAGTATGCCGTACGGTAGGGGCTATAGCCCATGGTCGAAAATGATGAAAAACGAGGTTAACATTTTTTTTCAAAATTTCAAAAAACGATGGACTATAACCCATGTTTTGTTTTTTTTTCATTTTTTTCAAATCCTCAAAAATGATGAAAAACGGCGTGCTATAGTATGCCGTACGGTAGGGGCTATAGCCCATGGTCGAAAATGATGAAAAACGAGGTTAACATTTTTTTTCAAAATTTTAAAAAACGATGGACTATAACCCATGTTTTTTTTTTTTTTTTTTTTTTTTTAAATCCTCAAAAATAATGAAAAACGGCGTGCTATAGTATGCCGTACGGTAGGGGTTATAGCCCATTGTCGAAAATGATGAAAAACGAGGTTAACATTTTTTTTCAAAATTTCAAAAAACGATGGACTATAACCCATGTTTTTTTTTTTTTCTTTTTTTTCAAATCCTCAAAAATGATGAAAAACGGCGTGCTATAGTATGCCGTACGGTAGGGGCTATAGCCCATGGTCGAAAATGATGAAAAACGAGGTTAACATTTTTTTCAAAATTTCAAAAAACGATGGACTATAACCCATGTTTTTTTTTTTTTCATTTTTTTCAAATCCTCAAAAATGATGAAAAACGGCGTGCTATAGTATGCTGTACGGTAGGGGCTATAGCCCATGGTCGAAAATGATGAAAAACGAGGTTAACATTTTTTTTCAAAATTTCAAAAAACAATGGACTATAACCCATGTTTTTTTTTTTTTTCATTTTTTTCAAATCCTCAAAAATAATGAAAAACGGCGTGCTATAGTATGCCGTACGGTAGGGGCTATAGCCCATGGTCGAAAATGATGAAAAACGAGGTTAACATTTTTTTTCAAAATTTCAAAAAACGATGGACTATAACCCATGTTTTGTTTGTTTTTTCATTTTTTTCAAATCCTCAAAAATGATGAAAAACGGCGTGCTATAGTATGCTGTACGGTAGGGGCTATAGCCCATGGTCGAAAATGATGAAAAACGAGGTTAACATTTTTTTTCAAAATTTCAAAAAACAATGGACTATAACCCATGTTTTTTTTTTTTTTCATTTTTTTCAAATCCTCAAAAATAATGAAAAACGGCGTGCTATAGTATGCCGTACGGTAGGGGCTATAGCCCATGGTCGAAAATGATGAAAAACGAGGTTAACATTTTTTTTCAAAATTTCAAAAAACGATGGACTATAACCCATGTTTTGTTTGTTTTTTCATTTTTTTCAAATCCTCAAAAATGATGAAAAACGGCGTGCTATAGTATGCCGTACGGTAGGGGCTATAGCCCATGGTCGAAAATGATGAAAAACGAGGTTAACATTTTTTTTCAAAATTTCAAAAAACGATGGACTATAACCCATGTTTTTTTTTTTTTTCATTTTTTTCAAATCCTCAAAAATAATGAAAAACAGCGTGCTATAGTATGCCGTACGGTAGGGGCTATAGCCCATGGTCGAAAATGATGAAAAACGAGGTTAACACTTTTTTTTCAAAATTTCAAAAAACGATGGACTATAACCCATGTTTTTTTTTTTTTTCATTTTTTTCAAATCCTCAAAAATGATGAAAAACGGCGTGCTATAGTATGCCGTACGGTAGGGGCTATAGCCCATGGTCGAAAATGATGAAAAACGAGGTTAACATTTTTTTTCAAAATTTTAAAAAACGATGGACTATAACAGATGTTTTTTTATTTTTTTTATTTTTTTCAAATCCTCAAAAATAATGAAAAACGGCGTGCTATAGTATGCCGTACGGTAGGGGTTATAGCCCATTGTCGAAAATGATGAAAAACGAGGTTAACATTTTTTTTCAAAATTTCAAAAAACGATGGACTATAACCCATGTTTTTTTTTTTTTCTTTTTTTTCAAATCCTCAAAAATGATGAAAAACGGCGTGCTATAGTATGCCGTACGGTAGGGGCTATAGCCCATGGTCGAAAATGATGAAAAACGAGGTTAACATTTTTTTCAAAATTTCAAAAAACGATGGACTATAACCCATGTTTTTTTTTTTTTCATTTTTTTCAAATCCTCAAAAATGATGAAAAACGGCGTGCTATAGTATGCTGTACGGTAGGGGCTATAGCCCATGGTCGAAAATGATGAAAAACGAGGTTAACATTTTTTTTCAAAATTTCAAAAAACAATGGACTATAACCCATGTTTTTTTTTTTTTTCATTTTTTTCAAATCCTCAAAAATAATGAAAAACAGCGTGCTATAGTATGCCGTACGGTAGGGGCTATAGCCCATGGTCGAAAATGATGAAAAACGAGGTTAACACTTTTTTTTCAAAATTTCAAAAAACGATGGACTATAACCCATGTTTTTTTTTTTTTTTTTTTTTTCAAATCCTCAAAAATAATGAAAAACGGCGTGCTATAGTATGCCGTACGGTAGGGGTTATAGCCCATTGTCGAAAATGATGAAAAACGAGGTTAACATTTTTTTTCAAAATTTCAAAAAACGATGGACTATAACCCATGTTTTTTTTTTTTTTTTTTTTTCAAATCCTCAAAAATGATGAAAAACGGCGTGCTATAGTATGCCGTACGGTAGGGGCTATAGCCCATGGTCGAAAATGATGAAAAACGAGGTTAACATTTTTTTCAAAATTTCAAAAAACGATGGACTATAACCCATGTTTTTTTTTTTTTCATTTTTTTCAAATCCTCAAAAATGATGAAAAACGGCGTGCTATAGTATGCTGTACGGTAGGGGCTATAGCCCTTGGTCGAAAATGATGAAAAACGAGGTTAACATTTTTTTTCAAAATTTCAAAAAACAATGGACTATAACCCATGTTTTTTTTTTTTTTCATTTTTTTCAAATCCTCAAAAATAATGAAAAACGGCGTGCTATAGTATGCCGTACGGTAGGGGCTATAGCCCATGGTCGAAAATGATGAAAAACGAGGTTAACATTTTTTTTCAAAATTTCAAAAAACGATGGACTATAACCCATGTTTTGTTTGTTTTTTCATTTTTTTCAAATCCTCAAAAATGATGAAAAACGGCGTGCTATAGTATGCCGTACGGTAGGGGCTATAGCCCATGGTCGAAAATGATGAAAAACGAGGTTAACATTTTTTTTCAAAATTTCAAAAAACGATGGACTATAACCCATGTTTTTTTTTCTTTTTCATTTTTTTCAAATCCTCAAAAATAATGAAAAACAGCGTGCTATAGTATGCCGTACGGTAGGGGCTATAGCCCATGGTCGAAAATGATGAAAAACGAGGTTAACACTTTTTTTTCAAAATTTCAAAAAACGATGGACTATAACCCATGTTTTGTTTTTTTTTTCATTTTTTTCAAATCCTCAAAAATGATGAAAAACGGCGTGCTATAGTATGCCGTACGGTAGGGGCTATAGCCCATGGTCGGAAATGATGAAAAACGAGGTTAACATTTATTTCAATTTTTCAAAAAACGATGGACTATAACCCATGTTTTTTTTTTTTTTTTTTTTTTTCAAATCCTCAAAAATGATGAAAAACGGCGTGCTATAGTATGCCGTACGGTAGGGGCTATAGCCCATGGTCGAAAATGATGAAAAACGAGGTTAACATTTTTTTTCAAAATTTCAAAAAACGATGGACTATAACCCATGTTTTTTTTTTTTTTTCATTTTTTTCAAATCCTCAAAAATGATGAAAAACGGCGTGCTATAGTATGCTGTACGGTAGGGGCTATAGCCCATGGTCGAAAATGATGAAAAACGAGGTTAACATTTTTTTTTCAAAATTTCAAAAAACGATGGACTATAACCCATGTTTTTTTTTTTTTTCAAATCCTCAAAAATGATGAAAAACGGCGTGCTATAGTATGCCGTACGGTAGGGGCTATAGCCCATGGTCGAAAATGATGAAAAACGAGGTTAACATTTTTTTTTTAAATTTCAAAAAACGATGGACTATAACCCATGTTTTGTTTTTTTTTCATTTTTTTCAAATCCTCAAAAATGATGAAAAACGGCGTGCTATAGTATGCCGTACGGTAGGGGCTATAGCCCATGGTCGGAAATGATGAAAAACGAGGTTAACATTTATTTCAATTTTTCAAAAAACGATGGACTATAACCCATGTTTTTTTTTTTTTTCATTTTTTTCAAATTCTCAAAAATGATGAAAAACAGCGTGCTATAGTATGCCGTACGGTAGGGGCTATAGCCCATGGTCGAAAATGATGAAAAACGAGGTTAACATTTTTTTTTTAAATTTCAAAAAACGATGGACTATAACCCATGTTTTGTTTTTTTTTCATTTTTTTCAAATCCTCAAAAATGATGAAAAACGGCGTGCTATAGTATGCCGTACGGTAGGGGCTATAGCCCATGGTCGGAAATGATGAAAAACGAGGTTAACATTTATTTCAATTTTTCAAAAAACGATGGACTATAACCCATGTTTTTTTTTTTTTTCATTTTTTTCAAATTCTCAAAAATGATGAAAAACAGCGTGCTATAGTATGCCGTACGGTAGGGGCTATAGCCCATGGTCGAAAATGATGAAAAACGAGGTTAACATTTTTTTTCAAAATTTCAAAAAACGATGGACTATAACCCATGTTTTTTTTTTTTTTCATTTTTTTCAAATCCTCAAAAATGATGAAAAACGGCGTGCTATAGTATGCCGTACGGTAGGGGCTATAGCCCATGGTCGAAAATGATGAAAAACGAGGTTAACACTTCTTTTTTCAAAATTTCAAAAAACGATGGACTATAACCCATGTTTTTTTTTTTTTTCATTTTTTTCAAATCCTCAAAAATGATGAAAAACGGCGTGCTATAGTATGCCGTACGGTAGGGGCTATAGCCCATGGTCGAAAATGATGAAAAACGAGGTTAACATTTTTTTTCAAAATTTCAAAAAACGATGGACTATAACCCATGTTTTTTTTTTTTTTTCATTTTTTTCAAATCCTCAAAAATGATGAAAAACGGCGTGCTATAGTATGCTGTACGGTAGGGGCTATAGCCCATGGTCGAAAATGATGAAAAACGAGGTTAACATTTTTTTTTCAAAATTTCAAAAAACGATGGACTATAACCCATGTTTTTTTTTTTTTTCATTTTTTTCAAATCCTCAAAAATGATGAAAAACGGCGTGCTATAGTATGCCGTACGGTAGGGGCTATAGCCCATGGTCGGAAATGATGAAAAACGAGGTTAACATTTTTTTTCAATTTTTCAAAAAACGATGGACTATAACCCATGTTTTTTTTTTTTTTTTTTTTTTTTCAAATTCTCAAAAATGATGAAAAACAGCGTGCTATAGTATGCCGTACGGTAGGGGCTATAGCCCATGGTCGAAAATGATGAAAAACGAGGTTAACATTTTTTTTTTTAATTTAAAAAAACGATGGACTATAACCCATGTTTTGTTTTTTTTTCATTTTTTTCAAATCCTCAAAAATGATGAAAAACGGCGTGCTATAGTATGCCGTACGGTAGGGGCTATAGCCCATGGTCGAAAATGATGAAAAACGAGGTTAACACTTCTTTTTTCAAAATTTCAAAAAACGATGGACTATAACCCATGTTTTTTTTTTTTTCATTTTTTTCAAATCCTCAAAAATGATGAAAAACGGCGTGCTATAGTATGCTGTACGGTAGGGGCTATAGCCCATGGTCGAAAATGATGAAAAACGAGGTTAACATTTTTTTTCAAAATTTCAAAAAACAATGGACTATAACCCATGTTTTTTTTTTTTTTCATTTTTTTCAAATCCTCAAAAATAATGAAAAACGGCGTGCTATAGTATGCCGTACGGTAGGGGCTATAGCCCATGGTCGAAAATGATGAAAAACGAGGTTAACATTTTTTTTCAAAATTTCAAAAAACGATGGACTATAACCCATGTTTTTTTTTTTTTTCATTTTTTTCAAATCCTCAAAAATGATGAAAAACGGCGTGCTATAGTATGCCGTACGGTAGGGGCTATAGCCCATGGTCGAAAATGATGAAAAACGAGGTTAACACTTCTTTTTTTTTAATTTAAAAAAACGATGGACTATAACCCATGTTTTGTTTTTTTTTCATTTTTTTCAAATTCTCAAAAATGATGAAAAACAGCGTGCTATAGTATGCCGTACGGTAGGGGCTATAGCCCATGGTCGAAAATGATGAAAAACGAGGTTAACACTTCTTTTTTCAAAATTTCAAAAAACGATGGACTATAACCCATGTTTTTTTTTTTTTCATTTTTTTCAAATCCTCAAAAATGATGAAAAACGGCGTGCTATAGTATGCTGTACGGTAGGGGCTATAGCCCATGGTCGAAAATGATGAAAAACGAGGTTAACATTTTTTTTCAAAATTTCAAAAAACAATGGACTATAACCCATGTTTTTTTTTTTTTTCATTTTTTTCAAATCCTCAAAAATAATGAAAAACGGCGTGCTATAGTATGCCGTACGGTAGGGGCTATAGCCCATGGTCGAAAATGATGAAAAACGAGGTTAACACTTTTTTTTCAAAATTTCAAAAAACGATGGACTATAACCCATGTTTTGTTTTTTTTTTCATTTTTTTCAAATCCTCAAAAATGATGAAAAACGGCGTGCTATAGTATGCCGTACGGTAGGGGCTATAGCCCATGGTCGAAAATGATGAAAAACGAGGTTAACATTTTTTTTCAATTTTTCAAAAAACGATGGACTATAACCCATGTTTTTTTTTTTTTTCATTTTTTTCAAATCCTCAAAAATGATGAAAAACGGCGTGCTATAGTATGCTGTACGGTAGGGGCTATAGCCCATGGTCGAAAATGATGAAAAACGAGGTTAACATTTTTTTTTCAAAATTTCAAAAAACGATGGACTATAACCCATGTTTTTTTTTTTTTTCATTTTTTTCAAATCCTCAAAAATGATGAAAAACGGCGTGCTATAGTATGCCGTACGGTAGGGGCTATAGCCCATGGTCGGAAATGATGAAAAACGAGGTTAACATTTTTTTTCAATTTTTCAAAAAACGATGGACTATAACCCATGTTTTTTTTTTTTTTTTTTTTTTTTCAAATTCTCAAAAATGATGAAAAACAGCGTGCTATAGTATGCCGTACGGTAGGGGCTATAGCCCATGGTCGAAAATGATGAAAAACGAGGTTAACATTTTTTTTCAAAATTTCAAAAAACGATGGACTATAACCCATGTTTTGTTTTTTTTTTCATTTTTTTCAAATCCTCAAAAATGATGAAAAACGGCGTGCTATAGTATGCCGTACGGTAGGGGCTATAGCCCATGGTCGAAAATGATGAAAAACGAGGTTAACATTTTTTTTCAATTTTTCAAAAAACGATGGACTATAACCCATGTTTTTTTTTTTTTTCATTTTTTTCAAATCCTCAAAAATGATGAAAAACGGCGTGCTATAGTATGCTGTACGGTAGGGGCTATAGCCCATGGTCGAAAATGATGAAAAACGAGGTTAACATTTTTTTTTCAAAATTTCAAAAAACGATGGACTATAACCCATGTTTTTTTTTTTTTTCATTTTTTTCAAATCCTCAAAAATGATGAAAAACGGCGTGCTATAGTATGCCGTACGGTAGGGGCTATAGCCCATGGTCGGAAATGATGAAAAACGAGGTTAACATTTTTTTTCAATTTTTCAAAAAACGATGGACTATAACCCATGTTTTTTTTTTTTTTTTTTTTTTTTCAAATTCTCAAAAATGATGAAAAACAGCGTGCTATAGTATGCCGTACGGTAGGGGCTATAGCCCATGGTCGAAAATGATGAAAAACGAGGTTAACATTTTTTTTCAAAATTTCAAAAAACGATGGACTATAACCCATGTTTTGTTTTTTTTTCATTTTTTTCAAATCCTCAAAAATGATGAAAAACGGCGTGCTATAGTATGCTGTACGGTAGGGGCTATAGCCCATGGTCGAAAATGATGAAAAACGAGGTTAACATTTTTTTTCAAAATTTCAAAAAACAATGGACTATAACCCATGTTTTTTTTTTTTTTCATTTTTTTCAAATCCTCAAAAATGATGAAAAACGGCGTGCTATAGTATGCCGTACGGTAGGGGCTATAGCCCATGGTCGAAAATGATGAAAAACGAGGTTAACATTTTTTTTCAATTTTTCAAAAAACGATGGACTATAACCCATGTTTTTTTTTTTTTTTCATTTTTTTCAAATCCTCAAAAATGATGAAAAACAGCGTGCTATAGTATGCCGTATGGTAGGGGCTATAGCCCATGGTCGAAAATGATGAAAAACGAGGTTAACATTTTTTTTCAATTTTTCAAAAAACGATGGACTATAACCCATGTTTTTTTTTTTTTTTCATTTTTTTCAAATCCTCAAAAATGATGAAAAACGGCGTGCTATAGTATGCCGTACGGTAGGGGCTATAGCCCATGGTCGAAAATGATGAAAAACGAGGTTAACATTTTTTTTCAAAATTTAAAAAAACGATGGACTATAACCCATGTTTTTTTTTTTTTTATTTTTTTTCAAATCCTCAAAAATGATGAAAAACGGCGTGCTATAGTATGCCGTACGGTAGGGGCTATAGCCCATGGTCGAAAATGATGAAAAACGAGGTTAACATTTTTTTTCAAAATTTCAAAAAACGATGGACTATAACCCATGTTTTATTTTTTTTTATTTTTTTTCAAATCCTCAAAAATGATGAAAAACGGCGTGCTATAGTATGCCGTACGGTAGGGGCTATAGCCCATGGTCGAAAATGATGAAAAACGAGGTTAACATTTTTTTTCAAAATTTCAAAAAACGATGGACTATAACCCATGTTTTCTTTTTTTTCATTTTTTTCAAATCCTCAAAAATGATGAAAAACGGCGTGCTATAGTATGCCGTACGGTAGGGGCTATAGCCCATGGTCGAAAATGATGAAAAACGAGGTTAACACTTCTTTTTTCAAAATTTCAAAAAACGATGGACTATAACCCATGTTTTTTTTTTTTTTCTTTTTTTTCAAATCCTCAAAAATGATGAAAAACGGCGTGCTATAGTATGCCGTACGGTAGGGGCTATAGCCCATGGTCGAAAATGATGAAAAACGAGGTTAACATTTTTTTTCAATTTTTCAAAAAACGATGGACTATAACCCATGTTTTTTTTTTTTTTTAATTTTTTTCAAATTCTCAAAAATGATGAAAAACAGCGTGCTATAGTATGCCGTACGGTAGGGGCTATAGCCCATGGTCGAAAATGATGAAAAACGAGGTTAACACTTTTTTTTCAAAATTTCAAAAAACGATGGACTATAACCCATGTTTTGTTTTTTTTTCCATTTTTTTCAAATCCTCAAAAATGATGAAAAACGGCGTGCTATAGTATGCCGTACGGTAGGGGCTATAGCCCATGGTCGAAAATGATGAAAAACGAGGTTAACACTTCTTTTTTCAAAATTTCAAAAAACGATGGACTATAACCCATGTTTTTTTTTTTTCATTTTTTTCAAATCCTCAAAAATGATGAAAAACGGCGTGCTATAGTATGCTGTACGGTAGGGGCTATAGCCCATGGTCGAAAATGATGAAAAACGAGGTTAACATTTTTTTTCAAAATTTCAAAAAACAATGGACTATAACCCATGTTTTTTTTTTTTTTCATTTTTTTCAAATCCTCAAAAATAATGAAAAACGGCGTGCTATAGTATGCCGTACGGTAGGGGCTATAGCCCATGGTCGAAAATGATGAAAAACGAGGTTAACATTTTTTTTCAAAATTTCAAAAAACGATGGACTATAACCCATGTTTTGTTTTTTTTTTCATTTTTTTCAAATCCTCAAAAATGATGAAAAACGGCGTGCTATAGTATGCCGTACGGTAGGGGCTATAGCCCATGGTCGAAAATGATGAAAAACGAGGTTAACATTTTTTTTCAATTTTTCAAAAAACGATGGACTATAACCCATGTTTTTTTTTTTTTAAATTTTTTTCAAATCCTCAAAAATGATGAAAAACAGCGTGCTATAGTATGCCGTACGGTAGGGGCTATAGCCCATGGTCGAAAATGATGAAAAACGAGGTTAACATTTTTTTTCAAAATTTAAAAAAACGATGGACTATAACCCATGTTTTTTTTTTTTTTTTTTTTTTTTCAAATCCTCAAAAATAATGAAAAACGGCGTGCTATAGTATGCCGTACGATAGGGGCTATAGCCCATGGTCGAAAATGATGAAAAACGAGGTTAACATTTTTTTTCAAAATTTCAAAAAACGATGGACTATAACCCATGTTTTCATTTTTTTCATTTTTTTCAAATCCTCAAAAATGATGAAAAACGGCGTGCTATAGTATGCCGTACGGTAGGGGCTATAGCCCATGGTCGAAAATGATGAAAAACGAGGTTAACACTTCTTTTTTCAAAATTTCAAAAAACGATGGACTATAACCCATGTTTTTTTTTTTTTTCATTTTTTTCAAATCCTCAAAAATGATGAAAAACGGCGTGCTATAGTATGCCGTACGGTAGGGGCTATAGCCCATGGTCGAAAATGATGAAAAACGAGGTTAACATTTTTTTTCAATTTTTCAAAAAACGATGGACTATAACCCATGTTTTTTTTTTTTTTTAATTTTTTTCAAATTCTCAAAAATGATGAAAAACAGCGTGCTATAGTATGCCGTACGGTAGGGGCTATAGCCCATGGTCGAAAATGATGAAAAACGAGGTTAACACTTTTTTTTCAAAATTTCAAAAAACGATGGACTATAACCCATGTTTTGTTTTTTTTTCCATTTTTTTCAAATCCTCAAAAATGATGAAAAACGGCGTGCTATAGTATGCCGTACGGTAGGGGCTATAGCCCATGGTCGAAAATGATGAAAAACGAGGTTAACACTTCTTTTTTCAAAATTTCAAAAAACGATGGACTATAACCCATGTTTTTTTTTTTTCATTTTTTTCAAATCCTCAAAAATGATGAAAAACGGCGTGCTATAGTATGCTGTACGGTAGGGGCTATAGCCCATGGTCGAAAATGATGAAAAACGAGGTTAACATTTTTTTTCAAAATTTCAAAAAACAATGGACTATAACCCATGTTTTTTTTTTTTTTCATTTTTTTCAAATCCTCAAAAATAATGAAAAACGGCGTGCTATAGTATGCCGTACGGTAGGGGCTATAGCCCATGGTCGAAAATGATGAAAAACGAGGTTAACATTTTTTTTCAAAATTTCAAAAAACGATGGACTATAACCCATGTTTTGTTTTTTTTTTCATTTTTTTCAAATCCTCAAAAATGATGAAAAACGGCGTGCTATAGTATGCCGTACGGTAGGGGCTATAGCCCATGGTCGAAAATGATGAAAAACGAGGTTAACATTTTTTTTCAATTTTTCAAAAAACGATGGACTATAACCCATGTTTTTTTTTTTTTAATTTTTTTCAAATCCTCAAAAATGATGAAAAACAGCGTGCTATAGTATGCCGTACGGTAGGGGCTATAGCCCATGGTCGAAAATGATGAAAAACGAGGTTAACATTTTTTTTCAAAATTTAAAAAAACGATGGACTATAACCCATGTTTTTTTTTTTTTTTAATTTTTTTCAAATCCTCAAAAATAATGAAAAACGGCGTGCTATAGTATGCCGTACGGTAGGGGTTATAGCCCATTGTCGAAAATGATGAAAAACGAGGTTAACATTTTTTTTCAAAATTTCAAAAAACGATGGACTATAACCCATGTTTTTTTTTTTTTCTTTTTTTTCAAATCCTCAAAAATGATGAAAAATGGCGTGCTATAGTATGCCGTACGGTAGGGGCTATAGCCCATGGTCGAAAATGATGAAAAACGAGGTTAACATTTTTTTTCAAAATTTCAAAAAACGATGGACTATAACCCATGTTTTTTTTTTTTTTCATTTTTTTCAAATCCTCAAAAATGATGAAAAACGGCGTGCTATAGTATGCCGTACGGTAGGGGCTATAGCCCATGGTCGAAAATGATGAAAAACGAGGTTAACATTTTTTTTCAATTTTTCAAAAAACGATGGACTATAACCCATGTTTTTTTTTTTTTTTTTTTTTTTTCAAATTCTCAAAAATGATGAAAAACAGCGTGCTATAGTATGCCGTACGGTAGGGGCTATAGCCCATGGTCGAAAATGATGAAAAACGAGGTTAACACTTTTTTTTCCAAATTTCAAAAAACGATGGACTATAACCCATGTTTTGTTTTTTTTCCATTTTTTTCAAATCCTCAAAAATGATGAAAAACGGCGTGCTATAGTATGCCGTACGGTAGGGGCTATAGCCCATGGTCGAAAATGATGAAAAACGAGGTTAACACTTCTTTTTTCAAAATTTCAAAAAACGATGGACTATAACCGATGTTTTGTTTTTTTTTTCATTTTTTTCAAATCCTCAAAAATGATGAAAAACGGCGTGCTATAGTATGCCGTACGGTAGGGGCTATAGCCCATGGTCGAAAATGATGAAAAACGAGGTTAACATTTTTTTTCAAAATTTCAAAAAACGATGGACTATAACCCATGTTTTTTTTTTTTTTTTCATTTTTTTCAAATCCTCAAAAATGATGAAAAACGGCGTGCTATAGTATGCCGTACGGTAGGGGCTATAGCCCATGGTCGAAAATGATGAAAAACGAGGTTAACATTTTTTTTCAATTTTTCAAAAAACGATGGACTATAACCCATGTTTTTTTTTTTTTTAATTTTTTTCAAATCCTCAAAAATGATGAAAAACAGCGTGCTATAGTATGCCGTACGGGTAGGGGCTATAGCCCATGGTCGAAAATGATGAAAAACGAGGTTAACATTTTTTTTCAAAATTAAAAAAAACGATGGACTATAACCCATGTTTTTTTTTTTTTTTAATTTTTTTCAAATCCTCAAAAATAATGAAAAACGGCGTGCTATAGTATGCCGTACGGTAGGGGTTATAGCCCATTGTCGAAAATGATGAAAAACGAGGTTAACATTTTTTTTCAAAATTTCAAAAAACGATGGACTATAACCCATGTTTTTTTTTTTTTTTTTTTTTTCAAATCCTCAAAAATGATGAAAAACGGCGTGCTATAGTATGCCGTACGGTAGGGGCTATAGCCCATGGTCGAAAATGATGAAAAACGAGGTTAACATTTTTTTTCAAAATTTCAAAAAACGATGGACTATAACCCATGTTTTTTTTTTTTTTCATTTTCTTCAAATCCTCAAAAATAATGAAAAACGGCGTGCTATAGTATGCCGTACGGTAGGGGCTATAGCCCATGGTCGAAAATGATGAAAAACGAGGTTAACATTTTTTTTCAAAATTTAAAAAAACGATGGACTATAACCCATGTTTTGTTTGTTTTTTCATTTTTTTCAAATCCTCAAAAATGATGAAAAACGGCGTGCTATAGTATGCCGTACGGTAGGGGCTATAGCCCATGGTCGAAAATGATGAAAAACGAGGTTAACATTTTTTTTCAAAATTTCAAAAAACGATGGACTATAACCCATGTTTTGTTTTTTTTTTGTTTTTTTTCAAATCCTCAAAAATAATGAAAAACAGCGTGCTATAGTATGCCGTACGGTAGGGGCTATAGCCCATGGTCGAAAATGATGAAAAACGAGGTTAACACTTTTTTTTCAAAATTTCAAAAAACGATGGACTATAACCCATGTTTTTCTTTTTTTTCATTTTTTTCAAATCCTCAAAAATGATGAAAAACGGCGTGCTATAGTATGCCGTACGGTAGGGGCTATAGCCCATGGTCGGAAATGATGAAAAACGAGGTTAACATTTTTTTTCAATTTTTCAAAAAACGATGGACTATAACCCATGTTTTTTTTTTTTTTTCATTTTTTTTAAATTCTCAAAAATGATGAAAAACAGCGTGCTATAGTATGCCGTACGGTAGGGGCTATAGCCCATGGTCGAAAATGATGAAAAACGAGGTTAACATTTTTTTTCAAAATTTCAAAAAACGATAGACTATAACCCATGTTTTTTTTTTTTTTCATTTTTTTCAAATCCTCAAAAATGATGAAAAACGGCGTGCTATAGTATGCTGTACGGTAGGGGCTATAGCCCATGGTCGAAAATGATGAAAAACGAGGTTAACACTTCTTTTTTCAAAATTTCAAAAAACGATGGACTATAACCCATGTTTTTTTTTTTTTTCATTTTTTTCAAATCCTCAAAAATGATGAAAAACGGCGTGCTATAGTATGCCGTACGGTAGGGGCTATAGCCCATGGTCGAAAATGATGAAAAACGAGGTTAACATTTTTTTTCAATTTTTCAAAAAACTATGGACTATAACCCATGTTTTTTTTTTTTTTTTTTTTCAAATTCTCAAAAATGATGAAAAACAGCGTGCTATAGTATGCCGTACGGTAGGGGCTATAGCCCATGGTCGAAAATGATGAAAAACGAGGTTAACATTTTTTTTCAAAATTTCAAAAAACGATGGACTATAACCCATGTTTTTTTTTTTTTTTAATTTTTTTCAAATCCTCAAAAATAATGAAAAACGGCGTGCTATAGTATGCCGTACGGTAGGGGTTATAGCCCATTGTCGAAAATGATGAAAAACGAGGTTAACATTTTTTTTCAAAATTTCAAAAAACGATGGACTATAACCCATGTTTTTTTTTTTTTTTTTTTTTTCAAATCCTCAAAAATGATGAAAAACGGCGTGCTATAGTATGCCGTACGGTAGGGGCTATAGCCCATGGTCGAAAATGATGAAAAACGAGGTTAACATTTTTTTTCAAAATTTCAAAAAACGATGGACTATAACCCATGTTTTTTTTTTTTTTCATTTTCTTCAAATCCTCAAAAATAATGAAAAACGGCGTGCTATAGTATGCCGTACGGTAGGGGCTATAGCCCATGGTCGAAAATGATGAAAAACGAGGTTAACATTTTTTTTCAAAATTTAAAAAAACGATGGACTATAACCCATGTTTTGTTTGTTTTTTCATTTTTTTCAAATCCTCAAAAATGATGAAAAACGGCGTGCTATAGTATGCCGTACGGTAGGGGCTATAGCCCATGGTCGAAAATGATGAAAAACGAGGTTAACATTTTTTTTCAAAATTTCAAAAAACGATGGACTATAACCCATGTTTTGTTTTTTTTTTGTTTTTTTTCAAATCCTCAAAAATAATGAAAAACAGCGTGCTATAGTATGCCGTACGGTAGGGGCTATAGCCCATGGTCGAAAATGATGAAAAACGAGGTTAACACTTTTTTTTCAAAATTTCAAAAAACGATGGACTATAACCCATGTTTTTCTTTTTTTTCATTTTTTTCAAATCCTCAAAAATGATGAAAAACGGCGTGCTATAGTATGCCGTACGGTAGGGGCTATAGCCCATGGTCGGAAATGATGAAAAACGAGGTTAACATTTTTTTTCAATTTTTCAAAAAACGATGGACTATAACCCATGTTTTTTTTTTTTTTTCATTTTTTTTAAATTCTCAAAAATGATGAAAAACAGCGTGCTATAGTATGCCGTACGGTAGGGGCTATAGCCCATGGTCGAAAATGATGAAAAACGAGGTTAACATTTTTTTTCAAAATTTCAAAAAACGATAGACTATAACCCATGTTTTTTTTTTTTTTCATTTTTTTCAAATCCTCAAAAATGATGAAAAACGGCGTGCTATAGTATGCTGTACGGTAGGGGCTATAGCCCATGGTCGAAAATGATGAAAAACGAGGTTAACACTTCTTTTTTCAAAATTTCAAAAAACGATGGACTATAACCCATGTTTTTTTTTTTTTTCATTTTTTTCAAATCCTCAAAAATGATGAAAAACGGCGTGCTATAGTATGCCGTACGGTAGGGGCTATAGCCCATGGTCGAAAATGATGAAAAACGAGGTTAACATTTTTTTTCAATTTTTCAAAAAACTATGGACTATAACCCATGTTTTTTTTTTTTTTTTTTTTCAAATTCTCAAAAATGATGAAAAACAGCGTGCTATAGTATGCCGTACGGTAGGGGCTATAGCCCATGGTCGAAAATGATGAAAAACGAGGTTAACATTTTTTTTCAAAATTTCAAAAAACGATGGACTATAACCCATGTTTTCTTTTTTTTCATTTTTTTCAAATCCTCAAAAATGATGAAAAACGGCGTGCTATAGTATGCCGTACGGTAGGGGCTATAGCCCATGGTCGAAAATGATGAAAAACGAGGTTAACATTTTTTTTCAAAATTTCAAAAAACGATGGACTATAACCCATGTTTTCTTTTTTTTCATTTTTTTCAAATCCTCAAAAATGATGAAAAACGGCGTGCTATAGTATGCCGTACGGTAGGGGCTATAGCCCATGGTCGAAAATGATGAAAAACGAGGTTAACACTTCTTTTTTCAAAATTTCAAAAAACGATGGACTATAACCCATGTTTTTTTTTTTTTTCTTTTTTTTCAAATCCTCAAAAATGATGAAAAACGGCGTGCTATAGTATGCCGTACGGTAGGGGCTATAGCCCATGGTCGAAAATGATGAAAAACGAGGTTAACATTTTTTTTCAATTTTTCAAAAAACGATGGACTATAACCCATGTTTTTTTTTTTTTTTAATTTTTTTCAAATTCTCAAAAATGATGAAAAACAGCGTGCTATAGTATGCCGTACGGTAGGGGCTATAGCCCATGGTCGAAAATGATGAAAAACGAGGTTAACACTTTTTTTTCAAAATTTCAAAAAACGATGGACTATAACCCATGTTTTGTTTTTTTTTCCATTTTTTTCAAATCCTCAAAAATGATGAAAAACGGCGTGCTATAGTATGCCGTACGGTAGGGGCTATAGCCCATGGTCGAAAATGATGAAAAACGAGGTTAACACTTCTTTTTTCAAAATTTCAAAAAACGATGGACTATAACCCATGTTTTTTTTTTTTCATTTTTTTCAAATCCTCAAAAATGATGAAAAACGGCGTGCTATAGTATGCTGTACGGTAGGGGCTATAGCCCATGGTCGAAAATGATGAAAAACGAGGTTAACATTTTTTTTCAAAATTTCAAAAAACAATGGACTATAACCCATGTTTTTTTTTTTTTTCATTTTTTTCAAATCCTCAAAAATAATGAAAAACGGCGTGCTATAGTATGCCGTACGGTAGGGGCTATAGCCCATGGTCGAAAATGATGAAAAACGAGGTTAACATTTTTTTTCAAAATTTCAAAAAACGATGGACTATAACCCATGTTTTGTTTTTTTTTTCATTTTTTTCAAATCCTCAAAAATGATGAAAAACGGCGTGCTATAGTATGCCGTACGGTAGGGGCTATAGCCCATGGTCGAAAATGATGAAAAACGAGGTTAACATTTTTTTTCAATTTTTCAAAAAACGATGGACTATAACCCATGTTTTTTTTTTTTTTAATTTTTTTCAAATCCTCAAAAATGATGAAAAACAGCGTGCTATAGTATGCCGTACGGTAGGGGCTATAGCCCATGGTCGAAAATGATGAAAAACGAGGTTAACATTTTTTTTCAAAATTTAAAAAAACGATGGACTATAACCCATGTTTTTTTTTTTTTTTTTTTTTTTTCAAATCCTCAAAAATAATGAAAAACGGCGTGCTATAGTATGCCGTACGATAGGGGCTATAGCCCATGGTCGAAAATGATGAAAAACGAGGTTAACATTTTTTTTCAAAATTTCAAAAAACGATGGACTATAACCCATGTTTTCATTTTTTTCATTTTTTTCAAATCCTCAAAAATGATGAAAAACGGCGTGCTATAGTATGCCGTACGGTAGGGGCTATAGCCCATGGTCGAAAATGATGAAAAACGAGGTTAACATTTTTTTTCAATTTTTCAAAAAACGATGGACTATAACCCATGTTTTTTTTTTTTTTTAATTTTTTTCAAATTCTCAAAAATGATGAAAAACAGCGTGCTATAGTATGCCGTACGGTAGGGGCTATAGCCCATGGTCGAAAATGATGAAAAACGAGGTTAACACTTTTTTTTCAAAATTTCAAAAAACGATGGACTATAACCCATGTTTTGTTTTTTTTTCCATTTTTTTCAAATCCTCAAAAATGATGAAAAACGGCGTGCTATAGTATGCCGTACGGTAGGGGCTATAGCCCATGGTCGAAAATGATGAAAAACGAGGTTAACACTTCTTTTTTCAAAATTTCAAAAAACGATGGACTATAACCCATGTTTTTTTTTTTTCATTTTTTTCAAATCCTCAAAAATGATGAAAAACGGCGTGCTATAGTATGCTGTACGGTAGGGGCTATAGCCCATGGTCGAAAATGATGAAAAACGAGGTTAACATTTTTTTTCAAAATTTCAAAAAACAATGGACTATAACCCATGTTTTTTTTTTTTTTCATTTTTTTCAAATCCTCAAAAATAATGAAAAACGGCGTGCTATAGTATGCCGTACGGTAGGGGCTATAGCCCATGGTCGAAAATGATGAAAAACGAGGTTAACATTTTTTTTCAAAATTTCAAAAAACGATGGACTATAACCCATGTTTTGTTTTTTTTTTCATTTTTTTCAAATCCTCAAAAATGATGAAAAACGGCGTGCTATAGTATGCCGTACGGTAGGGGCTATAGCCCATGGTCGAAAATGATGAAAAACGAGGTTAACATTTTTTTTCAATTTTTCAAAAAACGATGGACTATAACCCATGTTTTTTTTTTTTTTAATTTTTTTCAAATCCTCAAAAATGATGAAAAACAGCGTGCTATAGTATGCCGTACGGTAGGGGCTATAGCCCATGGTCGAAAATGATGAAAAACGAGGTTAACATTTTTTTTCAAAATTTAAAAAAACGATGGACTATAACCCATGTTTTTTTTTTTTTTTAATTTTTTTCAAATCCTCAAAAATAATGAAAAACGGCGTGCTATAGTATGCCGTACGGTAGGGGTTATAGCCCATTGTCGAAAATGATGAAAAACGAGGTTAACATTTTTTTTCAAAATTTCAAAAAACGATGGACTATAACCCATGTTTTTTTTTTTTTCTTTTTTTTCAAATCCTCAAAAATGATGAAAAATGGCGTGCTATAGTATGCCGTACGGTAGGGGCTATAGCCCATGGTCGAAAATGATGAAAAACGAGGTTAACATTTTTTTTCAAAATTTCAAAAAACGATGGACTATAACCCATGTTTTTTTTTTTTTTCATTTTTTTCAAATCCTCAAAAATGATGAAAAACGGCGTGCTATAGTATGCCGTACGGTAGGGGCTATAGCCCATGGTCGAAAATGATGAAAAACGAGGTTAACATTTTTTTTCAAAATTTAAAAAAACGATGGACTATAACCCATGTTTTGTTTGTTTTTTCATTTTTTTCAAATCCTCAAAAATGATGAAAAACGGCGTGCTATAGTATGCCGTACGGTAGGGGCTATAGCCCATGGTCGAAAATGATGAAAAACGAGGTTAACATTTTTTTTCAAAATTTCAAAAAACGATGGACTATAACCCATGTTTTGTTTTTTTTTTGTTTTTTTTCAAATCCTCAAAAATAATGAAAAACAGCGTGCTATAGTATGCCGTACGGTAGGGGCTATAGCCCATGGTCGAAAATGATGAAAAACGAGGTTAACACTTTTTTTTCAAAATTTCAAAAAACGATGGACTATAACCCATGTTTTTCTTTTTTTTCATTTTTTTCAAATCCTCAAAAATGATGAAAAACGGCGTGCTATAGTATGCCGTACGGTAGGGGCTATAGCCCATGGTCGGAAATGATGAAAAACGAGGTTAACATTTTTTTTCAATTTTTCAAAAAACGATGGACTATAACCCATGTTTTTTTTTTTTTTTCATTTTTTTTAAATTCTCAAAAATGATGAAAAACAGCGTGCTATAGTATGCCGTACGGTAGGGGCTATAGCCCATGGTCGAAAATGATGAAAAACGAGGTTAACATTTTTTTTCAAAATTTCAAAAAACGATAGACTATAACCCATGTTTTTTTTTTTTTTCATTTTTTTCAAATCCTCAAAAATGATGAAAAACGGCGTGCTATAGTATGCTGTACGGTAGGGGCTATAGCCCATGGTCGAAAATGATGAAAAACGAGGTTAACACTTCTTTTTTCAAAATTTCAAAAAACGATGGACTATAACCCATGTTTTTTTTTTTTTTCATTTTTTTCAAATCCTCAAAAATGATGAAAAACGGCGTGCTATAGTATGCCGTACGGTAGGGGCTATAGCCCATGGTCGAAAATGATGAAAAACGAGGTTAACATTTTTTTTCAATTTTTCAAAAAACTATGGACTATAACCCATGTTTTTTTTTTTTTTTTTTTTCAAATTCTCAAAAATGATGAAAAACAGCGTGCTATAGTATGCCGTACGGTAGGGGCTATAGCCCATGGTCGAAAATGATGAAAAACGAGGTTAACATTTTTTTTCAAAATTTCAAAAAACGATGGACTATAACCCATGTTTTTTTTTTTTTTTAATTTTTTTCAAATCCTCAAAAATAATGAAAAACGGCGTGCTATAGTATGCCGTACGGTAGGGGTTATAGCCCATTGTCGAAAATGATGAAAAACGAGGTTAACATTTTTTTTCAAAATTTCAAAAAACGATGGACTATAACCCATGTTTTTTTTTTTTTTTTTTTTTTCAAATCCTCAAAAATGATGAAAAACGGCGTGCTATAGTATGCCGTACGGTAGGGGCTATAGCCCATGGTCGAAAATGATGAAAAACGAGGTTAACATTTTTTTTCAAAATTTCAAAAAACGATGGACTATAACCCATGTTTTTTTTTTTTTTCATTTTCTTCAAATCCTCAAAAATAATGAAAAACGGCGTGCTATAGTATGCCGTACGGTAGGGGCTATAGCCCATGGTCGAAAATGATGAAAAACGAGGTTAACATTTTTTTTCAAAATTTAAAAAAACGATGGACTATAACCCATGTTTTGTTTGTTTTTTCATTTTTTTCAAATCCTCAAAAATGATGAAAAACGGCGTGCTATAGTATGCCGTACGGTAGGGGCTATAGCCCATGGTCGAAAATGATGAAAAACGAGGTTAACATTTTTTTTCAAAATTTCAAAAAACGATGGACTATAACCCATGTTTTGTTTTTTTTTTGTTTTTTTTCAAATCCTCAAAAATAATGAAAAACAGCGTGCTATAGTATGCCGTACGGTAGGGGCTATAGCCCATGGTCGAAAATGATGAAAAACGAGGTTAACACTTTTTTTTCAAAATTTCAAAAAACGATGGACTATAACCCATGTTTTTCTTTTTTTTCATTTTTTTCAAATCCTCAAAAATGATGAAAAACGGCGTGCTATAGTATGCCGTACGGTAGGGGCTATAGCCCATGGTCGGAAATGATGAAAAACGAGGTTAACATTTTTTTTCAATTTTTCAAAAAACGATGGACTATAACCCATGTTTTTTTTTTTTTTTCATTTTTTTTAAATTCTCAAAAATGATGAAAAACAGCGTGCTATAGTATGCCGTACGGTAGGGGCTATAGCCCATGGTCGAAAATGATGAAAAACGAGGTTAACA
Organism: Protomyctophum parallelum; assembly: GCF_964188405.1. Taxonomy (NCBI): domain Eukaryota; kingdom Metazoa; phylum Chordata; class Actinopteri; order Myctophiformes; family Myctophidae; genus Protomyctophum; species Protomyctophum parallelum. The sequence continues at coordinate 38,359,956 of NC_139697.1, read as the reverse complement.
TTTTTTTTCAAAATTTCAAAAAACGATAGACTATAACCCATGTTTTTTTTTTTTTTCATTTTTTTCAAATCCTCAAAAATGATGAAAAACGGCGTGCTATAGTATGCTGTACGGTAGGGGCTATAGCCCATGGTCGAAAATGATGAAAAACGAGGTTAACACTTCTTTTTTCAAAATTTCAAAAAACGATGGACTATAACCCATGTTTTTTTTTTTTTTCATTTTTTTCAAATCCTCAAAAATGATGAAAAACGGCGTGCTATAGTATGCCGTACGGTAGGGGCTATAGCCCATGGTCGAAAATGATGAAAAACGAGGTTAACATTTTTTTTCAATTTTTCAAAAAACTATGGACTATAACCCATGTTTTTTTTTTTTTTTTTTTTCAAATTCTCAAAAATGATGAAAAACAGCGTGCTATAGTATGCCGTACGGTAGGGGCTATAGCCCATGGTCGAAAATGATGAAAAACGAGGTTAACATTTTTTTTCAAAATTTCAAAAAACGATGGACTATAACCCATGTTTTCTTTTTTTTCATTTTTTTCAAATCCTCAAAAATGATGAAAAACGGCGTGCTATAGTATGCCGTACGGTAGGGGCTATAGCCCATGGTCGAAAATGATGAAAAACGAGGTTAACATTTTTTTTCAAAATTTCAAAAAACGATGGACTATAACCCATGTTTTCTTTTTTTTCATTTTTTTCAAATCCTCAAAAATGATGAAAAACGGCGTGCTATAGTATGCCGTACGGTAGGGGCTATAGCCCATGGTCGAAAATGATGAAAAACGAGGTTAACACTTCTTTTTTCAAAATTTCAAAAAACGATGGACTATAACCCATGTTTTTTTTTTTTTTCTTTTTTTTCAAATCCTCAAAAATGATGAAAAACGGCGTGCTATAGTATGCCGTACGGTAGGGGCTATAGCCCATGGTCGAAAATGATGAAAAACGAGGTTAACATTTTTTTTCAATTTTTCAAAAAACGATGGACTATAACCCATGTTTTTTTTTTTTTTTAATTTTTTTCAAATTCTCAAAAATGATGAAAAACAGCGTGCTATAGTATGCCGTACGGTAGGGGCTATAGCCCATGGTCGAAAATGATGAAAAACGAGGTTAACACTTTTTTTTCAAAATTTCAAAAAACGATGGACTATAACCCATGTTTTGTTTTTTTTTCCATTTTTTTCAAATCCTCAAAAATGATGAAAAACGGCGTGCTATAGTATGCCGTACGGTAGGGGCTATAGCCCATGGTCGAAAATGATGAAAAACGAGGTTAACACTTCTTTTTTCAAAATTTCAAAAAACGATGGACTATAACCCATGTTTTTTTTTTTTCATTTTTTTCAAATCCTCAAAAATGATGAAAAACGGCGTGCTATAGTATGCTGTACGGTAGGGGCTATAGCCCATGGTCGAAAATGATGAAAAACGAGGTTAACATTTTTTTTCAAAATTTCAAAAAACAATGGACTATAACCCATGTTTTTTTTTTTTTTCATTTTTTTCAAATCCTCAAAAATAATGAAAAACGGCGTGCTATAGTATGCCGTACGGTAGGGGCTATAGCCCATGGTCGAAAATGATGAAAAACGAGGTTAACATTTTTTTTCAAAATTTAAAAAAACGATGGACTATAACCCATGTTTTGTTTGTTTTTTCATTTTTTTCAAATCCTCAAAAATGATGAAAAACGGCGTGCTATAGTATGCCGTACGGTAGGGGCTATAGCCCATGGTCGAAAATGATGAAAAACGAGGTTAACATTTTTTTTCAAAATTTCAAAAAACGATGGACTATAACCCATGTTTTGTTTTTTTTTTGTTTTTTTTCAAATCCTCAAAAATAATGAAAAACAGCGTGCTATAGTATGCCGTACGGTAGGGGCTATAGCCCATGGTCGAAAATGATGAAAAACGAGGTTAACACTTTTTTTTCAAAATTTCAAAAAACGATGGACTATAACCCATGTTTTTCTTTTTTTTCATTTTTTTCAAATCCTCAAAAATGATGAAAAACGGCGTGCTATAGTATGCCGTACGGTAGGGGCTATAGCCCATGGTCGGAAATGATGAAAAACGAGGTTAACATTTTTTTTCAATTTTTCAAAAAACGATGGACTATAACCCATGTTTTTTTTTTTTTTTCATTTTTTTTAAATTCTCAAAAATGATGAAAAACAGCGTGCTATAGTATGCCGTACGGTAGGGGCTATAGCCCATGGTCGAAAATGATGAAAAACGAGGTTAACATTTTTTTTCAAAATTTCAAAAAACGATAGACTATAACCCATGTTTTTTTTTTTTTTCATTTTTTTCAAATCCTCAAAAATGATGAAAAACGGCGTGCTATAGTATGCTGTACGGTAGGGGCTATAGCCCATGGTCGAAAATGATGAAAAACGAGGTTAACACTTCTTTTTTCAAAATTTCAAAAAACGATGGACTATAACCCATGTTTTTTTTTTTTTTCATTTTTTTCAAATCCTCAAAAATGATGAAAAACGGCGTGCTATAGTATGCCGTACGGTAGGGGCTATAGCCCATGGTCGAAAATGATGAAAAACGAGGTTAACATTTTTTTTCAATTTTTCAAAAAACTATGGACTATAACCCATGTTTTTTTTTTTTTTTTTTTTCAAATTCTCAAAAATGATGAAAAACAGCGTGCTATAGTATGCCGTACGGTAGGGGCTATAGCCCATGGTCGAAAATGATGAAAAACGAGGTTAACATTTTTTTTCAAAATTTCAAAAAACGATGGACTATAACCCATGTTTTCTTTTTTTTCATTTTTTTCAAATCCTCAAAAATGATGAAAAACGGCGTGCTATAGTATGCCGTACGGTAGGGGCTATAGCCCATGGTCGAAAATGATGAAAAACGAGGTTAACATTTTTTTTCAAAATTTCAAAAAACGATGGACTATAACCCATGTTTTCTTTTTTTTCATTTTTTTCAAATCCTCAAAAATGATGAAAAACGGCGTGCTATAGTATGCCGTACGGTAGGGGCTATAGCCCATGGTCGAAAATGATGAAAAACGAGGTTAACACTTCTTTTTTCAAAATTTCAAAAAACGATGGACTATAACCCATGTTTTTTTTTTTTTTCTTTTTTTTCAAATCCTCAAAAATGATGAAAAACGGCGTGCTATAGTATGCCGTACGGTAGGGGCTATAGCCCATGGTCGAAAATGATGAAAAACGAGGTTAACATTTTTTTTCAATTTTTCAAAAAACGATGGACTATAACCCATGTTTTTTTTTTTTTTTAATTTTTTTCAAATTCTCAAAAATGATGAAAAACAGCGTGCTATAGTATGCCGTACGGTAGGGGCTATAGCCCATGGTCGAAAATGATGAAAAACGAGGTTAACACTTTTTTTTCAAAATTTCAAAAAACGATGGACTATAACCCATGTTTTGTTTTTTTTTCCATTTTTTTCAAATCCTCAAAAATGATGAAAAACGGCGTGCTATAGTATGCCGTACGGTAGGGGCTATAGCCCATGGTCGAAAATGATGAAAAACGAGGTTAACACTTCTTTTTTCAAAATTTCAAAAAACGATGGACTATAACCCATGTTTTTTTTTTTTCATTTTTTTCAAATCCTCAAAAATGATGAAAAACGGCGTGCTATAGTATGCTGTACGGTAGGGGCTATAGCCCATGGTCGAAAATGATGAAAAACGAGGTTAACATTTTTTTTCAAAATTTCAAAAAACAATGGACTATAACCCATGTTTTTTTTTTTTTTCATTTTTTTCAAATCCTCAAAAATAATGAAAAACGGCGTGCTATAGTATGCCGTACGGTAGGGGCTATAGCCCATGGTCGAAAATGATGAAAAACGAGGTTAACATTTTTTTTCAAAATTTCAAAAAACGATGGACTATAACCCATGTTTTGTTTTTTTTTTCATTTTTTTCAAATCCTCAAAAATGATGAAAAACGGCGTGCTATAGTATGCCGTACGGTAGGGGCTATAGCCCATGGTCGAAAATGATGAAAAACGAGGTTAACATTTTTTTTCAATTTTTCAAAAAACGATGGACTATAACCCATGTTTTTTTTTTTTTTAATTTTTTTCAAATCCTCAAAAATGATGAAAAACAGCGTGCTATAGTATGCCGTACGGTAGGGGCTATAGCCCATGGTCGAAAATGATGAAAAACGAGGTTAACATTTTTTTTCAAAATTTAAAAAAACGATGGACTATAACCCATGTTTTTTTTTTTTTTTTTTTTTTTTCAAATCCTCAAAAATAATGAAAAACGGCGTGCTATAGTATGCCGTACGATAGGGGCTATAGCCCATGGTCGAAAATGATGAAAAACGAGGTTAACATTTTTTTTCAAAATTTCAAAAAACGATGGACTATAACCCATGTTTTCATTTTTTTCATTTTTTTCAAATCCTCAAAAATGATGAAAAACGGCGTGCTATAGTATGCCGTACGGTAGGGGCTATAGCCCATGGTCGAAAATGATGAAAAACGAGGTTAACATTTTTTTTCAATTTTTCAAAAAACGATGGACTATAACCCATGTTTTTTTTTTTTTTTAATTTTTTTCAAATTCTCAAAAATGATGAAAAACAGCGTGCTATAGTATGCCGTACGGTAGGGGCTATAGCCCATGGTCGAAAATGATGAAAAACGAGGTTAACACTTTTTTTTCAAAATTTCAAAAAACGATGGACTATAACCCATGTTTTGTTTTTTTTTCCATTTTTTTCAAATCCTCAAAAATGATGAAAAACGGCGTGCTATAGTATGCCGTACGGTAGGGGCTATAGCCCATGGTCGAAAATGATGAAAAACGAGGTTAACACTTCTTTTTTCAAAATTTCAAAAAACGATGGACTATAACCCATGTTTTTTTTTTTTCATTTTTTTCAAATCCTCAAAAATGATGAAAAACGGCGTGCTATAGTATGCTGTACGGTAGGGGCTATAGCCCATGGTCGAAAATGATGAAAAACGAGGTTAACATTTTTTTTCAAAATTTCAAAAAACAATGGACTATAACCCATGTTTTTTTTTTTTTTTCATTTTTTTCAAATCCTCAAAAATAATGAAAAACGGCGTGCTATAGTATGCCGTACGGTAGGGGCTATAGCCCATGGTCGAAAATGATGAAAAACGAGGTTAACATTTTTTTTCAAAATTTCAAAAAACGATGGACTATAACCCATGTTTTGTTTTTTTTTTCATTTTTTTCAAATCCTCAAAAATGATGAAAAACGGCGTGCTATAGTATGCCGTATGGTAGGGGCTATAGCCCATGGTCGAAAATGATGAAAAACGAGGTTAACATTTTTTTTCAATTTTTCAAAAAACGATGGACTATAACCCATGTTTTTTTTTTTTTTAATTTTTTTCAAATCCTCAAAAATGATGAAAAACAGCGTGCTATAGTATGCCGTACGGTAGGGGCTATAGCCCATGGTCGAAAATGATGAAAAACGAGGTTAACATTTTTTTTCAAAATTTAAAAAAACGATGGACTATAACCCATGTTTTTTTTTTTTTTTAATTTTTTTCAAATCCTCAAAAATAATGAAAAACGGCGTGCTATAGTATGCCGTACGGTAGGGGTTATAGCCCATTGTCGAAAATGATGAAAAACGAGGTTAACATTTTTTTTCAAAATTTCAAAAAACGATGGACTATAACCCATGTTTTTTTTTTTTTCTTTTTTTTCAAATCCTCAAAAATGATGAAAAATGGCGTGCTATAGTATGCCGTACGGTAGGGGCTATAGCCCATGGTCGAAAATGATGAAAAACGAGGTTAACATTTTTTTTCAAAATTTCAAAAAACGATGGACTATAACCCATGTTTTTTTTTTTTTTCATTTTTTTCAAATCCTCAAAAATGATGAAAAACGGCGTGCTATAGTATGCCGTACGGTAGGGGCTATAGCCCATGGTCGAAAATGATGAAAAACGAGGTTAACATTTTTTTTCAATTTTTCAAAAAACGATGGACTATAACCCATGTTTTTTTTTTTTTTTTTTTTTTTTCAAATTCTCAAAAATGATGAAAAACAGCGTGCTATAGTATGCCGTACGGTAGGGGCTATAGCCCATGGTCGAAAATGATGAAAAACGAGGTTAACACTTTTTTTTCCAAATTTCAAAAAACGATGGACTATAACCCATGTTTTGTTTTTTTTCCATTTTTTTCAAATCCTCAAAAATGATGAAAAACGGCGTGCTATAGTATGCCGTACGGTAGGGGCTATAGCCCATGGTCGAAAATGATGAAAAACGAGGTTAACACTTCTTTTTTCAAAATTTCAAAAAACGATGGACTATAACCGATGTTTTGTTTTTTTTTTCATTTTTTTCAAATCCTCAAAAATGATGAAAAACGGCGTGCTATAGTATGCCGTACGGTAGGGGCTATAGCCCATGGTCGAAAATGATGAAAAACGAGGTTAACATTTTTTTTCAAAATTTCAAAAAACGATGGACTATAACCCATGTTTTTTTTTTTTTTTTCATTTTTTTCAAATCCTCAAAAATGATGAAAAACTGCGTGCTATAGTATGCCGTACGGTAGGGGCTATAGCCCATGGTCGAAAATGATGAAAAACGAGGTTAACATTTTTTTTCAATTTTTCAAAAAACGATGGACTATAACCCATGTTTTTTTTTTTTTTAATTTTTTTCAAATCCTCAAAAATGATGAAAAACAGCGTGCTATAGTATGCCGTACGGGTAGGGGCTATAGCCCATGGTCGAAAATGATGAAAAACGAGGTTAACATTTTTTTTCAAAATTTAAAAAAACGATGGACTATAACCCATGTTTTTTTTTTTTTTTAATTTTTTTCAAATCCTCAAAAATAATGAAAAACGGCGTGCTATAGTATGCCGTACGGTAGGGGTTATAGCCCATTGTCGAAAATGATGAAAAACGAGGTTAACATTTTTTTTCAAAATTTCAAAAAACGATGGACTATAACCCATGTTTTTTTTTTTTTTTTTTTTTTCAAATCCTCAAAAATGATGAAAAACGGCGTGCTATAGTATGCCGTACGGTAGGGGCTATAGCCCATGGTCGAAAATGATGAAAAACGAGGTTAACATTTTTTTTCAAAATTTCAAAAAACGATGGACTATAACCCATGTTTTTTTTTTTTTTCATTTTCTTCAAATCCTCAAAAATAATGAAAAACGGCGTGCTATAGTATGCCGTACGGTAGGGGCTATAGCCCATGGTCGAAAATGATGAAAAACGAGGTTAACATTTTTTTTCAAAATTTAAAAAAACGATGGACTATAACCCATGTTTTGTTTGTTTTTTCATTTTTTTCAAATCCTCAAAAATGATGAAAAACGGCGTGCTATAGTATGCCGTACGGTAGGGGCTATAGCCCATGGTCGAAAATGATGAAAAACGAGGTTAACATTTTTTTTCAAAATTTCAAAAAACGATGGACTATAACCCATGTTTTGTTTTTTTTTTGTTTTTTTTCAAATCCTCAAAAATAATGAAAAACAGCGTGCTATAGTATGCCGTACGGTAGGGGCTATAGCCCATGGTCGAAAATGATGAAAAACGAGGTTAACACTTTTTTTTCAAAATTTCAAAAAACGATGGACTATAACCCATGTTTTTCTTTTTTTTCATTTTTTTCAAATCCTCAAAAATGATGAAAAACGGCGTGCTATAGTATGCCGTACGGTAGGGGCTATAGCCCATGGTCGGAAATGATGAAAAACGAGGTTAACATTTTTTTTCAATTTTTCAAAAAACGATGGACTATAACCCATGTTTTTTTTTTTTTTTCATTTTTTTTAAATTCTCAAAAATGATGAAAAACAGCGTGCTATAGTATGCCGTACGGTAGGGGCTATAGCCCATGGTCGAAAATGATGAAAAACGAGGTTAACATTTTTTTTCAAAATTTCAAAAAACGATAGACTATAACCCATGTTTTTTTTTTTTTTCATTTTTTTCAAATCCTCAAAAATGATGAAAAACGGCGTGCTATAGTATGCTGTACGGTAGGGGCTATAGCCCATGGTCGAAAATGATGAAAAACGAGGTTAACACTTCTTTTTTCAAAATTTCAAAAAACGATGGACTATAACCCATGTTTTTTTTTTTTTTCATTTTTTTCAAATCCTCAAAAATGATGAAAAACGGCGTGCTATAGTATGCCGTACGGTAGGGGCTATAGCCCATGGTCGAAAATGATGAAAAACGAGGTTAACATTTTTTTTCAATTTTTCAAAAAACTATGGACTATAACCCATGTTTTTTTTGTTTTTTTTTTTCAAATTCTCAAAAATGATGAAAAACAGCGTGCTATAGTATGCCGTACGGTAGGGGCTATAGCCCATGGTCGAAAATGATGAAAAACGAGGTTAACATTTTTTTTCAAAATTTCAAAAAACGATGGACTATAACCCATGTTTTGTTTTTTTTCCATTTTTTTCAAATCCTCAAAAATGATGAAAAACGGCGTGCTATAGTATGCCGTACGGTAGGGGCTATAGCCCATGGTCGAAAATTATGAAAAACGAGGTTAACACTTTTTTTAAAAAATTTCAAAAAACGATGGACTATAACCCATGTTTTTCTTTTTTTTCATTTTTTTCAAATCCTCAAAAATGATGAAAAACGGCGTGCTATAGTATGCCGTACGGTAGGGGCTATAGCCCATGGTCGGAAATGATGAAAAACGAGGTTAACATTTTTTTTCAATTTTTCAAAAAACGATGGACTATAACCCATGTTTTTTTTTTTTTTTTAATTTTTTTAAATTCTCAAAAATGATGAAAAACAGCGTGCTATAGTATGCCGTACGGTAGGGGCTATAGCCCATGGTCGGAAATGATGAAAAACGAGGTTAACATTTTTTTTCAATTTTTCAAAAAACGATGGACTATAACCCATGTTTTTTTTTTTTTTTTAATTTTTTTAAATTCTCAAAAATGATGAAAAACAGCGTGCTATAGTATGCCGTACGGTAGGGGCTATAGCCCATGGTCGGAAATGATGAAAAACGAGGTTAACATTTTTTTTCAATTTTTCAAAAAACGATGGACTATAACCCATGTTTTTTTTTTTTTTTTAATTTTTTTAAATTCTCAAAAATGATGAAAAACAGCGTGCTATAGTATGCCGTACGGTAGGGGCTATAGCCCATGGTCGAAAATGATGAAAAACGAGGTTAACACTTCTTTTTTCATAATTTCAAAAAACGATGGACTATAACCCATGTTTTTTTTTTTTTTCATTTTTTTCAAATCCTCAAAAATGATGAAAAACTGCGTGCTATAGTATGCCGTACGGTAGGGGCTATAGCCCATGGTCGAAAATGATGAAAAACGAGGTTAACATTTTTTTTCAATTTTTCAAAAAACTATGGACTATAACCCATGTTTTTTTTTTTTTCATTTTTTTCAAATTCTCAAAAATGATGAAAAACAGCGTGCTATAGTATGCCGTACGGTAGGGGCTATAGCCCATGGTCGAAAATGATGAAAAACGAGGTTAACATTTTTTTTCAAAATTTCAAAAAACGATGGACTATAACCCATGTTTTGTTTTTTTTCCATTTTTTTCAAATCCTCAAAAATGATGAAAAACGGCGTGCTATAGTATGCCGTACGGTAGGGGCTATAGCCCATGGTCGAAAATGATGAAAAACGAGGTTAACACTTTTTTTAAAAAATTTCAAAAAACGATGGACTATAACCCATGTTTTTCATTTTTTTCATTTTTTTCAAATCCTCAAAAATGATGAAAAACGGCGTGCTATAGTATGCCCTACGGTAGGGGCTATAGCCCATGGTCGGAAATGATGAAAAACGAGGTTAACATTTTTTTTCAATTTTTCAAAAAACGATGGACTATAACCCATGTTTTTTTTTTTTTTTCATTTTTTTTTAATTCTCAAAAATGATGAAAAACAGCGTGCTATAGTATGCCGTACGGTAGGGGCTATAGCCCATGGTCGAAAATGATGAAAAACGAGGTTAACATTTTTTTTCAAAATTTCAAAAAACGATAGACTATAACCCATGTTTAGTTTTTTTTTCATTTTTTTCAAATCCTCAAAAATGATGAAAAACGGCGTGCTATAGTATGCCGTACGGTAGGGGCTATAGCCCATGGTCGAAAATGATGAAAAACGAGGTTAACATTTTTTTTCAATTTTTCAAAAAACTATGGACTATAACCCATGTTTTTTTTTTTTCTTTTTTTTCAAATTCTCAAAAATGATGAAAAACAGCGTGCTATAGTATGCCGTACGGTAGGGGCTATAGCCCATGGTCGAAAATGATGAAAAACGAGGTTAACATTTTTTTTCAAAATTTCAAAAAACGATGGACTATAACCCATGTTTTGTTTTTTTTCCATTTTTTTCAAATCCTCAAAAATGATGAAAAACGGCGTGCTATAGTATGCCGTACGGTAGGGGCTATAGCCCATGGTCGAAAATTATGAAAAACGAGGTTAACACTTTTTTTAAAAAAATTCAAAAAACGATGGACTATAACCCATGTTTTTCTTTTTTTTCATTTTTTTCAAATCCTCAAAAATGATGAAAAACGGCGTGCTATAGTATGCCGTACGGTAGGGGCTATAGCCCATGGTCGGAAATGATGAAAAACGAGGTTAACATTTTTTTTCAATTTTTCAAAAAACGATGGACTATAACCCATGTTTTTTTTTTTTTTTTTTTTTTTTTTAATTCTCAAAAATGATGAAAAACAGCGTGCTATAGTATGCCGTACGGTAGGGGCTATAGCCCATGGTCGGAAATGATGAAAAACGAGGTTAACATTTTTTTTCAATTTTTCAAAAAACGATGGACTATAACCCATGTTTTTTTTTTTTTTTTTTTTTTTTTAAATTCTCAAAAATGATGAAAAACAGCGTGCTATAGTATGCCGTACGGTAGGGGCTATAGCCCATGGTCGGAAATGATGAAAAACGAGGTTAACATTTTTTTTCAATTTTTCAAAAAACGATGGACTATAACCCATGTTTTTTTTTTTTTTTAATTTTTTTAAATTCTCAAAAATGATGAAAAACAGCGTGCTATAGTATGCCGTACGGTAGGGGCTATAGCCCATGGTCGAAAATGATGAAAAACGAGGTTAACACTTCTTTTTTCATAATTTCAAAAAACGATGGACTATAACCCATGTTTTTTTTTTTTTTCTTTTTTTTCAAATCCTCAAAAATGATGAAAAACTGCGTGCTATAGTATGCCGTACGGTAGGGGCTATAGCCCATGGTCGAAAATGATGAAAAACGAGGTTAACATTTTTTTTCAATTTTTCAAAAAACTATGGACTATAACCCATGTTTTGTTTTTTTTCCATTTTTTTCAAATCCTCAAAAATGATGAAAAACGGCGTGCTATAGTATGCCGAACGGTAGGGGCTATAGCCCATGGTCGAAAATGATGAAAAACGAGGTTAACACTTTTTTTAAAAAATTTCAAAAAACGATGGACTATAACCCATGTTTTTCATTTTTTTCATTTTTTTCAAATCCTCAAAAATGATGAAAAACGGCGTGCTATAGTATGCCGTACGGTAGGGGCTATAGCCCATGGTCGGAAATGATGAAAAACGAGGTTAACATTTTTTTTCAATTTTTCAAAAAACGATGGACTATAACCCATGTTTTTTTTTTTTTTTCATTTTTTTCAAATCCTCAAAAATGATGAAAAACGGCGTGCTATAGTATGCCGTACGGTAGGGGCTATAGCCCATGGTCGAAAATGATGAAAAACGAGGTTAACACTTTTTTTTAAAAATTTCAAAAAACGATGGACTATAACCCATGTTTTTCATTTTTTTCATTTTTTTCAAATCCTCAAAAATGATGAAAAACGGCGTGCTATAGTATGCCGTACGGTAGGGGCTATAGCCCATGGTCGGAAATGATGAAAAACGAGGTTAACATTTTTTTTCAATTTTTCAAAAAACGATGGACTATAACCCATGTTTTTTTTTTTTTTTCATTTTTTTTTAATTCTCAAAAATGATGAAAAACAGCGTGCTATAGTATGCCGTACGGTAGGGGCTATAGCCCATGGTCGAAAATGATGAAAAACGAGGTTAACATTTTTTTTCAAAATTTCAAAAAACGATAGACTATAACCCATGTTTAGTTTTTTTTTCATTTTTTTCAAATCCTCAAAAATGATGAAAAACGGCGTGCTATAGTATGCCGTACGGTAGGGGCTATAGCCCATGGTCGAAAATGATGAAAAACGAGGTTAACACTTCTTTTTTCAAAATTTCAAAAAACGATGGACTATAACCCATGTTTTTTTTTTTTTTCATTTTTTTCAAATCCTCAAAAATGATGAAAAACGGCGTGCTATAGTATGCCGTACGGTAGGGGCTATAGCCCATGGTCGAAAATGATGAAAAACGAGGTTAACATTTTTTTTCAATTTTTCAAAAAACTATGGACTATAACCCATGTTTTGTTTTTTTTTTTAATTTTTTTAAATTCTCAAAAATGATGAAAAACAGCGTGCTATAGTATGCCGTACGGTAGGGGCTATAGCCCATGGTCGAAAATGATGAAAAACGAGGTTAACACTTCTTTTTTCATAATTTCAAAAAACGATGGACTATAACCCATGTTTTTTTTTTTTTTCATTTTTTTCAAATCCTCAAAAATGATGAAAAACTGCGTGCTATAGTATGCCGTACGGTAGGGGCTATAGCCCATGGTCGAAAATGATGAAAAACGAGGTTAACATTTTTTTTCAATTTTTCAAAAAACTATGGACTATAACCCATGTTTTTTTTTTTTTCATTTTTTTCAAATTCTCAAAAATGATGAAAAACAGCGTGCTATAGTATGCCGTACGGTAGGGGCTATAGCCCATGGTCGAAAATGATGAAAAACGAGGTTAACATTTTTTTTCAAAATTTCAAAAAACGATGGACTATAACCCATGTTTTGTTTTTTTTCCATTTTTTTCAAATCCTCAAAAATGATGAAAAACGGCGTGCTATAGTATGCCGTACGGTAGGGGCTATAGCCCATGGTCGAAAATGATGAAAAACGAGGTTAACACTTTTTTTAAAAAATTTCAAAAAACGATGGACTATAACCCATGTTTTTCATTTTTTTCATTTTTTTCAAATCCTCAAAAATGATGAAAAACGGCGTGCTATAGTATGCCGTACGGTAGGGGCTATAGCCCATGGTCGGAAATGATGAAAAACGAGGTTAACATTTTTTTTCAATTTTTCAAAAAACGATGGACTATAACCCATGTTTTTTTTTTTTTTTCATTTTTTTTTAATTCTCAAAAATGATGAAAAACAGCGTGCTATAGTATGCCGTACGGTAGGGGCTATAGCCCATGGTCGAAAATGATGAAAAACGAGGTTAACATTTTTTTTCAAAATTTCAAAAAACGATAGACTATAACCCATGTTTAGTTTTTTTTTCATTTTTTTCAAATCCTCAAAAATGATGAAAAACGGCGTGCTATAGTATGCCGTACGGTAGGGGCTATAGCCCATGGTCGAAAATGATGAAAAACGAGGTTAACACTTCTTTTTTCAAAATTTCAAAAAACGATGGACTATAACCCATGTTTTTTTTTTTTTTCATTTTTTTCAAATCCTCAAAAATGATGAAAAACGGCGTGCTATAGTATGCCGTACGGTAGGGGCTATAGCCCATGGTCGAAAATGATGAAAAACGAGGTTAACATTTTTTTTCAATTTTTCAAAAAACTATGGACTATAACCCATGTTTTGTTTTTTTTTTTAATTTTTTTAAATTCTCAAAAATGATGAAAAACAGCGTGCTATAGTATGCCGTACGGTAGGGGCTATAGCCCATGGTCGAAAATGATGAAAAACGAGGTTAACACTTCTTTTTTCATAATTTCAAAAAACGATGGACTATAACCCATGTTTTTTTTTTTTTTCATTTTTTTCAAATCCTCAAAAATGATGAAAAACTGCGTGCTATAGTATGCCGTACGGTAGGGGCTATAGCCCATGGTCGAAAATGATGAAAAACGAGGTTAACATTTTTTTTCAATTTTTCAAAAAACTATGGACTATAACCCATGTTTTTTTTTTTTTCATTTTTTTCAAATTCTCAAAAATGATGAAAAACAGCGTGCTATAGTATGCCGTACGGTAGGGGCTATAGCCCATGGTCGAAAATGATGAAAAACGAGGTTAACATTTTTTTTCAAAATTTCAAAAAACGATGGACTATAACCCATGTTTTGTTTTTTTTCCATTTTTTTCAAATCCTCAAAAATGATGAAAAACGGCGTGCTATAGTATGCCGTACGGTAGGGGCTATAGCCCATGGTCGAAAATGATGAAAAACGAGGTTAACACTTTTTTTAAAAAATTTCAAAAAACGATGGACTATAACCCATGTTTTTCATTTTTTTCATTTTTTTCAAATCCTCAAAAATGATGAAAAACGGCGTGCTATAGTATGCCGTACGGTAGGGGCTATAGCCCATGGTCGGAAATGATGAAAAACGAGGTTAACATTTTTTTTCAATTTTTCAAAAAACGATGGACTATAACCCATGTTTTTTTTTTTTTTTCATTTTTTTTTAATTCTCAAAAATGATGAAAAACAGCGTGCTATAGTATGCCGTACGGTAGGGGCTATAGCCCATGGTCGAAAATGATGAAAAACGAGGTTAACATTTTTTTTCAAAATTTCAAAAAACGATAGACTATAACCCATGTTTAGTTTTTTTTTCATTTTTTTCAAATCCTCAAAAATGATGAAAAACGGCGTGCTATAGTATGCCGTACGGTAGGGGCTATAGCCCATGGTCGAAAATGATGAAAAACGAGGTTAACATTTTTTTTCAATTTTTCAAAAAACTATGGACTATAACCCATGTTTTTTTTTTTTTTTTTTTTTCAAATTCTCAAAAATGATGAAAAACAGCGTGCTATAGTATGCCGTACGGTAGGGGCTATAGCCCATGGTCGAAAATGATGAAAAACGAGGTTAACATTTTTTTTCAAAATTTCAAAAAACGATGGACTATAACCCATGTTTTGTTTTTTTTCCATTTTTTTCAAATCCTCAAAAATGATGAAAAACGGCGTGCTATAGTATGCCGTACGGTAGGGGCTATAGCCCATGGTCGAAAATTATGAAAAACGAGGTTAACACTTTTTTTAAAAAATTTCAAAAAACGATGGACTATAACCCATGTTTTTCTTTTTTTTCATTTTTTTCAAATCCTCAAAAATGATGAAAAACGGCGTGCTATAGTATGCCGTACGGTAGGGGCTATAGCCCATGGTCGGAAATGATGAAAAACGAGGTTAACATTTTTTTTCAATTTTTCAAAAAACGATGGACTATAACCCATGTTTTTTTTTTTTTTTTAATTTTTTTAAATTCTCAAAAATGATGAAAAACAGCGTGCTATAGTATGCCGTACGGTAGGGGCTATAGCCCATGGTCGGAAATGATGAAAAACGAGGTTAACATTTTTTTTCAATTTTTCAAAAAACGATGGACTATAACCCATGTTTTTTTTTTTTTTTTAATTTTTTTAAATTCTCAAAAATGATGAAAAACAGCGTGCTATAGTATGCCGTACGGTAGGGGCTATAGCCCATGGTCGGAAATGATGAAAAACGAGGTTAACATTTTTTTTCAATTTTTCAAAAAACGATGGACTATAACCCATGTTTTTTTTTTTTTTTTAATTTTTTTAAATTCTCAAAAATGATGAAAAACAGCGTGCTATAGTATGCCGTACGGTAGGGGCTATAGCCCATGGTCGAAAATGATGAAAAACGAGGTTAACATTTTTTTTCAATTTTTCAAAAAACTATGGACTATAACCCATGTTTTTTTTTTTTTCATTTTTTTCAAATTCTCAAAAATGATGAAAAACAGCGTGCTATAGTATGCCGTACGGTAGGGGCTATAGCCCATGGTCGAAAATGATGAAAAACGAGGTTAACATTTTTTTTCAAAATTTCAAAAAACGATGGACTATAACCCATGTTTTGTTTTTTTTCCATTTTTTTCAAATCCTCAAAAATGATGAAAAACGGCGTGCTATAGTATGCCGTACGGTAGGGGCTATAGCCCATGGTCGAAAATGATGAAAAACGAGGTTAACACTTTTTTTAAAAAATTTCAAAAAACGATGGACTATAACCCATGTTTTTCATTTTTTTCATTTTTTTCAAATCCTCAAAAATGATGAAAAACGGCGTGCTATAGTATGCCGTACGGTAGGGGCTATAGCCCATGGTCGGAAATGATGAAAAACGAGGTTAACATTTTTTTTCAATTTTTCAAAAAATGATGGACTATAACCCATGTTTTTTTTTTTTTTCATTTTTTTTTAATTCTCAAAAATGATGAAAAACAGCGTGCTATAGTATGCCGTACGGTAGGGGCTATAGCCCATGGTCGAAAATGATGAAAAACGAGGTTAACATTTTTTTTCAAAATTTCAAAAAACGATAGACTATAACCCATGTTTAGTTTTTTTTTCATTTTTTTCAAATCCTCAAAAATGATGAAAA
Organism: Protomyctophum parallelum; assembly: GCF_964188405.1. NCBI lineage: Eukaryota > Metazoa > Chordata > Actinopteri > Myctophiformes > Myctophidae > Protomyctophum > Protomyctophum parallelum. The sequence goes on along the minus strand of NC_139697.1, from coordinate 38,343,393 downwards.
ACGGCGTGCTATAGTATGCCGTACGGTAGGGGCTATAGCCCATGGTCGAAAATGATGAAAAACGAGGTTAACACTTCTTTTTTCAAAATTTCAAAAAACGATGGACTATAACCCATGTTTTTTTTTTTTTTCATTTTTTTCAAATCCTCAAAAATGATGAAAAACGGCGTGCTATAGTATGCCGTACGGTAGGGGCTATAGCCCATGGTCGAAAATGATGAAAAACGAGGTTAACATTTTTTTTCAATTTTTCAAAAAACTATGGACTATAACCCATGTTTTTTTTTTTTTTTCATTTTTTTCAAATCCTCAAAAATGATGAAAAATGGCGTGCTATAGTATGCCGTACGGTAGGGGCTATAGCCCATGGTCGAAAATGATGAAAAACGAGGTTAACATTTTTTTTCAATTGTTCAAAAAACGATGGACTATAACCCATGTTTTTTTTTTTTTTTTAATTTTTTTCAAATTCTCAAAAATGATGAAAAACAGCGTGCTATAGTATGCCGTACGGTAGGGGCTATAGCCCATGGTCGAAAATGATGAAAAACGAGGTTAACATTTTTTTTCAAAATTTCAAAAAACGATGGACTATAACCCATGTTTTGTTTTTTTTTCATTTTTTTCAAATCCTCAAAAATGATGAAAAACGGCGTGCTATAGTATGCCGTACGGTAGGGGCTATAGCCCATGGTCGAAAATGATGAAAAACGAGGTTAACACTTCTTTTTTCAAAATTTCAAAAAACGATGGACTATAACCCATGTTTGTTTTTTTTTTCCATTTTTTTCAAATCCTCAAAAATGATGAAAAACAGCGTGCTATAGTATGCCGTACGGTAGGGGCTATAGCCCATGGTCGGAAATGATGAAAAACGAGGTTAACATTTTTTTTCAATTTTTCAAAAAACGATGGACTATAACCCATGTTTTTCTTTTTTTTCATTTTTTTAAAATCCTCAAAAATAATGAAAAACAGCGTGCTATAGTATGCCGTACGGTAGGGGCTATAGCCCATGGTCGAAAATGATGAAAAACGAGGTTAACACTTTTTTTTCAAAATTTCAAAAAACGATGGACTATAACCCATGTTTTTTTTTTTTCTTCATTTTTTTCAAATCCTCAAAAATGATGAAAAACGGCGTGCTATAGTATGCCGTACGGTAGGGGCTATAGCCCATGGTCGGAAATGATGAAAAACGAGGTTAACATTTTTTTTTCAATTTTTCAAAAAACGATGGACTATAACCCATGTTTTTTTTTTTTTTTCATTTTTTTCAAATCCTCAAAAATAATGAAAAACAGCGTTCTATAGTATGCCGTACGGTAGGGGCTATAGCCCATGGTCGAAAATGATGAAAAACGAGGTTAACACTTTTTTTTCAAATTTTCAAAAAACGATGGACTATAACCCATGTTTTTTTTTTTTTTCATTTTTTTCAAATCCTCAAAAATGATGAAAAACAGCGTGCTATAGTATGCCGTACGGTAGGGGCTATAGCCCATGGTCGAAAATGATGAAAAACGAGGTTAACATTTTTTTTCAATTTTTCAAAAAACGATGGACTATAACCCATGTTTTTTTTTTTTTTTTAATTTTTTTCAAATTCTCAAAAATGATGAAAAACAGCGTGCTATAGTATGCCGTACGGTAGGGGCTATAGCCCATGGTCGAAAATGATGAAAAACGAGGTTAACACTTCTTTTTTCAAAATTTCAAAAAACGATGGACTATAACCCATGTTTGTTTTTTTTTTCCATTTTTTTCAAATCCTCAAAAATGATGAAAAACAGCGTGCTATAGTATGCCGTACGGTAGGGGCTATAGCCCATGGTCGGAAATGATGAAAAACGAGGTTAACATTTTTTTTCAATTTTTCAAAAAACGATGGACTATAACCCATGTTTTTCTTTTTTTTCTTTTTTTTCAAATCCTCAAAAATAATGAAAAACAGCGTGCTATAGTATGCCGTACGGTAGGGGCTATAGCCCATGGTCGAAAATGATGAAAAACGAGGTTAACACTTTTTTTTCAAAATTTCAAAAAACGATGGACTATAACCCATGTTTTTTTTTTTTCTTCATTTTTTTCAAATCCTCAAAAATGATGAAAAACGGCGTGCTATAGTATGCCGTACGGTAGGGGCTATAGCCCATGGTCGGAAATGATGAAAAACGAGGTTAACATTTTTTTTTCAATTTTTCAAAAAACGATGGACTATAACCCATGTTTTTTTTTTTTTTTCATTTTTTTCAAATCCTCAAAAATAATGAAAAACAGCGTTCTATAGTATGCCGTACGGTAGGGGCTATAGCCCATGGTCGAAAATGATGAAAAACAAGGTTAACACTTTTTTTTCAAAATTTCAAAAAACGATGGACTATAACCCATGTTTGTTTTTTTTTTCCATTTTTTTCAAATCCTCAAAAATGATGAAAAACAGCGTGCTATAGTATGCCGTACGGTAGGGGCTATAGCCCATGGTCGGAAATGATGAAAAACGAGGTTAACATTTTTTTTCAATTTTTCAAAAAACGATGGACTATAACCCATGTTTTTTTTTTTTTCATTTTTTTCAAATCCTCAAAAATAATGAAAAACAGCGTGCTATAGTATGCCGTACGGTAGGGGCTATAGCCCATGGTCGAAAATGATGAAAAACGAGGTTAACATTTTTTTTCAAAATTTCAAAAAACGATGGACTATAACCCATGTTTTGTTTTTTTTTATTTTTTTTCAAATCCTCAAAAATGATGAAAAACGGCGTGCTATAGTATGCCGTACGGTAGGGGCTATAGCCCATGGTCGAAAATGATGAAAAACGAGGTTAACACTTTTTTTTCAAAATTTCAAAAAACGATGGACTATAACCCATGTTTTTTTTTTTTTTCTTCATTTTTTTCAAATCCTCAAAAATAATGAAAAACGGCGTGCTATAGTATGCCGTACGGTAGGGGTTATAGCCCATTGTCGAAAATGATGAAAAACGAGGTTAAATTTTTTTTTCAAAATTTCAAAAAACGATGGACTATAACCCATGTTTTTTTTTTTTTTCTTCATTTTTTTCAAATCCTCAAAAATAATGAAAAACGGCGTGCTATAGTATGCCGTACGGTAGGGGTTATAGCCCATTGTCGAAAATGATGAAAAACGAGGTTAAATTTTTTTTCCAAAATTTCAAAAAACGATGGACTATAACCCATGTTTTTTTTTTTTTTTTTTTTTTTTAATCCTCAAAAATGATGAAAAACGGCGTGCTATAGTATGCCGTACGGTAGGGGCTATAGCCCATGGTCGAAAATGATGAAAAACGAGGTTAACATTTTTTTTCAAAATTTCAAAAAACGATGGACTATAACCCATGTTTTTTTTTTTTTCATTTTTTTCAAATCCTCAAAAATGATGAAAAACGGCGTGCTATAGTATGCTGTACGGTAGGGGCTATAGCCCATGGTCGAAAATGATGAAAAACGAGGTTAACATTTTTTTTCAAAATTTCAAAAAACAATAGACTATAACCCATGTTTTTTTTTTTTTTCATTTTTTTCAAATCCTCAAAAATAATGAAAAACGGCGTGCTATAGTATGCCGTACGGTAGGGGCTATAGCCCATGGTCGAAAATGATGAAAAACGAGGTTAACATTTTTTTTCAAAATTTCAAAAAACGATGGACTATAACCCATGTTTTGTTTTTTTTTTCATTTTTTTCAAATCCTCAAAAATGATGAAAAACGGCGTGCTATAGTATGCCGTACGGTAGGGGCTATAGCCCATGGTCGAAAATGATGAAAAACGAGGTTAACATTTTTTTTCAAAATTTCAAAAAACGATGGACTATAACCCATGTTTTTTTTTTTTTTCATTTTTTTCAAATCCTCAAAAATAATGAAAAACAGCGTGCTATAGTATGCCGTACGGTAGGGGCTATAGCCCATGGTCGAAAATGATGAAAAACGAGGTTAACACTTTTTTTTCAAAATTTCAAAAAACGATGGACTATAACCCATGTTTTTTTTTTTTTTCATTTTTTTCAAATCCTCAAAAATGATGAAAAACGGCGTGCTATAGTATGCCGTACGGTAGGGTCTATAGCCCATGGTCGGAAATGATGAAAAACGAGGTTAACATTTTTTTTCAATTTTTCAAAAAACGATGGACTATAACCCATGTTTGTTTTTTTTTTCCATTTTTTTCAAATTCTCAAAAATGATGAAAAACAGCGTGCTATAGTATGCCGTACGGTAGGGGCTATAGCCCATGGTCGAAAATGATGAAAAACGAGGTTAACATTTTTTTTCAAAATTTCAAAAAACGATAGACTATAACCCATGTTTTTTTTTGTTTTTTTTTTTTCAAATCCTCAAAAATGATGAAAAACGGCGTGCTATAGTATGCCGTACGGTAGGGGCTATAGCCCATGGTCGAAAATGATGAAAAACGAGGTTAACACTTTTTTTAAAAAATTTCAAAAAACGATGGACTATAACCCATGTTTTTCATTTTTTTCATTTTTTTCAAATCCTCAAAAATGATGAAAAACGGCGTGCTATAGTATGCCGTACGGTAGGGGCTATAGCCCATGGTCGGAAATGATGAAAAACGAGGTTAACATTTTTTTTCAATTTTTCAAAAAACGATGGACTATAACGCATGTTTTTTTTTTTTTTTCATTTTTTTTTAATTCTCAAAAATGATGAAAAACAGCGTGCTATAGTATGCCGTACGGTAGGGGCTATAGCCCATGGTCGAAAATGATGAAAAACGAGGTTAACATTTTTTTTCAAAATTTCAAAAAACGATAGACTATAACCCATGTTTAGTTTTTTTTTCATTTTTTTCAAATCCTCAAAAATGATGAAAAACGGCGTGCTATAGTATGCCGTACGGTAGGGGCTATAGCCCATGGTCGAAAATGATGAAAAACGAGGTTAACACTTCTTTTTTCAAAATTTCAAAAAACGATGGACTATAACCCATGTTTTTTTTTTTTTTCATTTTTTTCAAATCCTCAAAAATGATGAAAAACGGCGTGCTATAGTATGCCGTACGGTAGGGGCTATAGCCCATGGTCGAAAATGATGAAAAACGAGGTTAACATTTTTTTTCAATTTTTCAAAAAACTATGGACTATAACCCATGTTTTGTTTTTTTTTTCATTTTTTTCAAATCCTCAAAAATGATGAAAAATGGCGTGCTATAGTATGCCGTACGGTAGGGGCTATAGCCCATGGTCGAAAATGATGAAAAACGAGGTTAACATTTTTTTTCAATTTTTCAAAAAACGATGGACTATAACCCATGTTTTTTTTTTTTTTTTAATTTTTTTCAAATTCTCAAAAATGATGAAAAACAGCGTGCTATAGTATGCCGTACGGTAGGGTCTATAGCCCATGGTCGGAAATGATGAAAAACAAGGTTAACATTTTTTTTCAATTTTTCAAAAAACGATGGACTATAACCCATGTTTGTTTTTTTTTTCCATTTTTTTCAAATTCTCAAAAATGATGAAAAACAGCGTGCTATAGTATGCCGTACGGTAGGGGCTATAGCCCATGGTCGAAAATGATGAAAAACGAGGTTAACATTTTTTTTCAAAATTTCAAAAAACGATAGACTATAACCCATGTTTTTTTTTGTTTTTTTTTTTTCAAATCCTCAAAAATGATGAAAAACGGCGTGCTATAGTATGCCGTACGGTAGGGGCTATAGCCCATGGTCGAAAATGATGAAAAACGAGGTTAACACTTTTTTTAAAAAATTTCAAAAAACGATGGACTATAACCCATGTTTTTCATTTTTTTCATTTTTTTCAAATCCTCAAAAATGATGAAAAACGGCGTGCTATAGTATGCCGTACGGTAGGGGCTATAGCCCATGGTCGGAAATGATGAAAAACGAGGTTAACATTTTTTTTCAATTTTTCAAAAAACGATGGACTATAACCCATGTTTTTTTTTTTTTTTCATTTTTTTTTAATTCTCAAAAATGATGAAAAACAGCGTGCTATAGTATGCCGTACGGTAGGGGCTATAGCCCATGGTCGAAAATGATGAAAAACGAGGTTAACATTTTTTTTCAAAATTTCAAAAAACGATAGACTATAACCCATGTTTAGTTTTTTTTTCATTTTTTTCAAATCCTCAAAAATGATGAAAAACGGCGTGCTATAGTATGCCGTACGGTAGGGGCTATAGCCCATGGTCGAAAATGATGAAAAACGAGGTTAACACTTCTTTTTTCAAAATTTCAAAAAACGATGGACTATAACCCATGTTTTTTTTTTTTTTCATTTTTTTCAAATCCTCAAAAATGATGAAAAACGGCGTGCTATAGTATGCCGTACGGTAGGGGCTATAGCCCATGGTCGAAAATGATGAAAAACGAGGTTAACATTTTTTTTCAATTTTTCAAAAAACTATGGACTATAACCCATGTTTTGTTTTTTTTTTCATTTTTTTCAAATCCTCAAAAATGATGAAAAATGGCGTGCTATAGTATGCCGTACGGTAGGGGCTATAGCCCATGGTCGAAAATGATGAAAAACGAGGTTAACATTTTTTTTCAATTTTTCAAAAAACGATGGACTATAACCCATGTTTTTTTTTTTTTTTTAATTTTTTTCAAATTCTCAAAAATGATGAAAAACAGCGTGCTATAGTATGCCGTACGGTAGGGGCTATAGCCCATGGTCGAAAATGATGAAAAACGAGGTTAACATTTTTTTTCAAAATTTCAAAAAACGATGGACTATAACCCATGTTTTGTTTTTTTTTCATTTTTTTCAAATCCTCAAAAATGATGAAAAACGGCGTGCTATAGTATGCCGTACGGTAGGGGCTATAGCCCATGGTCGAAAATGATGAAAAACGAGGTTAACACTTCTTTTTTCAAAATTTCAAAAAACGATGGACTATAACCCATGTTTGTTTTTTTTTTCCATTTTTTTCAAATCCTCAAAAATGATGAAAAACAGCGTGCTATAGTATGCCGTACGGTAGGGGCTATAGCCCATGGTCGGAAATGATGAAAAACGAGGTTAACATTTTTTTTCAATTTTTCAAAAAACGATGGACTATAACCCATGTTTTTCTTTTTTTTCATTTTTTAAAAATCCTCAAAAATAATGAAAAACAGCGTGCTATAGTATGCCGTACGGTAGGGGCTATAGCCCATGGTCGAAAATGATGAAAAACGAGGTTAACACTTTTTTTTCAAAATTTCAAAAAACGATGGACTATAACCCATGTTTTTTTTTTTTCTTCATTTTTTTCAAATCCTCAAAAATGATGAAAAACGGCGTGCTATAGTATGCCGTACGGTAGGGGCTATAGCCCATGGTCGGAAATGATGAAAAACGAGGTTAACATTTTTTTTTCAATTTTTCAAAAAACGATGGACTATAACCCATGTTTTTTTTTTTTTTTCATTTTTTTCAAATCCTCAAAAATAATGAAAAACAGCGTTCTATAGTATGCCGTACGGTAGGGGCTATAGCCCATGGTCGAAAATGATGAAAAACGAGGTTAACACTTTTTTTTCAAATTTTCAAAAAACGATGGACTATAACCCATGTTTTTTTTTTTTTTCATTTTTTTCAAATCCTCAAAAATGATGAAAAACAGCGTGCTATAGTATGCCGTACGGTAGGGGCTATAGCCCATGGTCGAAAATGATGAAAAACGAGGTTAACATTTTTTTTCAATTTTTCAAAAAACGATGGACTATAACCCATGTTTGTTTTTTTTTTCCATTTTTTTCAAATTCTCAAAAATGATGAAAAACAGCGTGCTATAGTATGCCGTACGGTAGGGGCTATAGCCCATGGTCGGAAATGATGAAAAACGAGGTTAACATTTTTTTTCAATTTTTCAAAAAACGATGGACTATAACCCATGTTTTTCTTTTTTTTCTTTTTTTTCAAATCCTCAAAAATAATGAAAAACAGCGTGCTATAGTATGCCGTACGGTAGGGGCTATAGCCCATGGTCGAAAATGATGAAAAACGAGGTTAACACTTTTTTTTCAAAATTTCAAAAAACGATGGACTATAACCCATGTTTTTTTTTTTTCTTCATTTTTTTCAAATCCTCAAAAATGATGAAAAACGGCGTGCTATAGTATGCCGTACGGTAGGGGCTATAGCCCATGGTCGGAAATGATGAAAAACGAGGTTAACATTTTTTTTTCAATTTTTCAAAAAACGATGGACTATAACCCATGTTTTTTTTTTTTTTTCATTTTTTTCAAATCCTCAAAAATAATGAAAAACAGCGTTCTATAGTATGCCGTACGGTAGGGGCTATAGCCCATGGTCGAAAATGATGAAAAACGAGGTTAACACTTTTTTTTCAAAATTTCAAAAAACGATGGACTATAACCCATGTTTGTTTTTTTTTTCCATTTTTTTCAAATCCTCAAAAATGATGAAAAACAGCGTGCTATAGTATGCCGTACGGTAGGGGCTATAGCCCATGGTCGGAAATGATGAAAAACGAGGTTAACATTTTTTTTCAATTTTTCAAAAAACGATGGACTATAACCCATGTTTTTTTTTTTTTTTTTTTTTTCAAATCCTCAAAAATAATGAAAAACAGCGTGCTATAGTATGCCGTACGGTAGGGGCTATAGCCCATGGTCGAAAATGATGAAAAACGAGGTTAACATTTTTTTTCAAAATTTCAAAAAACGATGGACTATAACCCATGTTTTGTTTTTTTTTAATTTTTTTCAAATCCTCAAAAATGATGAAAAACGGCGTGCTATAGTATGCCGTACGGTAGGGGCTATAGCCCATGGTCGAAAATGATGAAAAACGAGGTTAACACTTTTTTTTCAAAATTTCAAAAAACGATGGACTATAACCCATGTTTTTTTTTTTTTTCTTCATTTTTTTCAAATCCTCAAAAATAATGAAAAACGGCGTGCTATAGTATGCCGTACGGTAGGGGTTATAGCCCATTGTCGAAAATGATGAAAAACGAGGTTAAATTTTTTTTTCAAAATTTCAAAAAACGATGGACTATAACCCATGTTTTTTTTTTTTTTCTTCATTTTTTTCAAATCCTCAAAAATAATGAAAAACGGCGTGCTATAGTATGCCGTACGGTAGGGGTTATAGCCCATTGTCGAAAATGATGAAAAACGAGGTTAAATTTTTTTTCCAAAATTTCAAAAAACGATGGACTATAACCCATGTTTTTTTTTTTTTTTTTTTTTTTTAATCCTCAAAAATGATGAAAAACGGCGTGCTATAGTATGCCGTACGGTAGGGGCTATAGCCCATGGTCGAAAATGATGAAAAACGAGGTTAACATTTTTTTTCAAAATTTCAAAAAACGATGGACTATAACCCATGTTTTTTTTTTTTTCATTTTTTTCAAATCCTCAAAAATGATGAAAAACGGCGTGCTATAGTATGCTGTACGGTAGGGGCTATAGCCCATGGTCGAAAATGATGAAAAACGAGGTTAACATTTTTTTTCAAAATTTCAAAAAACAATGGACTATAACCCATGTTTTTTTTTTTTTTCATTTTTTTCAAATCCTCAAAAATAATGAAAAACGGCGTGCTATAGTATGCCGTACGGTAGGGGCTATAGCCCATGGTCGAAAATGATGAAAAACGAGGTTAACATTTTTTTTCAAAATTTCAAAAAACGATGGACTATAACCCATGTTTTGTTTTTTTTTTCATTTTTTTCAAATCCTCAAAAATGATGAAAAACGGCGTGCTATAGTATGCCGTACGGTAGGGGCTATAGCCCATGGTCGAAAATGATGAAAAACGAGGTTAACATTTTTTTTCAAAATTTCAAAAAACGATGGACTATAACCCATGTTTTTTTTTTTTTTCATTTTTTTCAAATCCTCAAAAATAATGAAAAACAGCGTGCTATAGTATGCCGTACGGTAGGGGCTATAGCCCATGGTCGAAAATGATGAAAAACGAGGTTAACACTTTTTTTTCAAAATTTCAAAAAACGATGGACTATAACCCATGTTTTTTTTTTTTTCCATTTTTTTCAAATCCTCAAAAATGATGAAAAACGGCGTGCTATAGTATGCCGTACGGTAGGGTCTATAGCCCATGGTCGGAAATGATGAAAAACGAGGTTAACATTTTTTTTCAATTTTTCAAAAAACGATGGACTATAACCCATGTTTGTTTTTTTTTTCCATTTTTTTCAAATTCTCAAAAATGATGAAAAACAGCGTGCTATAGTATGCCGTACGGTAGGGGCTATAGCCCATGGTCGAAAATGATGAAAAACGAGGTTAACATTTTTTTTCAAAATTTCAAAAAACGATAGACTATAACCCATGTTTTTTTTTTTTTCATTTTTTTCAAATCCTCAAAAATGATGAAAAACGGCGTGCTATAGTATGCTGTACGGTAGGGGCTATAGCCCATGGTCGAAAATGATGAAAAACGAGGTTAACATTTTTTTTCAAAATTTCAAAAAACAATGGACTATAACCCATGTTTTTTTTTTTTTTCATTTTTTTCAAATCCTCAAAAAGAATGAAAAACGGCGTGCTATAGTATGCCGTACGGTAGGGGCTATAGCCCATGGTCGAAAATGATGAAAAACGAGGTTAACATTTTTTTTCAAAATTTAAAAAAACGATGGACTATAACCCATGTTTTTTTTTTTTTTTTCATTTTTTTCAAATCCTCAAAAATGATGAAAAACGGCGTGCTATAGTATGCCGTACGGTAGGGGCTATAGCCCATGGTCGAAAATGATGAAAAACGAGGTTAACATTTTTTTTCAAAATTTAAAAAAACGATGGACTATAACCCATGTTTTTTTTTTTTTTTTTTTTTTTTCAAATCCTCAAAAATAATGAAAAACGGCGTGCTATAGTATGCCGTACGGTAGGGGTTATAGCCCATTGTCGAAAATGATGAAAAACGAGGTTAACATTTTTTTTCAAAATTTCAAAAAACGATGGACTATAACCCATGTTTTTTTTTTTTTTCATTTTTTTCAAATCCTCAAAAATAATGAAAAACAGCGTGCTATAGTATGCCGTACGGTAGGGGCTATAGCCCATGGTCGAAAATGATGAAAAACGAGGTTAACATTTTTTTTCCAAAATTTCAAAAAACGATGGACTATAACCCATGTTTTTTTTTTTTTTTTTTTTTTTTAATCCTCAAAAATGATGAAAAACGGCGTGCTATAGTATGCCGTACGGTAGGGGCTATAGCCCATGGTCGAAAATGATGAAAAACGAGGTTAACATTTTTTTTCAAAATTTCAAAAAACGATGGACTATAACCCATGTTTTTTTTTTTTTCATTTTTTTCAAATCCTCAAAAATGATGAAAAACGGCGTGCTATAGTATGCTGTACGGTAGGGGCTATAGCCCATGGTCGAAAATGATGAAAAACGAGGTTAACATTTTTTTTCAAAATTTCAAAAAACAATGGACTATAACCCATGTTTTTTTTTTTTTTCATTTTTTTCAAATCCTCAAAAATAATGAAAAACGGCGTGCTATAGTATGCCGTACGGTAGGGGCTATAGCCCATGGTCGAAAATGATGAAAAACGAGGTTAACATTTTTTTTCAAAATTTCAAAAAACGATGGACTATAACCCATGTTTTGTTTTTTTTTTCATTTTTTTCAAATCCTCAAAAATGATGAAAAACGGCGTGCTATAGTATGCCGTACGGTAGGGGCTATAGCCCATGGTCGAAAATGATGAAAAACGAGGTTAACATTTTTTTTCAAAATTTCAAAAAACGATGGACTATAACCCATGTTTTTTTTTTTTTTCATTTTTTTCAAATCCTCAAAAATAATGAAAAACAGCGTGCTATAGTATGCCGTACGGTAGGGGCTATAGCCCATGGTCGAAAATGATGAAAAACGAGGTTAACACTTTTTTTTCAAAATTTCAAAAAACGATGGACTATAACCCATGTTTTTTTTTTTTTCCATTTTTTTCAAATCCTCAAAAATGATGAAAAACGGCGTGCTATAGTATGCCGTACGGTAGGGTCTATAGCCCATGGTCGGAAATGATGAAAAACGAGGTTAACATTTTTTTTCAATTTTTCAAAAAACGATGGACTATAACCCATGTTTGTTTTTTTTTTCCATTTTTTTCAAATTCTCAAAAATGATGAAAAACAGCGTGCTATAGTATGCCGTACGGTAGGGGCTATAGCCCATGGTCGAAAATGATGAAAAACGAGGTTAACATTTTTTTTCAAAATTTCAAAAAACGATAGACTATAACCCATGTTTTTTTTTTTTTCATTTTTTTCAAATCCTCAAAAATGATGAAAAACGGCGTGCTATAGTATGCTGTACGGTAGGGGCTATAGCCCATGGTCGAAAATGATGAAAAACGAGGTTAACATTTTTTTTCAAAATTTCAAAAAACAATGGACTATAACCCATGTTTTTTTTTTTTTTCATTTTTTTCAAATCCTCAAAAAGAATGAAAAACGGCGTGCTATAGTATGCCGTACGGTAGGGGCTATAGCCCATGGTCGAAAATGATGAAAAACGAGGTTAACATTTTTTTTCAAAATTTAAAAAAACGATGGACTATAACCCATGTTTTTTTTTTTTTTTTCATTTTTTTCAAATCCTCAAAAATGATGAAAAACGGCGTGCTATAGTATGCCGTACGGTAGGGGCTATAGCCCATGGTCGAAAATGATGAAAAACGAGGTTAACATTTTTTTTCAAAATTTCAAAAAACGATGGACTATAACCCATGTTTTTTTTGTTTTTTTTTTTTTTCAAATCCTCAAAAATGATGAAAAACAGCGTGCTATAGTATGCCGTACGGTAGGGGCTATAGCCCATGGTCGAAAATGATGAAAAACGAGGTTAATTTTTTTTTCAAAATTTCAAAAAACGATGGACTATAACCCATGTTTTTTTTTTTTTTCATTTTTTTCAAATCCTCAAAAATGATGAAAAACGGCGTGCTATAGTATGCCGTACGGTAGGGGCTATAGCCCATGGTCGAAAATGATGAAAAACGAGGTTAACATTTTTTTTCAAAATTTAAAAAAACGATGGACTATAACCCATGTTTTTTTTTTTTTTTTTTTTTTTTCAAATCCTCAAAAATAATGAAAAACGGCGTGCTATAGTATGCCGTACGGTAGGGGTTATAGCCCATTGTCGAAAATGATGAAAAACGAGGTTAACATTTTTTTTCAAAATTTCAAAAAACGATGGACTATAACCCATGTTTTTTTTTTTTTTCATTTTTTTCAAATCCTCAAAAATAATGAAAAACAGCGTGCTATAGTATGCCGTACGGTAGGGGCTATAGCCCATGGTCGAAAATGATGAAAAACGAGGTTAACATTTTTTTTCAATTTTTCAAAAAACGATGGACTATAACCCATGTTTTTTTTTTTTTTTCATTTTTTTCAAATCCTCAAAAATAATGAAAAACAGCGTTCTATAGTATGCCGTACGGTAGGGGCTATAGCCCATGGTCGAAAATGATGAAAAACGAGGTTAACACTTTTTTTTCAAAATTTCAAAAAACGATGGACTATAACCCATGTTTTTTTTTTTTTTCATTTTTTTCAAATCCTCAAAAATGATGAAAAACGGCGTGCTATAGTATGCCGTACGGTAGGGGCTATAGCCCATGGTCGAAAATGATGAAAAACGAGGTTAACATTTTTTTTCAATTTTTCAAAAAACGATGGACTATAACCCATGTTTTTTTTTTTTTTCCATTTTTTTCAAATCCTCAAAAATGATGAAAAACAGCGTGCTATAGTATGCCGTACGGTAGGGGCTATAGCCCATGGTCGAAAATGATGAAAAACGAGGTTAACATTTTTTTTCAAAATTTCAAAAAACGATGGACTATAACCCATGTTTTTTTTTTTTTTTTTTTTTTTCAAATCCTCAAAAATGATGAAAAACGGCGTGCTATAGTATGCCGTACGGTAGGGGCTATAGCCCATGGTCGAAAATGATGAAAAACGAGGTTAACATTTTTTTTCAAAATTAAAAAAAACGATGGACTATAACCCATGTTTTTTTTTTTTTTCATTTTTTTCAAATCCTCAAAAATAATGAAAAACAGCGTGCTATAGTATGCCGTACGGTAGGGGCTATAGCCCATGGTCGAAAATGATGAAAAACGAGGTTAACACTTTTTTTTCAAAATTTCAAAAAACGATGGACTATAACCCATGTTTTTTTTTTTCTTCATTTTTTTCAAATCCTCAAAAATGATGAAAAACGGCGTGCTATAGAATGCCGTACGGTAGGGGCTATAGCCCATGGTCGGAAATGATGAAAAACGAGGTTAACATTTTTTTTCAATTTTAAAAAAAACGATGGACTATAACCCATGTTTTTTTTTTTTTTTCATTTTTTTCAAATCCTCAAAAATAATGAAAAACAGCGTTCTATAGTATGCCGTACGGTAGGGGCTATAGCCCATGGTCGAAAATGATGAAAAACGAGGTTAACACTTTTTTTTCAAAATTTCAAAAAACGATGGACTATAACCCATGTTTTTTTTTTTTTCATTTTTTTCAAATCCTCAAAAATGATGAAAAACGGCGTGCTATAGTATGCCGTACGGTAGGGGCTATAGCCCATGGTCGAAAATGATGAAAAACGAGGTTAACATTTTTTTTCAATTTTTCAAAAAACGATGGACTATAACCCATGTTTTTTTTTTTTTTCCATTTTTTTCAAATCCTCAAAAATGATGAAAAACAGCGTGCTATAGTATGCCGTACGGTAGGGGCTATAGCCCATGGTCGAAAATGATGAAAAACGAGGTTAACATTTTTTTTCAAAATTTCAAAAAACGATGGACTATAACCCATGTTTTTTTTTTTTTTTTTTTTTTTCAAATCCTCAAAAATGATGAAAAACGGCGTGCTATAGTATGCCGTACGGTAGGGGCTATAGCCCATGGTCGAAAATGATGAAAAACGAGGTTAACATTTTTTTTCAAAATTAAAAAAAACGATGGACTATAACCCATGTTTTTTTTTTTTTTTTTTTTTTTTCAAATCCTCAAAAATAATGAAAAACGGCGTGCTATAGTATGCCGTACGGTAGGGGCTATAGCCCATGGTCGAAAATGATGAAAAACGAGGTTAACATTTTTTTTCAAAATTTCAAAAAACGATGGACTATAACCCATGTTTTTTTTTTTTTTTTTTTTTTTCAAATCCTCAAAAATGATGAAAAACGGCGTGCTATAGTATGCCGTACGGTAGGGGCTATAGCCCATGGTCGAAAATGATGAAAAACGAGGTTAACATTTTTTTTCAAAATTAAAAAAAACGATGGACTATAACCCATGTTTTTTTTTTTTTTTTTTTTTTTCAAATCCTCAAAAATAATGAAAAACGGCGTGCTATAGTATGCCGTACGGTAGGGGCTATAGCCCATGGTCGAAAATGATGAAAAACGAGGTTAACATTTTTTTTCAAAATTTCAAAAAACGATAGACTATAACCCATGTTTTTTTTTTTTTCATTTTTTTCAAATCCTCAAAAATGATGAAAAACGGCGTGCTATAGTATGCTGTACGGTAGGGGCTATAGCCCATGGTCGAAAATGATGAAAAACGAGGTTAACATTTTTTTTCAAAATTTCAAAAAACAATGGACTATAACCCATGTTTTTTTTTTTTTTCATTTTTTTCAAATCCTCAAAAAGAATGAAAAACGGCGTGCTATAGTATGCCGTACGGTAGGGGCTATAGCCCATGGTCGAAAATGATGAAAAACGAGGTTAACATTTTTTTTCAAAATTTAAAAAAACGATGGACTATAACCCATGTTTTTTTTTTTTTTTTCATTTTTTTCAAATCCTCAAAAATGATGAAAAACGGCGTGCTATAGTATGCCGTACGGTAGGGGCTATAGCCCATGGTCGAAAATGATGAAAAACGAGGTTAACATTTTTTTTCAAAATTTCAAAAAACGATGGACTATAACCCATGTTTTTTTTGTTTGTTTTTTTTTTCAAATCCTCAAAAATGATGAAAAACAGCGTGCTATAGTATGCCGTACGGTAGGGGCTATAGCCCATGGTCGAAAATGATGAAAAACGAGGTTAATTTTTTTTTCAAAATTTCAAAAAACGATGGACTATAACCCATGTTTTTTTTTTTTTTCATTTTTTTCAAATCCTCAAAAATGATGAAAAACGGCGTGCTATAGTATGCCGTACGGTAGGGGCTATAGCCCATGGTCGAAAATGATGAAAAACGAGGTTAACATTTTTTTTCAAAATTTAAAAAAACGATGGACTATAACCCATGTTTTTTTTTTTTTTTTTTTTTTTTCAAATCCTCAAAAATAATGAAAAACGGCGTGCTATAGTATGCCGTACGGTAGGGGTTATAGCCCATTGTCGAAAATGATGAAAAACGAGGTTAACATTTTTTTTCAAAATTTCAAAAAACGATGGACTATAACCCATGTTTTTTTTTTTTTTCATTTTTTTCAAATCCTCAAAAATAATGAAAAACAGCGTGCTATAGTATGCCGTACGGTAGGGGCTATAGCCCATGGTCGAAAATGATGAAAAACGAGGTTAACATTTTTTTTCAATTTTTCAAAAAACGATGGACTATAACCCATGTTTTTTTTTTTTTTTCATTTTTTTCAAATCCTCAAAAATAATGAAAAACAGCGTTCTATAGTATGCCGTACGGTAGGGGCTATAGCCCATGGTCGAAAATGATGAAAAACGAGGTTAACACTTTTTTTTCAAAATTTCAAAAAACGATGGACTATAACCCATGTTTTTTTTTTTTTTCATTTTTTTCAAATCCTCAAAAATGATGAAAAACGGCGTGCTATAGTATGCCGTACGGTAGGGGCTATAGCCCATGGTCGAAAATGATGAAAAACGAGGTTAACATTTTTTTTCAATTTTTCAAAAAACGATGGACTATAACCCATGTTTTTTTTTTTTTTTTTTTTTTTTCAAATCCTCAAAAATAATGAAAAACGGCGTGCTATAGTATGCCGTACGGTAGGGGTTATAGCCCATTGTCGAAAATGATGAAAAACGAGGTTAACATTTTTTTTCAAAATTTCAAAAAACGATGGACTATAACCCATGTTTTTTTTTTTTTTCATTTTTTTCAAATCCTCAAAAATAATGAAAAACAGCGTGCTATAGTATGCCGTACGGTAGGGGCTATAGCCCATGGTCGAAAATGATGAAAAACGAGGTTAACATTTTTTTTCAATTTTTCAAAAAACGATGGACTATAACCCATGTTTTTTTTTTTTTTTCATTTTTTTCAAATCCTCAAAAATAATGAAAAACAGCGTTCTATAGTATGCCGTACGGTAGGGGCTATAGCCCATGGTCGAAAATGATGAAAAACGAGGTTAACACTTTTTTTTCAAAATTTCAAAAAACGATGGACTATAACCCATGTTTTTTTTTTTTTTCATTTTTTTCAAATCCTCAAAAATGATGAAAAACGGCGTGCTATAGTATGCCGTACGGTAGGGGCTATAGCCCATGGTCGAAAATGATGAAAAACGAGGTTAACATTTTTTTTCAATTTTTCAAAAAACGATGGACTATAACCCATGTTTTTTTTTTTTTTCCATTTTTTTCAAATCCTCAAAAATGATGAAAAACAGCGTGCTATAGTATGCCGTACGGTAGGGGCTATAGCCCATGGTCGAAAATGATGAAAAACGAGGTTAACATTTTTTTTCAAAATTTCAAAAAACGATGGACTATAACCCATGTTTTGTTTTTTTTTTTTTTTTTTTAAATCCTCAAAAATGATGAAAAACGGCGTGCTATAGTATGCCGTACGGTAGGGGCTATAGCCCATGGTCGAAAATGATGAAAAACGAGGTTAACATTTTTTTTCAAAATTAAAAAAAACGATGGACTATAACCCATGTTTTTTTTTTTTTTCATTTTTTTCAAATCCTCAAAAATAATGAAAAACAGCGTGCTATAGTATGCCGTACGGTAGGGGCTATAGCCCATGGTCGAAAATGATGAAAAACGAGGTTAACATTTTTTTTCAAAATTTAAAAAAACGATGGACTATAACCCATGTTTTTTTTTTTTTTTTTTTTTTTTCAAATCCTCAAAAATAATGAAAAACGGCGTGCTATAGTATGCCGTACGGTAGGGGTTATAGCCCATTGTCGAAAATGATGAAAAACGAGGTTAACATTTTTTTTCAAAATTTCAAAAAACGATGGACTATAACCCATGTTTTTTTTTTTTTTCATTTTTTTCAAATCCTCAAAAATAATGAAAAACAGCGTGCTATAGTATGCCGTACGGTAGGGGCTATAGCCCATGGTCGAAAATGATGAAAAACGAGGTTAACATTTTTTTTCAATTTTTCAAAAAACGATGGACTATAACCCATGTTTTTTTTTTTTTTTCATTTTTTTCAAATCCTCAAAAATAATGAAAAACAGCGTTCTATAGTATGCCGTACGGTAGGGGCTATAGCCCATGGTCGAAAATGATGAAAAACGAGGTTAACACTTTTTTTTCAAAATTTCAAAAAACGATGGACTATAACCCATGTTTTTTTTTTTTTTCATTTTTTTCAAATCCTCAAAAATGATGAAAAACGGCGTGCTATAGTATGCCGTACGGTAGGGGCTATAGCCCATGGTCGAAAATGATGAAAAACGAGGTTAACATTTTTTTTCAATTTTTCAAAAAACGATGGACTATAACCCATGTTTTTTTTTTTTTTCCATTTTTTTCAAATCCTCAAAAATGATGAAAAACAGCGTGCTATAGTATGCCGTACGGTAGGGGCTATAGCCCATGGTCGAAAATGATGAAAAACGAGGTTAACATTTTTTTTCAAAATTTCAAAAAACGATGGACTATAACCCATGTTTTGTTTTTTTTTTTTTTTTTTCAAATCCTCAAAAATGATGAAAAACGGCGTGCTATAGTATGCCGTACGGTAGGGGCTATAGCCCATGGTCGAAAATGATGAAAAACGAGGTTAACATTTTTTTTCAAAATTAAAAAAAACGATGGACTATAACCCATGTTTTTTTTTTTTTTCATTTTTTTCAAATCCTCAAAAATAATGAAAAACAGCGTGCTATAGTATGCCGTACGGTAGGGGCTATAGCCCATGGTCGAAAATGATGAAAAACGAGGTTAACACTTTTTTTTCAAAATTTCAAAAAACGATGGACTATAACCCATGTTTTTTTTTTTCTTCATTTTTTTCAAATCCTCAAAAATGATGAAAAACGGCGTGCTATAGAATGCCGTACGGTAGGGGCTATAGCCCATGGTCGGAAATGATGAAAAACGAGGTTAACATTTTTTTTCAATTTAAAAAAAAACGATGGACTATAACCCATGTTTTTTTTTTTTTTTCATTTTTTTCAAATCCTCAAAAATAATGAAAAACAGCGTTCTATAGTATGCCGTACGGTAGGGGCTATAGCCCATGGTCGAAAATGATGAAAAACGAGGTTAACACTTTTTTTTCAAAATTTCAAAAAACGATGGACTATAACCCATGTTTTTTTTTTTTTCATTTTTTTCAAATCCTCAAAAATGATGAAAAACGGCGTGCTATAGTATGCCGTACGGTAGGGGCTATAGCCCATGGTCGAAAATGATGAAAAACGAGGTTAACATTTTTTTTCAATTTTTCAAAAAACGATGGACTATAACCCATGTTTTTTTTTTTTTTCCATTTTTTTCAAATCCTCAAAAATGATGAAAAACAGCGTGCTATAGTATGCCGTACGGTAGGGGCTATAGCCCATGGTCGAAAATGATGAAAAACGAGGTTAACATTTTTTTTCAAAATTTCAAAAAACGATGGACTATAACCCATGTTTTTTTTTTTTTTTTTTTTTTTTCAAATCCTCAAAAATGATGAAAAACGGCGTGCTATAGTATGCCGTACGGTAGGGGCTATAGCCCATGGTCGAAAATGATGAAAAACGAGGTTAACATTTTTTTTCAAAATTTCAAAAAACAATGGACTATAACCCATGTTTTTTTTTTTTTTCATTTTTTTCAAATCCTCAAAAATAATGAAAAACGGCGTGCTATAGTATGCCGTACGGTAGGGGCTATAGCCCATGGTCGAAAATGATGAAAAACGAGGTTAACATTTTTTTTCAAAATTTCAAAAAACGATGGACTATAACCCATGTTTTGTTTTTTTTTTCATTTTTTTCAAATCCTCAAAAATGATGAAAAACGGCGTGCTATAGTATGCCGTACGGTAGGGGCTATAGCCCATGGTCGAAAATGATGAAAAACGAGGTTAACATTTTTTTTCAAAATTTCAAAAAACGATGGACTATAACCCATGTTTTTTTTTTTTTTCATTTTTTTCAAATCCTCAAAAATAATGAAAAACTGCGTGCTATAGTATGCCGTACGGTAGGGGCTATAGCCCATGGTCGAAAATGATGAAAAACGAGGTTAACACTTTTTTTTCAAAATTTCAAAAAACGATGGACTATAACCCATGTTTTTTTTTTTTTCCATTTTTTTCAAATCCTCAAAAATGATGAAAAACGGCGTGCTATAGTATGCCGTACGGTAGGGTCTATAGCCCATGGTCGGAAATGATGAAAAACGAGGTTAACATTTTTTTTCAATTTTTCAAAAAACGATGGACTATAACCCATGTTTGTTTTTTTTTCCCATTTTTTTCAAATTCTCAAAAATGATGAAAAACAGCGTGCTATAGTATGCCGTACGGTAGGGGCTATAGCCCATGGTCGAAAATGATGAAAAACGAGGTTAACATTTTTTTTCAAAATTTCAAAAAACGATAGACTATAACCCATGTTTTTTTTTTTTTCATTTTTTTCAAATCCTCAAAAATGATGAAAAACGGCGTGCTATAGTATGCTGTACGGTAGGGGCTATAGCCCATGGTCGAAAATGATGAAAAACGAGGTTAACATTTTTTTTCAAAATTTCAAAAAACAATGGACTATAACCAATGTTTTTTTTTTTTTTCATTTTTTTCAAATCCTCAAAAAGAATGAAAAACGGCGTGCTATAGTATGCCGTACGGTAGGGGCTATAGCCCATGGTCGAAAATGATGAAAAACGAGGTTAACATTTTTTTTCAAAATTTAAAAAAACGATGGACTATAACCCATGTTTTGTTTGTTTTTTTCATTTTTTTCAAATCCTCAAAAATGATGAAAAACGGCGTGCTATAGTATGCCGTACGGTAGGGGCTATAGCCCATGGTCGAAAATGATGAAAAACGAGGTTAACATTTTTTTTCAAAATTTCAAAAAACGATGGACTATAACCCATGTTTTTTTTGTTTTTTTTCAAATCCTCAAAAATGATGAAAAACAGCGTGCTATAGTATGCCGTACGGTAGGGGCTATAGCCCATGGTCGAAAATGATGAAAAACGAGGTTAATTTTTTTTTCAAAATTTCAAAAAACGATGGACTATAACCCATGTTTTTTTTTTTTTCATTTTTTTCAAATCCTCAAAAATGATGAAAAACGGCGTGCTATAGTATGCCGTACGGTAGGGGCTATAGCCCATGGTCGAAAATGATGAAAAACGAGGTTAACATTTTTTTTCAAAATTTAAAAAAACGATGGACTATAACCCATGTTTTTTTTTTTTTTTTTTTTTTTTCAAATCCTCAAAAATAATGAAAAACGGCGTGCTATAGTATGCCGTACGGTAGGGGTTATAGCCCATTGTCGAAAATGATGAAAAACGAGGTTAACATTTTTTTTCAAAATTTCAAAAAACGATGGACTATAACCCATGTTTTTTTTTTTTTTCATTTTTTTCAAATCCTCAAAAATAATGAAAAACAGCGTGCTATAGTATGCCGTACGGTAGGGGCTATAGCCCATGGTCGAAAATGATGAAAAACGAGGTTAACACTTTTTTTTCAAAATTTCAAAAAACGATGGACTATAACCCATGTTTTTTTTTTTTCTTCATTTTTTTCAAATCCTCAAAAATGATGAAAAACGGCGTGCTATAGAATGCCGTACGGTAGGGGCTATAGCCCATGGTCGGAAATGATGAAAAACGAGGTTAACATTTTTTTTCAATTTTTAAAAAAACGATGGACTATAACCCATGTTTTTTTTTTTTTTCATTTTTTTCAAATCCTCAAAAATAATGAAAAACAGCGTTCTATAGTATGCCGTACGGTAGGGGCTATAGCCCATGGTCGAAAATGATGAAAAACGAGGTTAACACTTTTTTTTCAAAATTTCAAAAAACGATGGACTATAACCCATGTTTTTTTTTTTTTTCATTTTTTTCAAATCCTCAAAAATGATGAAAAACGGCGTGCTATAGTATGCCGTACGGTAGGGGCTATAGCCCATGGTCGAAAATGATGAAAAACGAGGTTAACATTTTTTTTCAATTTTTCAAAAAACGATGGACTATAACCCATGTTTTTTTTTTTTTTTCATTTTTTTCAAATCCTCAAAAATGATGAAAAACAGCGTGCTATAGTATGCCGTACGGTAGGGGCTATAGCCCATGGTCGAAAATGATGAAAAACGAGGTTAACATTTTTTTTCAAAATTTAAAAAAACGATGGACTATAACCCATGTTTTGTTTTTTTTTTTCATTTTTTTCAAATCCTCAAAAATGATGAAAAACGGCGTGCTATAGTATGCCGTACGGTAGGGGCTATAGCCCATGGTCGAAAATGATGAAAAACGAGGTTAACATTTTTTTTCAAAATTTCAAAAAACGATGGACTATAACCCATGTTTTTTTTTTTTTTTTTTTTTTTCAAATCCTCAAAAATGATGAAAAACAGCGTGCTATAGTATGCCGTACGGTAGGGGCTATAGCCCATGGTCGAAAATGATGAAAAACGAGGTTAATTTTTTTTTCAAAATTTCAAAAAACGATGGACTATAACCCATGTTTTTTTTTTTTTTCATTTTTTTCAAATCCTCAAAAATGATGAAAAACGGCGTGCTATAGTATGCCGTACGGTAGGGGCTATAGCCCATGGTCGAAAATGATGAAAAACGAGGTTAACATTTTTTTTCAAAATTTAAAAAAACGATGGACTATAACCCATGTTTTTTTTTTTTTTTTTTTTTTTTCAAATCCTCAAAAATAATGAAAAACGGCGTGCTATAGTATGCCGTACGGTAGGGGTTATAGCCCATTGTCGAAAATGATGAAAAACGAGGTTAACATTTTTTTTCAAAATTTCAAAAAACGATGGACTATAACCCATGTTTTTTTTTTTTTTCATTTTTTTCAAATCCTCAAAAATAATGAAAAACAGCGTGCTATAGTATGCCGTACGGTAGGGGCTATAGCCCATGGTCGAAAATGATGAAAAACGAGGTTAACACTTTTTTTTCAAAATTTCAAAAAACGATGGACTATAACCCATGTTTTTTTTTTTTCTTCATTTTTTTCAAATCCTCAAAAATGATGAAAAACGGCGTGCTATAGAATGCCGTACGGTAGGGGCTATAGCCCATGGTCGGAAATGATGAAAAACGAGGTTAACATTTTTTTTCAATTTTTAAAAAAACGATGGACTATAACCCATGTTTTTTTTTTTTTTTCATTTTTTTCAAATCCTCAAAAATAATGAAAAACAGCGTTCTATAGTATGCCGTACGGTAGGGGCTATAGCCCATGGTCGAAAATGATGAAAAACGAGGTTAACACTTTTTTTTCAAAATTTCAAAAAACGATGGACTATAACCCATGTTTTTGTTTTTTTTTTCATTTTTTTCAAATCCTCAAAAATGATGAAAAACGGCGTGCTATAGTATGCCGTACGGTAGGGGCTATAGCCCATGGTCGAAAATGATGAAAAACGAGGTTAACATTTTTTTTCAATTTTTCAAAAAACGATGGACTATAACCCATGTTTTTTTTTTTTTTCCATTTTTTTCAAATCCTCAAAAATGATGAAAAACAGCGTGCTATAGTATGCCGTACGGTAGGGGCTATAGCCCATGGTCGAAAATGATGAAAAACGAGGTTAACATTTTTTTTCAAAATTTCAAAAAACGATGGACTATAACCCATGTTTTTTTTTTTTTTTTTTTTTTTTCAAATCCTCAAAAATGATGAAAAACGGCGTGCTATAGTATGCCGTACGGTAGGGGCTATAGCCCATGGTCGAAAATGATGAAAAACGAGGTTAACATTTTTTTTCAAAATTAAAAAAAACGATGGACTATAACCCATGTTTTTTTTTTTTTTCATTTTTTTCAAATCCTCAAAAATAATGAAAAACAGCGTGCTATAGTATGCCGTACGGTAGGGGCTATAGCCCATGGTCGAAAATGATGAAAAACGAGGTTAACACTTTTTTTTCAAAATTTCAAAAAACGATGGACTATAACCCATGTTTTTTTTTTTCTTCATTTTTTTCAAATCCTCAAAAATGATGAAAAACGGCGTGCTATAGAATGCCGTACGGTAGGGGCTATAGCCCATGGTCGGAAATGATGAAAAACGAGGTTAACATTTTTTTTCAATTTTAAAAAAAACGATGGACTATAACCCATGTTTTTTTTTTTTTTTTCATTTTTTTCAAATCCTCAAAAATAATGAAAAACAGCGTTCTATAGTATGCCGTACGGTAGGGGCTATAGCCCATGGTCGAAAATGATGAAAAACGAGGTTAACACTTTTTTTCAAAATTTCAAAAAACGATGGACTATAACCCATGTTTTTTTTTTTTTTTTTTTTTTTCAAATCCTCAAAAATGATGAAAAACGGCGTGCTATAGTATGCCGTACGGTAGGGGCTATAGCCCATGGTCGAAAATGATGAAAAACGAGGTTAACATTTTTTTTCAAAATTAAAAAAAACGATGGACTATAACCCATGTTTTTTTTTTTTTTTTTTTTTTTTCAAATCCTCAAAAATAATGAAAAACGGCGTGCTATAGTATGCCGTACGGTAGGGGTTATAGCCCATTGTCGAAAATGATGAAAAACGAGGTTAACATTTTTTTTCAAAATTTCAAAAAACGATGGACTATAACCCATGTTTTTTTTTTTTTCATTTTTTTTAAATCCTCAAAAATAATGAAAAACGGCGTGCTATAGTATGCCGTACGGTAGGGGTTATAGCCCATTGTCGAAAATGATGAAAAACGAGGTTAACATTTTTTTTCAAAATTTCAAAAAACGATGGACTATAACCCATGTTTTTTTTTTTTTTCATTTTTTTCAAATCCTCAAAAATAATGAAAAACAGCGTGCTATAGTATGCCGTACGGTAGGGGCTATAGCCCATGGTCGAAAATGATGAAAAACGAGGTTAACACTTTTTTTTCAAAATTTCAAAAAACGATGGACTATAACCCATGTTTTTTTTTTTTCTTCATTTTTTTCAAATCCTCAAAAATGATGAAAAACGGCGTGCTATAGAATGCCGTACGGTAGGGGCTATAGCCCATGGTCGGAAATGATGAAAAACGAGGTTAACATTTTTTTTCAATTTTTAAAAAAACGATGGACTATAACCCATGTTTTTTTTTTTTTTTCATTTTTTTCAAATCCTCAAAAATAATGAAAAACAGCGTTCTATAGTATGCCGTACGGTAGGGGCTATAGCCCATGGTCGAAAATGATGAAAAACGAGGTTAACACTTTTTTTTCAAAATTTCAAAAAACGATGGACTATAACCCATGTTTTTGTTTTTTTTTCATTTTTTTCAAATCCTCAAAAATGATGAAAAACGGCGTGCTATAGTATGCCGTACGGTAGGGGCTATAGCCCATGGTCGAAAATGATGAAAAACGAGGTTAACATTTTTTTTCAATTTTTCAAAAAACGATGGACTATAACCCATGTTTTTTTTTTTTTTCCATTTTTTTCAAATCCTCAAAAATGATGAAAAACAGCGTGCTATAGTATGCCGTACGGTAGGGGCTATAGCCCATGGTCGAAAATGATGAAAAACGAGGTTAACATTTTTTTTCAAAATTTCAAAAAACGATGGACTATAACCCATGTTTTTTTTTTTTTTTTTTTTTTTTCAAATCCTCAAAAATGATGAAAAACGGCGTGCTATAGTATGCCGTACGGTAGGGGCTATAGCCCATGGTCGAAAATGATGAAAAACGAGGTTAACATTTTTTTTCAAAATTAAAAAAAACGATGGACTATAACCCATGTTTTTTTTTTTTTTCATTTTTTTCAAATCCTCAAAAATAATGAAAAACAGCGTGCTATAGTATGCCGTACGGTAGGGGCTATAGCCCATGGTCGAAAATGATGAAAAACGAGGTTAACACTTTTTTTTCAAAATTTCAAAAAACGATGGACTATAACCCATGTTTTTTTTTTTCTTCATTTTTTTCAAATCCTCAAAAATGATGAAAAACGGCGTGCTATAGAATGCCGTACGGTAGGGGCTATAGCCCATGGTCGGAAATGATGAAAAACGAGGTTAACATTTTTTTTCAATTTTAAAAAAAACGATGGACTATAACCCATGTTTTTTTTTTTTTTTCATTTTTTTCAAATCCTCAAAAATAATGAAAAACAGCGTTCTATAGTATGCCGTACGGTAGGGGCTATAGCCCATGGTCGAAAATGATGAAAAACGAGGTTAACACTTTTTTTCAAAATTTCAAAAAACGATGGACTATAACCCATGTTTTTTTTTTTTTTTTTTTTTTTCAAATCCTCAAAAATGATGAAAAACGGCGTGCTATAGTATGCCGTACGGTAGGGGCTATAGCCCATGGTCGAAAATGATGAAAAACGAGGTTAACATTTTTTTTCAAAATTAAAAAAAACGATGGACTATAACCCATGTTTTTTTTTTTTTTTTTTTTTTTTCAAATCCTCAAAAATAATGAAAAACGGCGTGCTATAGTATGCCGTACGGTAGGGGTTATAGCCCATTGTCGAAAATGATGAAAAACGAGGTTAACATTTTTTTTCAAAATTTCAAAAAACGATGGACTATAACCCATGTTTTTTTTTTTTTCATTTTTTTTAAATCCTCAAAAATAATGAAAAACGGCGTGCTATAGTATGCCGTACGGTAGGGGCTATAGCCCATGGTCGAAAATGATGAAAAACGAGGTTAACATTTTTTTTCAAAATTTCAAAAAACGATGGACTATAACCCATGTTTTTTTTTTTTTTTCATTTTTTTTAAATCCTCAAAAATGATGAAAAACAGCGTGCTATAGTATGCCGTACGGTAGGGGCTATAGCCCATGGTCGAAAATGATGAAAAACGAGGTTAACATTTTTTTTCAAAATTTCAAAAAACGATGGACTATAACCCATGTTTTTTTTTTTTTTTTTTTTTTTCAAATCCTCAAAAATGATGAAAAACGGCGTGCTATAGTATGCCGTACGGTAGGGGCTATAGCCCATGGTCGAAAATGATGAAAAACGAGGTTAACATTTTTTTTCAAAATTAAAAAAAACGATGGACTATAACCCATGTTTTTTTTTTTTTCATTTTTTTTTAATCCTCAAAAATAATGAAAAACGGCGTGCTATAGTATGCCGTACGGTAGGGGCTATAGCCCATGGTCGAAAATGATGAAAAACGAGGTTAACATTTTTTTTCAAAATTTCAAAAAACGATGGACTATAACCCATGTTTTTTTTTTTTTTCATTTTTTTCAAATCCTCAAAAATGATGAAAAACGGCGTGCTATAGTATGCCGTACGGTAGGGGCTATAGCCCATGGTCGGAAATGATGAAAAACGAGGTTAACATTTTTTTTCAATTTTTAAAAAAACGATGGACTATAACCCATTTTTTTTTTTTTTTTCATTTTTTTCAAATTCTCAAAAATGATGAAAAACAGCGTGCTATAGTATGCCGTACGGTAGGGGCTATAGCCCATGGTCGAAAATGATGAAAAACGAGGTTAACAATTTTTTTCAAAATTTCAAAAAACGATGGACTATAACCCATGTTTTTTTTTTTTTTCATTTTTTTCAAATCCTCAAAAATGATGAAAAACGGCGTGCTATAGTATGCCGTACGGTAGGGGCTATAGCCCATGGTCGAAAATGATGAAAAACGAGGTTAACACTTCTTTTTTCAAAATTTCAAAAAACGATGGACTATAACCCATGTTTTTTTTTTTTTTCATTTTTTTCAAATCCTCAAAAATGATGAAAAACGGCGTGCTATAGTATGCCGTACGGTAGGGGCTATAGCCCATGGTCGAAAATGATGAAAAACGAGGTTAACATTTTTTTTCAAAATTTCAAAAAACGATGGACTATAACCCATGTTTTTTTTTTTTTTTAATTTTTTTCAAATCCTCAAAAATAATGAAAAACGGCGTGCTATAGTATGCCGTACGGTAGGGGTTATAGCCCATTGTCGAAAATGATGAAAAACGAGGTTAACATTTTTTTTCAAAATTTCAAAAAACGATGGACTATAACCCATGTTTTTTTTTGTTTTTTTTTTTCAAATCCTCAAAAATGATGAAAAACGGCGTGCTATAGTATGCCGTACGGTAGGGGCTATAGCCCATGGTCGAAAATGATGAAAAACGAGGTTAACAATTTTTTTCAAAATTTCAAAAAACGATGGACTATAACCCATGTTTTTTTTTTTTTTCATTTTTTTCAAATCCTCAAAAATGATGAAAAACGGCGTGCTATAGTATGCCGTACGGTAGGGGCTATAGCCCATGGTCGAAAATGATGAAAAACGAGGTTAACACTTCTTTTTTCAAAATTTCAAAAAACGATGGACTATAACCCATGTTTGTTTTTTTTTTCATTTTTTTCAAATCCTCAAAAATGATGAAAAACGGCGTACTATAGTATGCCGTACGGTAGGGGCTATAGCCCATGGTCGAAAATGATGAAAAACGAGGTTAACATTTTTTTTCAAAATTTCAAAAAACGATGGACTATAACCCATGTTTTTTTTTTTTTAATTTTTTTCAAATCCTCAAAAATAATGAAAAACGGCGTGCTATAGTATGCCGTACGGTAGGGGTTATAGCCCATTGTCGAAAATGATGAAAAACGAGGTTAACATTTTTTTCCAAAATTTCAAAAAACGATGGACTATAACCCATGTTTTTTTTTTTTTTTTTTTTTTCAAATCCTCAAAAATGATGAAAAACAGCGTTCTATAGTATGCCGTACGGTAGGGGCTATAGCCCATGGTCGAAAATGATGAAAAACGAGGTTAACATTTTTTTTCAATTTTTCAAAAAACGATGGACTATAACCCATGTTTTTTTTTTTTTTCCTTTTTTTTCAAATCCTCAAAAATGATGAAAAACAGCGTGCTATAGTATGCCGTACGGTAGGGGCTATAGCCCATGGTCGAAAATGATGAAAAACGAGGTTAACATTTTTTTTCAAAATTTCAAAAAACGATGGACTATAACCCATGTTTTTTTTTTTTTTTTTTTTTTTCAAATCCTCAAAAATGATGAAAAACGGCGTGCTATAGTATGCCGTACGGTAGGGGCTATAGCCCATGGTCGAAAATGATGAAAAACGAGGTTAAATTTTTTTTTCAAAATTAAAAAAAACGATGGACTATAACCCATGTTTTTTTTTTTTTTTTTTTTTTTTTCAAATCCTCAAAAATAATGAAAAACGGCGTGCTATAGTATGCCGTACGGTAGGGGTTATAGCCCATTGTCGAAAATGATGAAAAACGAGGTTAACATTTTTTTTCAAAATTTCAAAAAACGATGGACTATAACCCATGTTTTTTTTTTTTTTTCATTTTTTTCAAATCCTCAAAAATGATGAAAAACGGCGTGCTATAGTATGCCGTACGGTAGGGGCTATAGCCCATGGTCGAAAATGATGAAAAACGAGGTTAACATTTTTTTTTCAAAATTTCAAAAAACGATGGACTATAACCCATGTTTTTTTTTTTTTCATTTTTTTCAAATCCTCAAAAATAATGAAAAACAGCGTGCTATAGTATGCCGTACGGTAGGGGCTATAGCCCATGGTCGAAAATGATGAAAAACGAGGTTAACACTTTTTTTTCAAAATTTCAAAAAACGATGGACTATAACCCATGTTTTTTTTTTTTTTTTTTTTTTTTTAATCCTCAAAAATGATGAAAAACGGCGTGCTATAGTATGCCGTACGGTAGGGGCTATAGCCCATGGTCGAAAATGATGAAAAACGAGGTTAACATTTTTTTTCAAAATTTCAAAAAACGATGGACTATAACCCATGTTTTTTTTTTTTTTTTTTTTTTTTCAAATCCTCAAAAATAATGAAAAACGGCGTGCTATAGTATGCCGTACGGTAGGGGTTATAGCCCATTGTCGAAAATGATGAAAAACGAGGTTAACATTTTTTTTCAAAATTTCAAAAAACGATGGACTATAACCCATGTTTTTTTTGTTTTGTTTTTTTTCAAATCCTCAAAAATGATGAAAAACAGCGTTCTATAGTATGCCGTACGGTAGGGGCTATAGCCCATGGTCGAAAATGATGAAAAACGAGGTTAACATTTTTTTTCAATTTTTCAAAAAACGATGGACTATAACCCATGTTTTTTTTTTTTTTTCATTTTTTTCAAATCCTCAAAAATGATGAAAAACAGCGTGCTATAGTATGCCGTACGGTAGGGGCTATAGCCCATGGTCGAAAATGATGAAAAACGAGGTTAACATTTTTTTTCAAAATTTCAAAAAACGATGGACTATAACCCATGTTTTTTTTTTTTTTTTTTTTTTTAATCCTCAAAAATAATGAAAAACGGCGTGCTATAGTATGCCGTACGGTAGGGGCTATAGCCCATGGTCGAAAATGATGAAAAACGAGGTTAACATTTTTTTTCAAAATTAAAAAAAACGATGGACTATAACCCATGTTTTTTTTTTTTTTTTTTTTTTTTCAAATCCTCAAAAATAATGAAAAACGGCGTGCTATAGTATGCCGTACGGTAGGGGTTATAGCCCATTGTCGAAAATGATGAAAAACGAGGTTAACATTTTTTTTCAAAATTTCAAAAAACGATGGACTATAACCCATGTTTTTTTTTTTTTTCATTTTTTTTAAATCCTCAAAAATAATGAAAAACGGCGTGCTATAGTATGCCGTACGGTAGGGGCTATAGCCCATGGTCGAAAATGATGAAAAACGAGGTTAACATTTTTTTTCAAAATTTCAAAAAACGATGGACTATAACCCATGTTTTTTTTTTTTTTTTTTTTTTTTCAAATCCTCAAAAATGATGAAAAACGGCGTGCTATAGTATGCCGTACGGTAGGGGCTATAGCCCATGGTCGAAAATGATGAAAAACGAGGTTAACATTTTTTTTTCAAAATTTCAAAAAACGATGGACTATAACCCATGTTTTTTTTTTTTTCATTTTTTTCAAATCCTCAAAAATAATGAAAAACAGCGTGCTATAGTATGCCGTACGGTAGGGGCTATAGCCCATGGTCGAAAATGATGAAAAACGAGGTTAACACTTTTTTTTCAAAATTTCAAAAAACGATGGACTATAACCCATGTTTTTTTTTTTTTCTTTTTTTTCAAATCCTCAAAAATGATGAAAAACGGCGTGCTATAGTATGCCGTACGGTAGGGGCTATAGCCCATGGTCGGAAATGATGAAAAACGAGGTTAACATTTTTTTTCAATTTTTAAAAAAACGATGGACTATAACCCATTTTTTTTTTTTTTTCATTTTTTTCAAATTCAGAAAAATGATGAAAAACAGCGTGCTATAGTATGCCGTACGGTAGGGGCTATAGCCCATGGTCGAAAATGATGAAAAACGAGGTTAACATTTTTTTTTCAAAATTTCAAAAAACGATGGACTATAACCCATGTTTTTTTTTTTTTCATTTTTTTCAAATCCTCAAAAATAATGAAAAACAGCGTGCTATAGTATGCCGTACGGTAGGGGCTATAGCCCATGGTCGAAAATGATGAAAAACGAGGTTAACACTTTTTTTTCAAAATTTCAAAAAACGATGGACTATAACCCATGTTTTTTTTTTTTTCTTTTTTTTCAAATCCTCAAAAATGATGAAAAACGGCGTGCTATAGTATGCCGTACGGTAGGGGCTATAGCCCATGGTCGGAAATGATGAAAAACGAGGTTAACATTTTTTTTCAATTTTTAAAAAAACGATGGACTATAACCCATTTTTTTTTTTTTTTCATTTTTTTCAAATTCAGAAAAATGATGAAAAACAGCGTGCTATAGTATGCCGTACGGTAGGGGCTATAGCCCATGGTCGAAAATGATGAAAAACGAGGTTAACAATTTTTTTCAAAATTTCAAAAAACGATGGACTATAACCCATGTTTTTTTTTTTTTCATTTTTTTTAAATCCTCAAAAATGATGAAAAACGGCGTGCTATAGTATGCCGTACGGTAGGGGCTATAGCCCATGGTCGAAAATGATGAAAAACGAGGTTAACACTTCTTTTTTCAAAATTTCAAAAAACGATGGACTATAACCCATGTTTTTTTTTTTTTTCATTTTTTTCAAATCCTCAAAAATGATGAAAAACGGCGTGCTATAGTATGCCGTACGGTAGGGGCTATAGCCCATGGTCGAAAATGATGAAAAACGAGGTTAACATTTTTTTTCAAAATTTCAAAAAACGATGGACTATAACCCATGTTTTTTTTTTTTTTTTTTTTTTTTCAAATCCTCAAAAATAATGAAAAACGGCGTGCTATAGTATGCCGTACGGTAGGGGCTATAGCCCATGGTCGGAAATGATGAAAAACGAGGTTAACATTTTTTTTCAATTTTTAAAAAAACGATGGACTATAACCCATTTTTTTTTTTTTTTCATTTTTTTCAAATTCAGAAAAATGATGAAAAACAGCGTGCTATAGTATGCCGTACGGTAGGGGCTATAGCCCATGGTCGAAAATGATGAAAAACGAGGTTAACATTTTTTTTTCAAAATTTCAAAAAACGATGGACTATAACCCATGTTTTTTTTTTTTTCATTTTTTTCAAATCCTCAAAAATAATGAAAAACAGCGTGCTATAGTATGCCGTACGGTAGGGGCTATAGCCCATGGTCGAAAATGATGAAAAACGAGGTTAACACTTATTTTTTCAAAATTTCAAAAAACGATGGACTATAACCCATGTTTTTTTTTTTTTTCATTTTTTTCAAATCCTCAAAAATGATGAAAAACGGCGTGCTATAGTATGCCGTACGGTAGGGGCTATAGCCCATGGTCGAAAATGATGAAAAACGAGGTTAACATTTTTTTTCAAAATTTCAAAAAACGATGGACTATAACCCATGTTTTTTTTTTTTTTAATTTTTTTCAAATCCTCAAAAATAATGAAAAACGGCGTGCTATAGTATGCCGTACGGTAGGGGTTATAGCCCATTGTCGAAAATGATGAAAAACGAGGTTAACATTTTTTTTCAAAATTTCAAAAAACGATGGACTATAACCCATGTTTTTTTTTTTTTTTTTTTTTCAAATCCTCAAAAATGATGAAAAACGGCGTGCTATAGTATGCCGTACGGTAGGGGCTATAGCCCATGGTCGAAAATGATGAAAAACGAGGTTAACATTTTTTTTTCAAAATTTAAAAAAACGATGGACTATAACCCATGTTTTTTTTTTTTTCATTTTTTTCAAATCCTCAAAAATGATGAAAAACGGCGTGCTATAGTATGCCGTACGGTAGGGGCTATAGCCCATGGTCGAAAATGATGAAAAACGAGGTTAACAATTTTTTTCAAAATTTCAAAAAACGATGGACTATAACCCATGTTTTTTTTTTTTTTCATTTTTTTCAAATCCTCAAAAATGATGAAAAACGGCGTGCTATAGTATGCCGTACGGTAGGGGCTATAGCCCATGGTCGAAAATGATGAAAAACGAGGTTAACACTTCTTTTTTCAAAATTTCAAAAAACGATGGACTATAACCCATGTTTTTTTTTTTTTTCATTTTTTTCAAATCCTCAAAAATGATGAAAAACGGCGTGCTATAGTATGCCGTACGGTAGGGGCTATAGCCCATGGTCGAAAATGATGAAAAACGAGGTTAACATTTTTTTTCAAAATTTCAAAAAACGATGGACTATAACCCATGTTTTTTTTTTTTTTTAATTTTTTTCAAATCCTCAAAAATAATGAAAAACGGCGTGCTATAGTATGCCGTACGGTAGGGGTTATAGCCCATTGTCGAAAATGATGAAAAACGAGGTTAACATTTTTTTTCAAAATTTCAAAAAACGATGGACTATAACCCATGTTTTTTTTTTTTTTTTTTTTTCAAATCCTCAAAAATGATGAAAAACGGCGTGCTATAGTATGCCGTACGGTAGGGGCTATAGCCCATGGTCGAAAATGATGAAAAACGAGGTTAACATTTTTTTTTCAAAATTTAAAAAAACGATGGACTATAACCCATGTTTTTTTTTTTTTCATTTTTTTCAAATCCTCAAAAATAATGAAAAACAGCGTGCTATAGTATGCCGTACGGTAGGGGCTATAGCCCATGGTCGAAAATGATGAAAAACGAGGTTAACACTTTTTTTTCAAAATTTCAAAAAACGATGGACTATAACCCATGTTTTTTTTTTTTTTCATTTTTTTCAAATCCTCAAAAATGATGAAAAACGGCGTGCTATAGTATGCCGTACGGTAGGGGCTATAGCCCATGGTCGGAAATGATGAAAAACGAGGTTAACATTTTTTTTCAATTTAAAAAAAAACGATGGACTATAACCCATGTTTTTTTTTTTTTTTCATTTTTTTCAAATTCTCAAAAATGATGAAAAACAGCGTGCTATAGTATGCCGTACGGTAGGGGCTATAGCCCATGGTCGAAAATGATGAAAAACGAGGTTAACATTTTTTTTCAAAATTTCAAAAAACGATGGACTATAACCCATGTTTTTTTTTTTTTTCATTTTTTTCAAATCCTCAAAAATGATGAAAAACGGCGTGCTATAGTATGCCGTACGGTAGGGGCTATAGCCCATGGTCGAAAATGATGAAAAACGAGGTTAACACTTCTTTTTTCAAAATTTCAAAAAACGATGGACTATAACCCATGTTTTTTTTTTTTTTCATTTTTTTCAAATCCTCAAAAATGATGAAAAACGGCGTGCTATAGTATGCCGTACGGTAGGGGCTATAGCCCATGGTCGAAAATGATGAAAAACGAGGTTAACATTTTTTTTCAAAATTTCAAAAAACGATGGACTATAACCCATGTTTTTTTTTTTTTTCTTTTTTCAAATCCTCAAAAATGATGAAAAACGGCGTGCTATAGTATGCCGTACGGTAGGGGCTATAGCCCATGGTCGAAAATGATGAAAAACGAGGTTAACATTTTTTTTCAAAATTTCAAAAAACGATGGACTATAACCCATGTTTTTTTTTTTTTCATTTTTTTCAAATCCTCAAAAATGATGAAAAACGGCGTGCTATAGTATGCTGTACGGTAGGGGCTATAGCCCATGGTCGAAAATGATGAAAAACGAGGTTAACATTTTTTTTCAAAATTTCAAAAAACAATGGACTATAACCCATGTTTTTTTTTTTTTTTCATTTTTTTCAAATCCTCAAAAATGATGAAAAACGGCGTGCTATAGTATGCCGTACGGTAGGGGCTATAGCCCATGGTCGAAAATGATGAAAAACGAGGTTAACACTTTTTTTTCAAAATTTCAAAAAACGATGGACTATAACCCATGTTTTTTTTTTTTTTCATTTTTTTCAAATCCTCAAAAATGATGAAAAACGGCGTGCTATAGTATGCCGTACGGTAGGGGCTATAGCCCATGGTCGAAAATGATGAAAAACGAGGTTAACACTTTTTTTTCAAAATTTCAAAAAACGATGGACTATAACCCATGTTTTTTTTTTTTTTCATTTTTTTCAAATCCTCAAAAATGATGAAAAACGGCGTGCTATAGTATGCCGTACGGTAGGGGCTATAGCCCATGGTCGAAAATGATGAAAAACGAGGTTAACATTTTTTTTTCAAAATTTCTAAAAACGATGGACTATAACCCATGTTTTTTTTTTTTTCATTTTTTTCAAATCCTCAAAAATAATGAAAAACAGCGTGCTATAGTATGCCGTACGGTAGGGGCTATAGCCCATGGTCGAAAATGATGAAAAACGAGGTTAACACTTTTTTTTCAAAATTTCAAAAAACGATGGACTATAACCCATGTTTTTTTTTTTTTTCATTTTTTTCAAATCCTCAAAAATGATGAAAAACGGCGTGCTATAGTATGCCGTACGGTAGGGGCTATAGCCCATGGTCGGAAATGATGAAAAACGAGGTTAACATTTTTTTTCAATTTTTAAAAAAACGATGGACTATAACCCATTTTTTTTTTTTTTTTCATTTTTTTCAAATTCTCAAAAATGATGAAAAACAGCGTGCTATAGTATGCCGTACGGTAGGGGCTATAGCCCATGGTCGAAAATGATGAAAAACGAGGTTAACAATTTTTTTCAAAATTTCAAAAAACGATGGACTATAACCCATGTTTTTTTTTTTTTTCATTTTTTTCAAATCCTCAAAAATGATGAAAAACGGCGTGCTATAGTATGCCGTACGGTAGGGGCTATAGCCCATGGTCGAAAATGATGAAAAACGAGGTTAACATTTTTTTTCAAAATTTCAAAAAACGATGGACTATAACCCATGTTTTTTTTTTTTTTTAATTTTTTTCAAATCCTCAAAAATGATGAAAAACGGCGTGCTATAGTATGCCGTACGGTAGGGGCTATAGCCCATGGTCGAAAATGATGAAAAACGAGGTTAACATTTTTTTTCAAAATTTCAAAAAACGATGGACTATAACCCATGTTTTTTTTTTTTTTTTTTTTTCAAATCCTCAAAAATGATGAAAAACGGCGTGCTATAGTATGCCGTACGGTAGGGGCTATAGCCCATGGTCGAAAATGATGAAAAACGAGGTTAACATTTTTTTTTCAAAATTTCAAAAAACGATGGACTATAACCCATGTTTTTTTTTTTTTCATTTTTTTCAAATCCTCAAAAATAATGAAAAACAGCGTGCTATAGTATGCCGTACGGTAGGGGCTATAGCCCATGGTCGAAAATGATGAAAAACGAGGTTAACACTTTTTTTTCAAAATTTCAAAAAATGATGGACTATAACCCATGTTTTTTTTTTTTTTCATTTTTTTCAAATCCTCAAAAATGATGAAAAACGGCGTGCTATAGTATGCCGTACGGTAGGGGCTATAGCCCATGGTCGGAAATGATGAAAAACGAGGTTAACATTTTTTTTCAATTTTAAAAAAAACGATGGACTATATAACCCATGTTTTTTTTTTTTTTTCATTTTTTTCAAATTCTCAAAAATGATGAAAAACAGCGTGCTATAGTATGCCGTACGGTAGGGGCTATAGCCCATGGTCGAAAATGATGAAAAACGAGGTTAACATTTTTTTTCAAAATTTCAAAAAACGATGGACTATAACCCATGTTTTTTTTTTTTTTCATTTTTTTCAAATCCTCAAAAATGATGAAAAACGGCGTGCTATAGTATGCCGTACGGTAGGGGCTATAGCCCATGGTCGAAAATGATGAAAAACGAGGTTAACACTTCTTTTTTCAAAATTTCAAAAAACGATGGACTATAACCCATGTTTTTTTTTTTTTTCATTTTTTTCAAATCCTCAAAAATGATGAAAAACGGCGTGCTATAGTATGCCGTACGGTAGGGGCTATAGCCCATGGTCGAAAATGATGAAAAACGAGGTTAACATTTTTTTTCAAAATTTCAAAAAACGATGGACTATAACCCATGTTTTTTTTTTTTTTTCTTTTTTCAAATCCTCAAAAATGATGAAAAACGGCGTGCTATAGTATGCCGTACGGTAGGGGCTATAGCCCATGGTCGAAAATGATGAAAAACGAGGTTAACATTTTTTTTCAAAATTTCAAAAAACGATGGACTATAACCCATGTTTTTTTTTTTTTCATTTTTTTCAAATCCTCAAAAATGATGAAAAACGGCGTG
This sequence comes from Protomyctophum parallelum, assembly GCF_964188405.1. Classification (NCBI taxonomy): domain Eukaryota; kingdom Metazoa; phylum Chordata; class Actinopteri; order Myctophiformes; family Myctophidae; genus Protomyctophum; species Protomyctophum parallelum. The sequence continues at coordinate 38,305,419 of NC_139697.1, read as the reverse complement.
CTATAGTATGCTGTACGGTAGGGGCTATAGCCCATGGTCGAAAATGATGAAAAACGAGGTTAACATTTTTTTTCAAAATTTCAAAAAACAATGGACTATAACCCATGTTTTTTTTTTTTTTCATTTTTTTCAAATCCTCAAAAATAATGAAAAACGGCGTGCTATAGTATGCTGTACGGTAGGGGCTATAGCCCATGGTCGAAAATGATGAAAAACGAGGTTAACATTTTTTTTCAAAATTTAAAAAAACAATGGACTATAACCCATGTTTTTTTTTTTTTTCATTTTTTTCAAATCCTCAAAAATAATGAAAAACGGCGTGCTATAGTATGCCGTACGGTAGGGGCTATAGCCCATGGTCGAAAATGATGAAAAACGAGGTTAACATTTTTTTTCAAAATTTAAAAAAACCATGGACTATAACCCATGTTTTGTTTTTTTTTTCATTTTTTTCAAATCCTCAAAAATGATGAAAAACGGCGTGCTATAGTATGCCGTACGGTAGGGGCTATAGCCCATGGTCGAAAATGATGAAAAACGAGGTTAACATTTTTTTTCAAAATTTCAAAAAACGATGGACTATAACCCATGTTTTTTTTGTTTTTCTTTTTTTTTAAATCCTCAAAAATAATGAAAAACAGCGTGCTATAGTATGCCGTACGGTAGGGGCTATAGCCCATGGTCGAAAATGATGAAAAACGAGGTTAACACTTTTTTTTCAAAATTTCAAAAAACGATGGACTATAACCCATGTTTTGTTTTTTTTCATTTTTTTCAAATCCTCAAAAATGATGAAAAACGGCGTGCTATAGTATGCCGTACGGTAGGGGCTATAGCCCATGGTCGGAAATGATGAAAAACGAGGTTAACATTTTTTTTCAATTTTTCAAAAAACGATGGACTATAACCCATGTTTTTTTTTTTTTTTCATTTTTTTTAAATTCTCAAAAATGATGAAAAACAGCGTGCTATAGTATGCCGTACGGTAGGGGCTATAGCCCATGGTCGAAAATGATGAAAAACGAGGTTAACATTTTTTTTCAAAATTTCAAAAAACGATGGACTATAACCCATGTTTTTTTTTTTTTTTTTTTTTTAAATCCTCAAAAATGATGAAAAACGGCGTGCTATAGTATGCCGTACGGTAGGGGCTATAGCCCATGGTCGAAAATGATGAAAAACGAGGTTAACATTTTTTTTCAAAATTTCAAAAAACAATGGACTATAACCCATGTTTTTTTTTTTTTTCATTTTTTTCAAATCCTCAAAAATAATGAAAAACGGCGTGCTATAGTATGCCGTACGGTAGGGGCTATAGCCCATGGTCGAAAATGATGAAAAACGAGGTTAACATTTTTTTTCAAAATTTCAAAAAACAATGGACTATAACCCATGTTTTTTTTTTTTTTTCATTTTTTTCAAATCCTCAAAAATGATGAAAAACGGCGTGCTATAGTATGCCGTACGGTAGGGGCTATAGCCCATGGTCGAAAATGATGAAAAACGAGGTTAACACTTTTTTTTCAAAATTTCAAAAAACGATGGACTATAACCCATGTTTTTTTTTTTTTTCATTTTTTTCAAATCCTCAAAAATGATGAAAAACGGCGTGCTATAGTATGCCGTACGGTAGGGGCTATAGCCCATGGTCGAAAATGATGAAAAACGAGGTTAACACTTTTTTTTCAAAATTTCAAAAAACGATGGACTATAACCCATGTTTTTTTTTTTTTTCATTTTTTTCAAATCCTCAAAAATGATGAAAAACGGCGTGCTATAGTATGCCGTACGGTAGGGGCTATAGCCCATGGTCGAAAATGATGAAAAACGAGGTTAACATTTTTTTTTCAAAATTTCTAAAAACGATGGACTATAACCCATGTTTTTTTTTTTTTCATTTTTTTCAAATCCTCAAAAATAATGAAAAACAGCGTGCTATAGTATGCCGTACGGTAGGGGCTATAGCCCATGGTCGAAAATGATGAAAAACGAGGTTAACACTTTTTTTTCAAAATTTCAAAAAACGATGGACTATAACCCATGTTTTTTTTTTTTTTCATTTTTTTCAAATCCTCAAAAATGATGAAAAACGGCGTGCTATAGTATGCCGTACGGTAGGGGCTATAGCCCATGGTCGGAAATGATGAAAAACGAGGTTAACATTTTTTTTCAATTTTTAAAAAAACGATGGACTATAACCCATTTTTTTTTTTTTTTTCATTTTTTTCAAATTCTCAAAAATGATGAAAAACAGCGTGCTATAGTATGCCGTACGGTAGGGGCTATAGCCCATGGTCGAAAATGATGAAAAACGAGGTTAACAATTTTTTTCAAAATTTCAAAAAACGATGGACTATAACCCATGTTTTTTTTTTTTTTCATTTTTTTCAAATCCTCAAAAATGATGAAAAACGGCGTGCTATAGTATGCCGTACGGTAGGGGCTATAGCCCATGGTCGAAAATGATGAAAAACGAGGTTAACATTTTTTTTCAAAATTTCAAAAAACGATGGACTATAACCCATGTTTTTTTTTTTTTTTAATTTTTTTCAAATCCTCAAAAATGATGAAAAACGGCGTGCTATAGTATGCCGTACGGTAGGGGCTATAGCCCATGGTCGAAAATGATGAAAAACGAGGTTAACATTTTTTTTCAAAATTTCAAAAAACGATGGACTATAACCCATGTTTTTTTTTTTTTTTTTTTTTCAAATCCTCAAAAATGATGAAAAACGGCGTGCTATAGTATGCCGTACGGTAGGGGCTATAGCCCATGGTCGAAAATGATGAAAAACGAGGTTAACATTTTTTTTTCAAAATTTCAAAAAACGATGGACTATAACCCATGTTTTTTTTTTTTTCATTTTTTTCAAATCCTCAAAAATAATGAAAAACAGCGTGCTATAGTATGCCGTACGGTAGGGGCTATAGCCCATGGTCGAAAATGATGAAAAACGAGGTTAACACTTTTTTTTCAAAATTTCAAAAAATGATGGACTATAACCCATGTTTTTTTTTTTTTTCATTTTTTTCAAATCCTCAAAAATGATGAAAAACGGCGTGCTATAGTATGCCGTACGGTAGGGGCTATAGCCCATGGTCGGAAATGATGAAAAACGAGGTTAACATTTTTTTTCAATTTTAAAAAAAACGATGGACTATAACCCATGTTTTTTTTTTTTTTTCATTTTTTTCAAATTCTCAAAAATGATGAAAAACAGCGTGCTATAGTATGCCGTACGGTAGGGGCTATAGCCCATGGTCGAAAATGATGAAAAACGAGGTTAACATTTTTTTTCAAAATTTCAAAAAACGATGGACTATAACCCATGTTTTTTTTTTTTTTCATTTTTTTCAAATCCTCAAAAATGATGAAAAACGGCGTGCTATAGTATGCCGTACGGTAGGGGCTATAGCCCATGGTCGAAAATGATGAAAAACGAGGTTAACACTTCTTTTTTCAAAATTTCAAAAAACGATGGACTATAACCCATGTTTTTTTTTTTTTTCATTTTTTTCAAATCCTCAAAAATGATGAAAAACGGCGTGCTATAGTATGCCGTACGGTAGGGGCTATAGCCCATGGTCGAAAATGATGAAAAACGAGGTTAACATTTTTTTTCAAAATTTCAAAAAACGATGGACTATAACCCATGTTTTTTTTTTTTTTTCTTTTTTCAAATCCTCAAAAATGATGAAAAACGGCGTGCTATAGTATGCCGTACGGTAGGGGCTATAGCCCATGGTCGAAAATGATGAAAAACGAGGTTAACATTTTTTTTCAAAATTTCAAAAAACGATGGACTATAACCCATGTTTTTTTTTTTTTCATTTTTTTCAAATCCTCAAAAATGATGAAAAACGGCGTGCTATAGTATGCTGTACGGTAGGGGCTATAGCCCATGGTCGAAAATGATGAAAAACGAGGTTAACATTTTTTTTCAAAATTTCAAAAAACAATGGACTATAACCCATGTTTTTTTTTTTTTTCATTTTTTTCAAATCCTCAAAAATAATGAAAAACGGCGTGCTATAGTATGCTGTACGGTAGGGGCTATAGCCCATGGTCGAAAATGATGAAAAACGAGGTTAACATTTTTTTTCAAAATTTAAAAAAACAATGGACTATAACCCATGTTTTTTTTTTTTTTCATTTTTTTCAAATCCTCAAAAATAATGAAAAACGGCGTGCTATAGTATGCCGTACGGTAGGGGCTATAGCCCATGGTCGAAAATGATGAAAAACGAGGTTAACATTTTTTTTCAAAATTTAAAAAAACCATGGACTATAACCCATGTTTTGTTTTTTTTTTCATTTTTTTCAAATCCTCAAAAATGATGAAAAACGGCGTGCTATAGTATGCCGTACGGTAGGGGCTATAGCCCATGGTCGAAAATGATGAAAAACGAGGTTAACATTTTTTTTCAAAATTTCAAAAAACGATGGACTATAACCCATGTTTTTTTTGTTTTTCTTTTTTTTTAAATCCTCAAAAATAATGAAAAACAGCGTGCTATAGTATGCCGTACGGTAGGGGCTATAGCCCATGGTCGAAAATGATGAAAAACGAGGTTAACACTTTTTTTTCAAAATTTCAAAAAACGATGGACTATAACCCATGTTTTGTTTTTTTTCATTTTTTTCAAATCCTCAAAAATGATGAAAAACGGCGTGCTATAGTATGCCGTACGGTAGGGGCTATAGCCCATGGTCGGAAATGATGAAAAACGAGGTTAACATTTTTTTTCAATTTTTCAAAAAACGATGGACTATAACCCATGTTTTTTTTTTTTTTTCATTTTTTTTAAATTCTCAAAAATGATGAAAAACAGCGTGCTATAGTATGCCGTACGGTAGGGGCTATAGCCCATGGTCGAAAATGATGAAAAACGAGGTTAACATTTTTTTTCAAAATTTCAAAAAACGATGGACTATAACCCATGTTTTTTTTTTTTTTTTTTTTTTTAAATCCTCAAAAATGATGAAAAACGGCGTGCTATAGTATGCCGTACGGTAGGGGCTATAGCCCATGGTCGAAAATGATGAAAAACGAGGTTAACATTTTTTTTCAAAATTTCAAAAAACAATGGACTATAACCCATGTTTTTTTTTTTTTTCATTTTTTTCAAATCCTCAAAAATAATGAAAAACGGCGTGCTATAGTATGCCGTACGGTAGGGGCTATAGCCCATGGTCGAAAATGATGAAAAACGAGGTTAACATTTTTTTTCAAAATTTCAAAAAACAATGGACTATAACCCATGTTTTTTTTTTTTTTCATTTTTTTCAAATCCTCAAAAATAATGAAAAACGGCGTGCTATAGTATGCCGTACGGTAGGGGCTATAGCCCATGGTCGAAAATGATGAAAAACGAGGTTAACATTTTTTTTCAAAATTTCAAAAAACTATGGACTATAACCCATGTTTTGTTTTTTTTTTCATTTTTTTCAAATCCTCAAAAATGATGAAAAACGGCGTGCTATAGTATGCCGTACGGTAGGGGCTATAGCCCATGGTCGAAAATGATGAAAAACGAGGTTAACATTTTTTTTCAAAATTTCAAAAAACGATGGACTATAACCCATGTTTTTTTTTTTTTTCATTTTTTTCAAATCCTCAAAAATAATGAAAAACAGCGTGCTATAGTATGCCGTACGGTAGGGGCTATAGCCCATGGTCGAAAATGATGAAAAACGAGGTTAACACTTTTTTTTCAAAATTTCAAAAAACGATGGACTATAACCCATGTTTTTTTTTTTTTTTTTTTTTTTCAAATCCTCAAAAATGATGAAAAACGGCGTGCTATAGTATGCCGTACGGTAGGGGCTATAGCCCATGGTCGGAAATGATGAAAAACGAGGTTAACATTTTTTTTCAATTTTTCAAAAAACGATGGACTATAACCCATGTTTTTTTTTTTTTTCATTTTTTTCAAATCCTCAAAAATGATGAAAAACAGCGTGCTATAGTATGCCGTACGGTAGGGGCTATAGCCCATGGTCGAAAATGATGAAAAACTAGGTTAACATTTTTTTTCAAAATTTCAAAAAACGATGGACTATAACCCATGTTTTGTTTTTTTTTCATTTTTTTCAAATCCTCAAAAATGATGAAAAACGGCGTGCTATAGTATGCCGTACGGTAGGGGCTATAGCCCATGGTCGAAAATGATGAAAAACGAGGTTAACACTTCTTTTTTCAAAATTTCAAAAAACGATGGACTATAACCCATGTTTTTTTTTTTTTTTCATTTTTTTCAAATCCTCAAAAATGATGAAAAACAGCGTGCTATAGTATGCCGTACGGTAGGGGCTATAGCCCATGGTCGGAAATGATGAAAAACGAGGTTAACATTTTTTTTCAATTTTTCAAAAAACGATGGACTATAACCCATGTTTTTTTTTTTTTTCATTTTTTTCAAATCCTCAAAAATAATGAAAAACGGCGTGCTATAGTATGCCGTACGGTAGGGGCTATAGCCCATGGTCGAAAATGATGAAAAACGAGGTTAACATTTTTTTTCAAAATTTCAAAAAACGATGGACTATAACCCATGTTTTTTTTTTTTTTCATTTTTTTCAAATCCTCAAAAATGATGAAAAACGGCGTGCTATAGTATGCCGTACGGTAGGGGCTATAGCCCATGGTCGAAAATGATGAAAAACGAGGTTAACACTTCTTTTTTCAAAATTTCAAAAAACGATGGACTATAACCCATGTTTTTTTTTTTTTTCATTTTTTTCAAATCCTCAAAAATTATGAAAAACGGCGTGCTATAGTATGCCGTACGGTAGGGGCTATAGCCCATGGTCGAAAATGATGAAAAACGAGGTTAACATTTTTTTTCAAAATTTCAAAAAACGATGGACTATAACCCATGTTTTTTTTTTTTTTTCTTTTTTCAAATCCTCAAAAATGATGAAAAACGGCGTGCTATAGTATGCCGTACGGTAGGGGCTATAGCCCATGGTCGAAAATGATGAAAAACGAGGTTAACATTTTTTTTCAAAATTTCAAAAAACGATGGACTATAACCCATGTTTTTTTTTTTTTCATTTTTTTCAAATCCTCAAAAATGATGAAAAACGGCGTGCTATAGTATGCTGTACGGTAGGGGCTATAGCCCATGGTCGAAAATGATGAAAAACGAGGTTAACATTTTTTTTCAAAATTTCAAAAAACAATGGACTATAACCCATGTTTTGTTTTTTTTTCATTTTTTTCAAATCCTCAAAAATAATGAAAAACGGCGTGCTATAGTATGCCGTACGGTAGGGGCTATAGCCCATGGTCGAAAATGATGAAAAACGAGGTTAACATTTTTTTTCAAAATTTAAAAAAACCATGGACTATAACCCATGTTTTGTTTTTTTTTTCATTTTTTTCAAATCCTCAAAAATGATGAAAAACGGCGTGCTATAGTATGCCGTACGGTAGGGGCTATAGCCCATGGTCGAAAATGATGAAAAACGAGGTTAACATTTTTTTTCAAAATTTCAAAAAACGATGGACTATAACCCATGTTTTTTTTGTTTTTCTTTTTTTTTAAATCCTCAAAAATAATGAAAAACAGCGTGCTATAGTATGCCGTACGGTAGGGGCTATAGCCCATGGTCGAAAATGATGAAAAACGAGGTTAACACTTTTTTTTCAAAATTTCAAAAAACGATGGACTATAACCCATGTTTTTTTTTTTTTCATTTTTTTCAAATCCTCAAAAATGATGAAAAACGGCGTGCTATAGTATGCCGTACGGTAGGGGCTATAGCCCATGGTCGGAAATGATGAAAAACGAGGTTAACATTTTTTTTCAAAATTTCAAAAAACAATGGACTATAACCCATGTTTTTTTTTTTTTTCATTTTTTTCAAATCCTCAAAAATAATGAAAAACGGCGTGCTATAGTATGCCGTACGGTAGGGGCTATAGCCCATGGTCGAAAATGATGAAAAACGAGGTTAACATTTTTTTTCAAAATTTCAAAAAACCATGGACTATAACCCATGTTTTGTTTTTTTTTTCATTTTTTTCAAATCCTCAAAAATGATGAAAAACGGCGTGCTATAGTATGCCGTACGGTAGGGGCTATAGCCCATGGTCGAAAATGATGAAAAACGAGGTTAACATTTTTTTTCAAAATTTCAAAAAACGATGGACTATAACCCATGTTTTTTTTGTTTTTCTTTTTTTTTAAATCCTCAAAAATAATGAAAAACAGCGTGCTATAGTATGCCGTACGGTAGGGGCTATAGCCCATAGTCGAAAATGATGAAAAACGAGGTTAACACTTTTTTTTCAAAATTTCAAAAAACGATGGACTATAACCCATGTTTTTTTTTTTTTCATTTTTTTCAAATCCTCAAAAATGATGAAAAACGGCGTGCTATAGTATGCCGTACGGTAGGGGCTATAGCCCATGGTCGGAAATGATGAAAAACGAGGTTAACATTTTTTTTCAATTTTTCAAAAAACGATGGACTATAACCCATGTTTTTTTTTTTTTTTTTTTTTTTTTTAATTCTCAAAAATGATGAAAAACAGCGTGCTATAGTATGCCGTACGGTAGGGGCTATAGCCCATGGTCGAAAATGATGAAAAACGAGGTTAACATTTTTTTTCAAAATTTCAAAAAACGATAGACTATAACCCATGTTTTATTTTATTTTTATTTTTTTCAAATCCTCAAAAATGATGAAAAACGGCGTGCTATAGTATGCCGTACGGTAGGGGCTATAGCCCATGGTCGAAAATGATGAAAAACGAGGTTAACACTTCTTTTTTCAAAATTTCAAAAAACGATGGACTATAACCCATGTTTTGTTTTTTTTTCATTTTTTTCAAATCCTCAAAAATGATGAAAAACGGCGTGCTATAGTATGCCGTACGGTAGGGGCTATAGCCCATGGTCGAAAATGATGAAAAACGAGGTTAACATTTTTTTTCAATTTTTCAAAAAACGATGGACTATAACCCATGTTTTTTTTTTTTTTTTAATTTTTTTCAAATTCTCAAAAATGATGAAAAACAGCGTGCTATAGTATGCCGTACAGTAGGGGCTATAGCCCATGGTCGAAAATGATGAAAAACTAGGTTAACATTTTTTTTCAAAATTTCAAAAAACGATGGACTATAACCCATGTTTTGTTTTTTTTTCATTTTTTTCAAATCCTCAAAAATGATGAAAAACGGCGTGCTATAGTATGCCGTACGGTAGGGGCTATAGCCCATGGTCGAAAATGATGAAAAACGAGGTTAACACTTCTTTTTTCAAAATTTCAAAAAACGATGGACTATAACCCATGTTTTTTTTTTTTTTTCATTTTTTTCAAATCCTCAAAAATGATGAAAAACAGCGTGCTATAGTATGCCGTACGGTAGGGGCTATAGCCCATGGTCGGAAATGATGAAAAACGAGGTTAACATTTTTTTTCAAAATTTCAAAAAACGATGGACTATAACCCATGTTTTTTTTTTTTTTTTTTTTTTTAATCCTCAAAAATGATGAAAAACGGCGTGCTATAGTATGCCGTACGGTAGGGGCTATAGCCCATGGTCGAAAATGATGAAAAACGAGGTTAACATTTTTTTTCAAAATTTCAAAAAACGATGGACTATAACCCATGTTTTTTTTTTTTTCATTTTTTTCAAATCCTCAAAAATGATGAAAAACGGCGTGCTATAGTATGCCGTACGGTAGGGGCTATAGCCCATGGTCGAAAATGATGAAAAACGAGGTTAACATTTTTTTTCAAAATTTCAAAAAACAATGGACTATAACCCATGTTTTTTTTTTTTTTCATTTTTTTCAAATCCTCAAAAATAATGAAAAACGGCGTGCTATAGTATGCCGTACGGTAGGGGCTATAGCCCATGGTCGAAAATGATGAAAAACGAGGTTAACATTTTTTTTCAAAATTTCAAAAAACGATGGACTATAACCCATGTTTTGTTTTTTTTTTCATTTTTTTCAAATCCTCAAAAATGATGAAAAACGGCGTGCTATAGTATGCCGTACGGTAGGGGCTATAGCCCATGGTCGAAAATGATGAAAAACGAGGTTAACATTTTTTTTCAAAATTTCAAAAAACGATGGACTATAACCCATGTTTTTTTTTTTTTTCATTTTTTTCAAATCCTCAAAAATAATGAAAAACAGCGTGCTATAGTATGCCGTACGGTAGGGGCTATAGCCCATGGTCGAAAATGATGAAAAACGAGGTTAACACTTTTTTTTCAAAATTTCAAAAAACGATGGACTATAACCCATGTTTTTTTTTTTTTTCATTTTTTTCAAATCCTCAAAAATGATGAAAAACGGCGTGCTATAGTATGCCGTACGGTAGGGGCTATAGCCCATGGTCGGAAATGATGAAAAACGAGGTTAACATTTTTTTTCAATTTTTAAAAAAACGATGGACTATAACCCATGTTTTTTTTTTTTTTCATTTTTTTCAAATCCTCAAAAATGATGAAAAACAGCGTGCTATAGTATGCCGTACGGTAGGGGCTATAGCCCATGGTCGAAAATGATGAAAAACTAGGTTAACATTTTTTTTCAAAATTTCAAAAAACGATGGACTATAACCCATGTTTTGTTTTTTTTTCATTTTTTTCAAATCCTCAAAAATGATGAAAAACGGCGTGCTATAGTATGCCGTACGGTAGGGGCTATAGCCCATGGTCGAAAATGATGAAAAACGAGGTTAACACTTCTTTTTTCAAAATTTCAAAAAACGATGGACTATAACCCATGTTTTTTTTTTTTTTTCATTTTTTTCAAATCCTCAAAAATGATGAAAAACAGCGTGCTATAGTATGCCGTACGGTAGGGGCTATAGCCCATGGTCGGAAATGATGAAAAACGAGGTTAACATTTTTTTTCAAAATTTCAAAAAACGATGGACTATAACCCATGTTTTTTTTTTTTTTCATTTTTTTCAAATCCTCAAAAATAATGAAAAACAGCGTGCTATAGTATGCCGTACGGTAGGGGCTATAGCCCATGGTCGAAAATGATGAAAAACGAGGTTAACACTTTTTTTTCAAAATTTCAAAAAACGATGGACTATAACCCATGTTTTTTTTTTTTTTCATTTTTTTCAAATCCTCAAAAATGATGAAAAACGGCGTGCTATAGTATGCCGTACGGTAGGGGCTATAGCCCATGGTCGGAAATGATGAAAAACGAGGTTAACATTCTTTTTCAATTTTTCAAAAAACGATGGACTATAACCCATGTTTTTTTTTTTTTTCATTTTTTTCAAATCCTCAAAAATGATGAAAAACGGCGTGCTATAGTATGCCGTACGGTAGGGGCTATAGCCCATGGTCGAAAATGATGAAAAACGAGGTTAACACTTCTTTTTTCAAAATTTCAAAAAACGATGGACTATAACCCATGTTTTGTTTTTTTTTCATTTTTTTCAAATCCTCAAAAATGATGAAAAACGGCGTGCTATAGTATGCCGTACGGTAGGGGCTATAGCCCATGGTCGAAAATGATGAAAAACGAGGTTAACATTTTTTTTCAAAATTTCAAAAAACGATGGACTATAACCCATGTTTTTTTTTTTTTTTCATTTTTTTTAAATCCTCAAAAATGATGAAAAACAGCGTGCTATAGTATGCCGTACGGTAGGGGCTATAGCCCATGGTCGAAAATGATGAAAAACGAGGTTAACATTTTTTTTCAAAATTTCAAAAAACGATGGACTATAACCCATGTTTTTTTTTTTTTTTTTTTTTTTCAAATCCTCAAAAATGATGAAAAACGGCGTGCTATAGTATGCCGTACGGTAGGGGCTATAGCCCATGGTCGAAAATGATGAAAAACGAGGTTAACATTTTTTTTCAAAATTAAAAAAAACGATGGACTATAACCCATGTTTTTTTTTTTTTCATTTTTTTTTAATCCTCAAAAATAATGAAAAACGGCGTGCTATAGTATGCCGTACGGTAGGGGCTATAGCCCATGGTCGAAAATGATGAAAAACGAGGTTAACATTTTTTTTCAAAATTTCAAAAAACGATGGACTATAACCCATGTTTTTTTTTTTTTTCATTTTTTTCAAATCCTCAAAAATGATGAAAAACGGCGTGCTATAGTATGCCGTACGGTAGGGGCTATAGCCCATGGTCGGAAATGATGAAAAACGAGGTTAACATTTTTTTTCAATTTTTAAAAAAACGATGGACTATAACCCATTTTTTTTTTTTTTTTCATTTTTTTCAAATTCTCAAAAATGATGAAAAACAGCGTGCTATAGTATGCCGTACGGTAGGGGCTATAGCCCATGGTCGAAAATGATGAAAAACGAGGTTAACAATTTTTTTCAAAATTTCAAAAAACGATGGACTATAACCCATGTTTTTTTTTTTTTTCATTTTTTTCAAATCCTCAAAAATGATGAAAAACGGCGTGCTATAGTATGCCGTACGGTAGGGGCTATAGCCCATGGTCGAAAATGATGAAAAACGAGGTTAACACTTCTTTTTTCAAAATTTCAAAAAACGATGGACTATAACCCATGTTTTTTTTTTTTTTCATTTTTTTCAAATCCTCAAAAATGATGAAAAACGGCGTGCTATAGTATGCCGTACGGTAGGGGCTATAGCCCATGGTCGAAAATGATGAAAAACGAGGTTAACATTTTTTTTCAAAATTTCAAAAAACGATGGACTATAACCCATGTTTTTTTTTTTTTTTAATTTTTTTCAAATCCTCAAAAATAATGAAAAACGGCGTGCTATAGTATGCCGTACGGTAGGGGTTATAGCCCATTGTCGAAAATGATGAAAAACGAGGTTAACATTTTTTTTCAAAATTTCAAAAAACGATGGACTATAACCCATGTTTTTTTTTGTTTTTTTTTTTCAAATCCTCAAAAATGATGAAAAACGGCGTGCTATAGTATGCCGTACGGTAGGGGCTATAGCCCATGGTCGAAAATGATGAAAAACGAGGTTAACAATTTTTTTCAAAATTTCAAAAAACGATGGACTATAACCCATGTTTTTTTTTTTTTTCATTTTTTTCAAATCCTCAAAAATGATGAAAAACGGCGTGCTATAGTATGCCGTACGGTAGGGGCTATAGCCCATGGTCGAAAATGATGAAAAACGAGGTTAACACTTCTTTTTTCAAAATTTCAAAAAACGATGGACTATAACCCATGTTTGTTTTTTTTTTCATTTTTTTCAAATCCTCAAAAATGATGAAAAACGGCGTACTATAGTATGCCGTACGGTAGGGGCTATAGCCCATGGTCGAAAATGATGAAAAACGAGGTTAACATTTTTTTTCAAAATTTCAAAAAACGATGGACTATAACCCATGTTTTTTTTTTTTTAATTTTTTTCAAATCCTCAAAAATAATGAAAAACGGCGTGCTATAGTATGCCGTACGGTAGGGGTTATAGCCCATTGTCGAAAATGATGAAAAACGAGGTTAACATTTTTTTCCAAAATTTCAAAAAACGATGGACTATAACCCATGTTTTTTTTTTTTTTTTTTTTTTCAAATCCTCAAAAATGATGAAAAACAGCGTTCTATAGTATGCCGTACGGTAGGGGCTATAGCCCATGGTCGAAAATGATGAAAAACGAGGTTAACATTTTTTTTCAATTTTTCAAAAAACGATGGACTATAACCCATGTTTTTTTTTTTTTTCCTTTTTTTTCAAATCCTCAAAAATGATGAAAAACAGCGTGCTATAGTATGCCGTACGGTAGGGGCTATAGCCCATGGTCGAAAATGATGAAAAACGAGGTTAACATTTTTTTTCAAAATTTCAAAAAACGATGGACTATAACCCATGTTTTTTTTTTTTTTTTTTTTTTTCAAATCCTCAAAAATGATGAAAAACGGCGTGCTATAGTATGCCGTACGGTAGGGGCTATAGCCCATGGTCGAAAATGATGAAAAACGAGGTTAAATTTTTTTTTCAAAATTAAAAAAAACGATGGACTATAACCCATGTTTTTTTTTTTTTTTTTTTTTTTTTCAAATCCTCAAAAATAATGAAAAACGGCGTGCTATAGTATGCCGTACGGTAGGGGTTATAGCCCATTGTCGAAAATGATGAAAAACGAGGTTAACATTTTTTTTCAAAATTTCAAAAAACGATGGACTATAACCCATGTTTTTTTTTTTTTTTCATTTTTTTCAAATCCTCAAAAATGATGAAAAACGGCGTGCTATAGTATGCCGTACGGTAGGGGCTATAGCCCATGGTCGAAAATGATGAAAAACGAGGTTAACATTTTTTTTTCAAAATTTCAAAAAACGATGGACTATAACCCATGTTTTTTTTTTTTTCATTTTTTTCAAATCCTCAAAAATAATGAAAAACAGCGTGCTATAGTATGCCGTACGGTAGGGGCTATAGCCCATGGTCGAAAATGATGAAAAACGAGGTTAACACTTTTTTTTCAAAATTTCAAAAAACGATGGACTATAACCCATGTTTTTTTTTTTTTTTTTTTTTTTTTAATCCTCAAAAATGATGAAAAACGGCGTGCTATAGTATGCCGTACGGTAGGGGCTATAGCCCATGGTCGAAAATGATGAAAAACGAGGTTAACATTTTTTTTCAAAATTTCAAAAAACGATGGACTATAACCCATGTTTTTTTTTTTTTTTTTTTTTTTTCAAATCCTCAAAAATAATGAAAAACGGCGTGCTATAGTATGCCGTACGGTAGGGGTTATAGCCCATTGTCGAAAATGATGAAAAACGAGGTTAACATTTTTTTTCAAAATTTCAAAAAACGATGGACTATAACCCATGTTTTTTTTGTTTTGTTTTTTTTCAAATCCTCAAAAATGATGAAAAACAGCGTTCTATAGTATGCCGTACGGTAGGGGCTATAGCCCATGGTCGAAAATGATGAAAAACGAGGTTAACATTTTTTTTCAATTTTTCAAAAAACGATGGACTATAACCCATGTTTTTTTTTTTTTTTCATTTTTTTCAAATCCTCAAAAATGATGAAAAACAGCGTGCTATAGTATGCCGTACGGTAGGGGCTATAGCCCATGGTCGAAAATGATGAAAAACGAGGTTAACATTTTTTTTCAAAATTTCAAAAAACGATGGACTATAACCCATGTTTTTTTTTTTTTTTTTTTTTTTAATCCTCAAAAATAATGAAAAACGGCGTGCTATAGTATGCCGTACGGTAGGGGCTATAGCCCATGGTCGAAAATGATGAAAAACGAGGTTAACATTTTTTTTCAAAATTAAAAAAAACGATGGACTATAACCCATGTTTTTTTTTTTTTTTTTTTTTTTTCAAATCCTCAAAAATAATGAAAAACGGCGTGCTATAGTATGCCGTACGGTAGGGGTTATAGCCCATTGTCGAAAATGATGAAAAACGAGGTTAACATTTTTTTTCAAAATTTCAAAAAACGATGGACTATAACCCATGTTTTTTTTTTTTTTCATTTTTTTTAAATCCTCAAAAATAATGAAAAACGGCGTGCTATAGTATGCCGTACGGTAGGGGCTATAGCCCATGGTCGAAAATGATGAAAAACGAGGTTAACATTTTTTTTCAAAATTTCAAAAAACGATGGACTATAACCCATGTTTTTTTTTTTTTTTTTTTTTTTTCAAATCCTCAAAAATGATGAAAAACGGCGTGCTATAGTATGCCGTACGGTAGGGGCTATAGCCCATGGTCGAAAATGATGAAAAACGAGGTTAACATTTTTTTTTCAAAATTTCAAAAAACGATGGACTATAACCCATGTTTTTTTTTTTTTCATTTTTTTCAAATCCTCAAAAATAATGAAAAACAGCGTGCTATAGTATGCCGTACGGTAGGGGCTATAGCCCATGGTCGAAAATGATGAAAAACGAGGTTAACACTTTTTTTTCAAAATTTCAAAAAACGATGGACTATAACCCATGTTTTTTTTTTTTTCTTTTTTTTCAAATCCTCAAAAATGATGAAAAACGGCGTGCTATAGTATGCCGTACGGTAGGGGCTATAGCCCATGGTCGGAAATGATGAAAAACGAGGTTAACATTTTTTTTCAATTTTTAAAAAAACGATGGACTATAACCCATTTTTTTTTTTTTTTCATTTTTTTCAAATTCAGAAAAATGATGAAAAACAGCGTGCTATAGTATGCCGTACGGTAGGGGCTATAGCCCATGGTCGAAAATGATGAAAAACGAGGTTAACAATTTTTTTCAAAATTTCAAAAAACGATGGACTATAACCCATGTTTTTTTTTTTTTCATTTTTTTTAAATCCTCAAAAATGATGAAAAACGGCGTGCTATAGTATGCCGTACGGTAGGGGCTATAGCCCATGGTCGAAAATGATGAAAAACGAGGTTAACACTTCTTTTTTCAAAATTTCAAAAAACGATGGACTATAACCCATGTTTTTTTTTTTTTTCATTTTTTTCAAATCCTCAAAAATGATGAAAAACGGCGTGCTATAGTATGCCGTACGGTAGGGGCTATAGCCCATGGTCGAAAATGATGAAAAACGAGGTTAACATTTTTTTTCAAAATTTCAAAAAACGATGGACTATAACCCATGTTTTTTTTTTTTTTTTTTTTTTTTCAAATCCTCAAAAATAATGAAAAACGGCGTGCTATAGTATGCCGTACGGTAGGGGCTATAGCCCATGGTCGGAAATGATGAAAAACGAGGTTAACATTTTTTTTCAATTTTTAAAAAAACGATGGACTATAACCCATTTTTTTTTTTTTTTCATTTTTTTCAAATTCAGAAAAATGATGAAAAACAGCGTGCTATAGTATGCCGTACGGTAGGGGCTATAGCCCATGGTCGAAAATGATGAAAAACGAGGTTAACATTTTTTTTTCAAAATTTCAAAAAACGATGGACTATAACCCATGTTTTTTTTTTTTTCATTTTTTTCAAATCCTCAAAAATAATGAAAAACAGCGTGCTATAGTATGCCGTACGGTAGGGGCTATAGCCCATGGTCGAAAATGATGAAAAACGAGGTTAACACTTATTTTTTCAAAATTTCAAAAAACGATGGACTATAACCCATGTTTTTTTTTTTTTTCATTTTTTTCAAATCCTCAAAAATGATGAAAAACGGCGTGCTATAGTATGCCGTACGGTAGGGGCTATAGCCCATGGTCGAAAATGATGAAAAACGAGGTTAACATTTTTTTTCAAAATTTCAAAAAACGATGGACTATAACCCATGTTTTTTTTTTTTTTTAATTTTTTTCAAATCCTCAAAAATAATGAAAAACGGCGTGCTATAGTATGCCGTACGGTAGGGGTTATAGCCCATTGTCGAAAATGATGAAAAACGAGGTTAACATTTTTTTTCAAAATTTCAAAAAACGATGGACTATAACCCATGTTTTTTTTTTTTTTTTTTTTTCAAATCCTCAAAAATGATGAAAAACGGCGTGCTATAGTATGCCGTACGGTAGGGGCTATAGCCCATGGTCGAAAATGATGAAAAACGAGGTTAACATTTTTTTTTCAAAATTTAAAAAAACGATGGACTATAACCCATGTTTTTTTTTTTTTCATTTTTTTCAAATCCTCAAAAATGATGAAAAACGGCGTGCTATAGTATGCCGTACGGTAGGGGCTATAGCCCATGGTCGAAAATGATGAAAAACGAGGTTAACAATTTTTTTCAAAATTTCAAAAAACGATGGACTATAACCCATGTTTTTTTTTTTTTTCATTTTTTTCAAATCCTCAAAAATGATGAAAAACGGCGTGCTATAGTATGCCGTACGGTAGGGGCTATAGCCCATGGTCGAAAATGATGAAAAACGAGGTTAACACTTCTTTTTTCAAAATTTCAAAAAACGATGGACTATAACCCATGTTTTTTTTTTTTTTCATTTTTTTCAAATCCTCAAAAATGATGAAAAACGGCGTGCTATAGTATGCCGTACGGTAGGGGCTATAGCCCATGGTCGAAAATGATGAAAAACGAGGTTAACATTTTTTTTCAAAATTTCAAAAAACGATGGACTATAACCCATGTTTTTTTTTTTTTTTAATTTTTTTCAAATCCTCAAAAATAATGAAAAACGGCGTGCTATAGTATGCCGTACGGTAGGGGTTATAGCCCATTGTCGAAAATGATGAAAAACGAGGTTAACATTTTTTTTCAAAATTTCAAAAAACGATGGACTATAACCCATGTTTTTTTTTTTTTTTTTTTTTCAAATCCTCAAAAATGATGAAAAACGGCGTGCTATAGTATGCCGTACGGTAGGGGCTATAGCCCATGGTCGAAAATGATGAAAAACGAGGTTAACATTTTTTTTTCAAAATTTAAAAAAACGATGGACTATAACCCATGTTTTTTTTTTTTTCATTTTTTTCAAATCCTCAAAAATAATGAAAAACAGCGTGCTATAGTATGCCGTACGGTAGGGGCTATAGCCCATGGTCGAAAATGATGAAAAACGAGGTTAACACTTTTTTTTCAAAATTTCAAAAAACGATGGACTATAACCCATGTTTTTTTTTTTTTTCATTTTTTTCAAATCCTCAAAAATGATGAAAAACGGCGTGCTATAGTATGCCGTACGGTAGGGGCTATAGCCCATGGTCGGAAATGATGAAAAACGAGGTTAACATTTTTTTTCAATTTAAAAAAAAACGATGGACTATAACCCATGTTTTTTTTTTTTTTTCATTTTTTTCAAATTCTCAAAAATGATGAAAAACAGCGTGCTATAGTATGCCGTACGGTAGGGGCTATAGCCCATGGTCGAAAATGATGAAAAACGAGGTTAACATTTTTTTTCAAAATTTCAAAAAACGATGGACTATAACCCATGTTTTTTTTTTTTTTCATTTTTTTCAAATCCTCAAAAATGATGAAAAACGGCGTGCTATAGTATGCCGTACGGTAGGGGCTATAGCCCATGGTCGAAAATGATGAAAAACGAGGTTAACACTTCTTTTTTCAAAATTTCAAAAAACGATGGACTATAACCCATGTTTTTTTTTTTTTTCATTTTTTTCAAATCCTCAAAAATGATGAAAAACGGCGTGCTATAGTATGCCGTACGGTAGGGGCTATAGCCCATGGTCGAAAATGATGAAAAACGAGGTTAACATTTTTTTTCAAAATTTCAAAAAACGATGGACTATAACCCATGTTTTTTTTTTTTTTCTTTTTTCAAATCCTCAAAAATGATGAAAAACGGCGTGCTATAGTATGCCGTACGGTAGGGGCTATAGCCCATGGTCGAAAATGATGAAAAACGAGGTTAACATTTTTTTTCAAAATTTCAAAAAACGATGGACTATAACCCATGTTTTTTTTTTTTTCATTTTTTTCAAATCCTCAAAAATGATGAAAAACGGCGTGCTATAGTATGCTGTACGGTAGGGGCTATAGCCCATGGTCGAAAATGATGAAAAACGAGGTTAACATTTTTTTTCAAAATTTCAAAAAACAATGGACTATAACCCATGTTTTTTTTTTTTTTTCATTTTTTTCAAATCCTCAAAAATGATGAAAAACGGCGTGCTATAGTATGCCGTACGGTAGGGGCTATAGCCCATGGTCGAAAATGATGAAAAACGAGGTTAACACTTTTTTTTCAAAATTTCAAAAAACGATGGACTATAACCCATGTTTTTTTTTTTTTTCATTTTTTTCAAATCCTCAAAAATGATGAAAAACGGCGTGCTATAGTATGCCGTACGGTAGGGGCTATAGCCCATGGTCGAAAATGATGAAAAACGAGGTTAACACTTTTTTTTCAAAATTTCAAAAAACGATGGACTATAACCCATGTTTTTTTTTTTTTTCATTTTTTTCAAATCCTCAAAAATGATGAAAAACGGCGTGCTATAGTATGCCGTACGGTAGGGGCTATAGCCCATGGTCGAAAATGATGAAAAACGAGGTTAACATTTTTTTTTCAAAATTTCTAAAAACGATGGACTATAACCCATGTTTTTTTTTTTTTCATTTTTTTCAAATCCTCAAAAATAATGAAAAACAGCGTGCTATAGTATGCCGTACGGTAGGGGCTATAGCCCATGGTCGAAAATGATGAAAAACGAGGTTAACACTTTTTTTTCAAAATTTCAAAAAACGATGGACTATAACCCATGTTTTTTTTTTTTTTCATTTTTTTCAAATCCTCAAAAATGATGAAAAACGGCGTGCTATAGTATGCCGTACGGTAGGGGCTATAGCCCATGGTCGGAAATGATGAAAAACGAGGTTAACATTTTTTTTCAATTTTTAAAAAAACGATGGACTATAACCCATTTTTTTTTTTTTTTTCATTTTTTTCAAATTCTCAAAAATGATGAAAAACAGCGTGCTATAGTATGCCGTACGGTAGGGGCTATAGCCCATGGTCGAAAATGATGAAAAACGAGGTTAACAATTTTTTTCAAAATTTCAAAAAACGATGGACTATAACCCATGTTTTTTTTTTTTTTCATTTTTTTCAAATCCTCAAAAATGATGAAAAACGGCGTGCTATAGTATGCCGTACGGTAGGGGCTATAGCCCATGGTCGAAAATGATGAAAAACGAGGTTAACATTTTTTTTCAAAATTTCAAAAAACGATGGACTATAACCCATGTTTTTTTTTTTTTTTAATTTTTTTCAAATCCTCAAAAATGATGAAAAACGGCGTGCTATAGTATGCCGTACGGTAGGGGCTATAGCCCATGGTCGAAAATGATGAAAAACGAGGTTAACATTTTTTTTCAAAATTTCAAAAAACGATGGACTATAACCCATGTTTTTTTTTTTTTTTTTTTTTCAAATCCTCAAAAATGATGAAAAACGGCGTGCTATAGTATGCCGTACGGTAGGGGCTATAGCCCATGGTCGAAAATGATGAAAAACGAGGTTAACATTTTTTTTTCAAAATTTCAAAAAACGATGGACTATAACCCATGTTTTTTTTTTTTTCATTTTTTTCAAATCCTCAAAAATAATGAAAAACAGCGTGCTATAGTATGCCGTACGGTAGGGGCTATAGCCCATGGTCGAAAATGATGAAAAACGAGGTTAACACTTTTTTTTCAAAATTTCAAAAAATGATGGACTATAACCCATGTTTTTTTTTTTTTTCATTTTTTTCAAATCCTCAAAAATGATGAAAAACGGCGTGCTATAGTATGCCGTACGGTAGGGGCTATAGCCCATGGTCGGAAATGATGAAAAACGAGGTTAACATTTTTTTTCAATTTTAAAAAAAACGATGGACTATAACCCATGTTTTTTTTTTTTTTTCATTTTTTTCAAATTCTCAAAAATGATGAAAAACAGCGTGCTATAGTATGCCGTACGGTAGGGGCTATAGCCCATGGTCGAAAATGATGAAAAACGAGGTTAACATTTTTTTTCAAAATTTCAAAAAACGATGGACTATAACCCATGTTTTTTTTTTTTTTCATTTTTTTCAAATCCTCAAAAATGATGAAAAACGGCGTGCTATAGTATGCCGTACGGTAGGGGCTATAGCCCATGGTCGAAAATGATGAAAAACGAGGTTAACACTTCTTTTTTCAAAATTTCAAAAAACGATGGACTATAACCCATGTTTTTTTTTTTTTTCATTTTTTTCAAATCCTCAAAAATGATGAAAAACGGCGTGCTATAGTATGCCGTACGGTAGGGGCTATAGCCCATGGTCGAAAATGATGAAAAACGAGGTTAACATTTTTTTTCAAAATTTCAAAAAACGATGGACTATAACCCATGTTTTTTTTTTTTTTTCTTTTTTCAAATCCTCAAAAATGATGAAAAACGGCGTGCTATAGTATGCCGTACGGTAGGGGCTATAGCCCATGGTCGAAAATGATGAAAAACGAGGTTAACATTTTTTTTCAAAATTTCAAAAAACGATGGACTATAACCCATGTTTTTTTTTTTTTCATTTTTTTCAAATCCTCAAAAATGATGAAAAACGGCGTGCTATAGTATGCTGTACGGTAGGGGCTATAGCCCATGGTCGAAAATGATGAAAAACGAGGTTAACATTTTTTTTCAAAATTTCAAAAAACAATGGACTATAACCCATGTTTTTTTTTTTTTTCATTTTTTTCAAATCCTCAAAAATAATGAAAAACGGCGTGCTATAGTATGCTGTACGGTAGGGGCTATAGCCCATGGTCGAAAATGATGAAAAACGAGGTTAACATTTTTTTTCAAAATTTAAAAAAACAATGGACTATAACCCATGTTTTTTTTTTTTTTCATTTTTTTCAAATCCTCAAAAATAATGAAAAACGGCGTGCTATAGTATGCCGTACGGTAGGGGCTATAGCCCATGGTCGAAAATGATGAAAAACGAGGTTAACATTTTTTTTCAAAATTTAAAAAAACCATGGACTATAACCCATGTTTTGTTTTTTTTTTCATTTTTTTCAAATCCTCAAAAATGATGAAAAACGGCGTGCTATAGTATGCCGTACGGTAGGGGCTATAGCCCATGGTCGAAAATGATGAAAAACGAGGTTAACATTTTTTTTCAAAATTTCAAAAAACGATGGACTATAACCCATGTTTTTTTTGTTTTTCTTTTTTTTTAAATCCTCAAAAATAATGAAAAACAGCGTGCTATAGTATGCCGTACGGTAGGGGCTATAGCCCATGGTCGAAAATGATGAAAAACGAGGTTAACACTTTTTTTTCAAAATTTCAAAAAACGATGGACTATAACCCATGTTTTGTTTTTTTTCATTTTTTTCAAATCCTCAAAAATGATGAAAAACGGCGTGCTATAGTATGCCGTACGGTAGGGGCTATAGCCCATGGTCGGAAATGATGAAAAACGAGGTTAACATTTTTTTTCAATTTTTCAAAAAACGATGGACTATAACCCATGTTTTTTTTTTTTTTTCATTTTTTTTAAATTCTCAAAAATGATGAAAAACAGCGTGCTATAGTATGCCGTACGGTAGGGGCTATAGCCCATGGTCGAAAATGATGAAAAACGAGGTTAACATTTTTTTTCAAAATTTCAAAAAACGATGGACTATAACCCATGTTTTTTTTTTTTTTTTTTTTTTTAAATCCTCAAAAATGATGAAAAACGGCGTGCTATAGTATGCCGTACGGTAGGGGCTATAGCCCATGGTCGAAAATGATGAAAAACGAGGTTAACATTTTTTTTCAAAATTTCAAAAAACAATGGACTATAACCCATGTTTTTTTTTTTTTTCATTTTTTTCAAATCCTCAAAAATAATGAAAAACGGCGTGCTATAGTATGCCGTACGGTAGGGGCTATAGCCCATGGTCGAAAATGATGAAAAACGAGGTTAACATTTTTTTTCAAAATTTCAAAAAACAATGGACTATAACCCATGTTTTTTTTTTTTTTCATTTTTTTCAAATCCTCAAAAATAATGAAAAACGGCGTGCTATAGTATGCCGTACGGTAGGGGCTATAGCCCATGGTCGAAAATGATGAAAAACGAGGTTAACATTTTTTTTCAAAATTTCAAAAAACTATGGACTATAACCCATGTTTTGTTTTTTTTTTCATTTTTTTCAAATCCTCAAAAATGATGAAAAACGGCGTGCTATAGTATGCCGTACGGTAGGGGCTATAGCCCATGGTCGAAAATGATGAAAAACGAGGTTAACATTTTTTTTCAAAATTTCAAAAAACGATGGACTATAACCCATGTTTTTTTTTTTTTTCATTTTTTTCAAATCCTCAAAAATAATGAAAAACAGCGTGCTATAGTATGCCGTACGGTAGGGGCTATAGCCCATGGTCGAAAATGATGAAAAACGAGGTTAACACTTTTTTTTCAAAATTTCAAAAAACGATGGACTATAACCCATGTTTTTTTTTTTTTTTTTTTTTTTCAAATCCTCAAAAATGATGAAAAACGGCGTGCTATAGTATGCCGTACGGTAGGGGCTATAGCCCATGGTCGGAAATGATGAAAAACGAGGTTAACATTTTTTTTCAATTTTTCAAAAAACGATGGACTATAACCCATGTTTTTTTTTTTTTTCATTTTTTTCAAATCCTCAAAAATGATGAAAAACAGCGTGCTATAGTATGCCGTACGGTAGGGGCTATAGCCCATGGTCGAAAATGATGAAAAACTAGGTTAACATTTTTTTTCAAAATTTCAAAAAACGATGGACTATAACCCATGTTTTGTTTTTTTTTCATTTTTTTCAAATCCTCAAAAATGATGAAAAACGGCGTGCTATAGTATGCCGTACGGTAGGGGCTATAGCCCATGGTCGAAAATGATGAAAAACGAGGTTAACACTTCTTTTTTCAAAATTTCAAAAAACGATGGACTATAACCCATGTTTTTTTTTTTTTTTCATTTTTTTCAAATCCTCAAAAATGATGAAAAACAGCGTGCTATAGTATGCCGTACGGTAGGGGCTATAGCCCATGGTCGGAAATGATGAAAAACGAGGTTAACATTTTTTTTCAATTTTTCAAAAAACGATGGACTATAACCCATGTTTTTTTTTTTTTTCATTTTTTTCAAATCCTCAAAAATAATGAAAAACGGCGTGCTATAGTATGCCGTACGGTAGGGGCTATAGCCCATGGTCGAAAATGATGAAAAACGAGGTTAACATTTTTTTTCAAAATTTCAAAAAACGATGGACTATAACCCATGTTTTTTTTTTTTTTCATTTTTTTCAAATCCTCAAAAATGATGAAAAACGGCGTGCTATAGTATGCCGTACGGTAGGGGCTATAGCCCATGGTCGAAAATGATGAAAAACGAGGTTAACACTTCTTTTTTCAAAATTTCAAAAAACGATGGACTATAACCCATGTTTTTTTTTTTTTTCATTTTTTTCAAATCCTCAAAAATTATGAAAAACGGCGTGCTATAGTATGCCGTACGGTAGGGGCTATAGCCCATGGTCGAAAATGATGAAAAACGAGGTTAACATTTTTTTTCAAAATTTCAAAAAACGATGGACTATAACCCATGTTTTTTTTTTTTTTTCTTTTTTCAAATCCTCAAAAATGATGAAAAACGGCGTGCTATAGTATGCCGTACGGTAGGGGCTATAGCCCATGGTCGAAAATGATGAAAAACGAGGTTAACATTTTTTTTCAAAATTTCAAAAAACGATGGACTATAACCCATGTTTTTTTTTTTTTCATTTTTTTCAAATCCTCAAAAATGATGAAAAACGGCGTGCTATAGTATGCTGTACGGTAGGGGCTATAGCCCATGGTCGAAAATGATGAAAAACGAGGTTAACATTTTTTTTCAAAATTTCAAAAAACAATGGACTATAACCCATGTTTTGTTTTTTTTTCATTTTTTTCAAATCCTCAAAAATAATGAAAAACGGCGTGCTATAGTATGCCGTACGGTAGGGGCTATAGCCCATGGTCGAAAATGATGAAAAACGAGGTTAACATTTTTTTTCAAAATTTAAAAAAACCATGGACTATAACCCATGTTTTGTTTTTTTTTTCATTTTTTTCAAATCCTCAAAAATGATGAAAAACGGCGTGCTATAGTATGCCGTACGGTAGGGGCTATAGCCCATGGTCGAAAATGATGAAAAACGAGGTTAACATTTTTTTTCAAAATTTCAAAAAACGATGGACTATAACCCATGTTTTTTTTGTTTTTCTTTTTTTTTAAATCCTCAAAAATAATGAAAAACAGCGTGCTATAGTATGCCGTACGGTAGGGGCTATAGCCCATGGTCGAAAATGATGAAAAACGAGGTTAACACTTTTTTTTCAAAATTTCAAAAAACGATGGACTATAACCCATGTTTTTTTTTTTTTCATTTTTTTCAAATCCTCAAAAATGATGAAAAACGGCGTGCTATAGTATGCCGTACGGTAGGGGCTATAGCCCATGGTCGGAAATGATGAAAAACGAGGTTAACATTTTTTTTCAAAATTTCAAAAAACAATGGACTATAACCCATGTTTTTTTTTTTTTTCATTTTTTTCAAATCCTCAAAAATAATGAAAAACGGCGTGCTATAGTATGCCGTACGGTAGGGGCTATAGCCCATGGTCGAAAATGATGAAAAACGAGGTTAACATTTTTTTTCAAAATTTCAAAAAACCATGGACTATAACCCATGTTTTGTTTGTTTTTTCATTTTTTTCAAATCCTCAAAAATGATGAAAAACGGCGTGCTATAGTATGCCGTACGGTAGGGGCTATAGCCCATGGTCGAAAATGATGAAAAACGAGGTTAACATTTTTTTTCAAAATTTCAAAAAACGATGGACTATAACCCATGTTTTTTTTGTTTTTCTTTTTTTTTAAATCCTCAAAAATAATGAAAAACAGCGTGCTATAGTATGCCGTACGGTAGGGGCTATAGCCCATAGTCGAAAATGATGAAAAACGAGGTTAACACTTTTTTTTCAAAATTTCAAAAAACGATGGACTATAACCCATGTTTTTTTTTTTTTCATTTTTTTCAAATCCTCAAAAATGATGAAAAACGGCGTGCTATAGTATGCCGTACGGTAGGGGCTATAGCCCATGGTCGGAAATGATGAAAAACGAGGTTAACATTTTTTTTCAATTTTTCAAAAAACGATGGACTATAACCCATGTTTTTTTTTTTTTTTTTTTTTTTTTTAATTCTCAAAAATGATGAAAAACAGCGTGCTATAGTATGCCGTACGGTAGGGGCTATAGCCCATGGTCGAAAATGATGAAAAACGAGGTTAACATTTTTTTTCAAAATTTCAAAAAACGATAGACTATAACCCATGTTTTATTTTATTTTTATTTTTTTCAAATCCTCAAAAATGATGAAAAACGGCGTGCTATAGTATGCCGTACGGTAGGGGCTATAGCCCATGGTCGAAAATGATGAAAAACGAGGTTAACACTTCTTTTTTCAAAATTTCAAAAAACGATGGACTATAACCCATGTTTTGTTTTTTTTTCATTTTTTTCAAATCCTCAAAAATGATGAAAAACGGCGTGCTATAGTATGCCGTACGGTAGGGGCTATAGCCCATGGTCGAAAATGATGAAAAACGAGGTTAACATTTTTTTTCAATTTTTCAAAAAACGATGGACTATAACCCATGTTTTTTTTTTTTTTTTAATTTTTTTCAAATTCTCAAAAATGATGAAAAACAGCGTGCTATAGTATGCCGTACAGTAGGGGCTATAGCCCATGGTCGAAAATGATGAAAAACTAGGTTAACATTTTTTTTCAAAATTTCAAAAAACGATGGACTATAACCCATGTTTTGTTTTTTTTTCATTTTTTTCAAATCCTCAAAAATGATGAAAAACGGCGTGCTATAGTATGCCGTACGGTAGGGGCTATAGCCCATGGTCGAAAATGATGAAAAACGAGGTTAACACTTCTTTTTTCAAAATTTCAAAAAACGATGGACTATAACCCATGTTTTTTTTTTTTTTTCATTTTTTTCAAATCCTCAAAAATGATGAAAAACAGCGTGCTATAGTATGCCGTACGGTAGGGGCTATAGCCCATGGTCGGAAATGATGAAAAACGAGGTTAACATTTTTTTTCAAAATTTCAAAAAACGATGGACTATAACCCATGTTTTTTTTTTTTTTTTTTTTTTTTAATCCTCAAAAATGATGAAAAACGGCGTGCTATAGTATGCCGTACGGTAGGGGCTATAGCCCATGGTCGAAAATGATGAAAAACGAGGTTAACATTTTTTTTCAAAATTTCAAAAAACGATGGACTATAACCCATGTTTTTTTTTTTTTCATTTTTTTCAAATCCTCAAAAATGATGAAAAACGGCGTGCTATAGTATGCCGTACGGTAGGGGCTATAGCCCATGGTCGAAAATGATGAAAAACGAGGTTAACATTTTTTTTCAAAATTTCAAAAAACAATGGACTATAACCCATGTTTTTTTTTTTTTTCATTTTTTTCAAATCCTCAAAAATAATGAAAAACGGCGTGCTATAGTATGCCGTACGGTAGGGGCTATAGCCCATGGTCGAAAATGATGAAAAACGAGGTTAACATTTTTTTTCAAAATTTCAAAAAACGATGGACTATAACCCATGTTTTGTTTTTTTTTTCATTTTTTTCAAATCCTCAAAAATGATGAAAAACGGCGTGCTATAGTATGCCGTACGGTAGGGGCTATAGCCCATGGTCGAAAATGATGAAAAACGAGGTTAACATTTTTTTTCAAAATTTCAAAAAACGATGGACTATAACCCATGTTTTTTTTTTTTTTCATTTTTTTCAAATCCTCAAAAATAATGAAAAACAGCGTGCTATAGTATGCCGTACGGTAGGGGCTATAGCCCATGGTCGAAAATGATGAAAAACGAGGTTAACACTTTTTTTTCAAAATTTCAAAAAACGATGGACTATAACCCATGTTTTTTTTTTTTTTCATTTTTTTCAA
Organism: Protomyctophum parallelum; assembly: GCF_964188405.1. Taxonomy (NCBI): domain Eukaryota; kingdom Metazoa; phylum Chordata; class Actinopteri; order Myctophiformes; family Myctophidae; genus Protomyctophum; species Protomyctophum parallelum. The sequence goes on along the minus strand of NC_139697.1, from coordinate 38,277,054 downwards.
ATCCTCAAAAATGATGAAAAACGGCGTGCTATAGTATGCCGTACGGTAGGGGCTATAGCCCATGGTCGGAAATGATGAAAAACGAGGTTAACATTTTTTTTCAATTTTTAAAAAAACGATGGACTATAACCCATGTTTTTTTTTTTTTTCATTTTTTTCAAATCCTCAAAAATGATGAAAAACAGCGTGCTATAGTATGCCGTACGGTAGGGGCTATAGCCCATGGTCGAAAATGATGAAAAACTAGGTTAACATTTTTTTTCAAAATTTCAAAAAACGATGGACTATAACCCATGTTTTGTTTTTTTTTCATTTTTTTCAAATCCTCAAAAATGATGAAAAACGGCGTGCTATAGTATGCCGTACGGTAGGGGCTATAGCCCATGGTCGAAAATGATGAAAAACGAGGTTAACACTTCTTTTTTCAAAATTTCAAAAAACGATGGACTATAACCCATGTTTTTTTTTTTTTTTCATTTTTTTCAAATCCTCAAAAATGATGAAAAACAGCGTGCTATAGTATGCCGTACGGTAGGGGCTATAGCCCATGGTCGGAAATGATGAAAAACGAGGTTAACATTTTTTTTCAAAATTTCAAAAAACGATGGACTATAACCCATGTTTTTTTTTTTTTTCATTTTTTTCAAATCCTCAAAAATAATGAAAAACAGCGTGCTATAGTATGCCGTACGGTAGGGGCTATAGCCCATGGTCGAAAATGATGAAAAACGAGGTTAACACTTTTTTTTCAAAATTTCAAAAAACGATGGACTATAACCCATGTTTTTTTTTTTTTTCATTTTTTTCAAATCCTCAAAAATGATGAAAAACGGCGTGCTATAGTATGCCGTACGGTAGGGGCTATAGCCCATGGTCGGAAATGATGAAAAACGAGGTTAACATTCTTTTTCAATTTTTCAAAAAACGATGGACTATAACCCATGTTTTTTTTTTTTTTCATTTTTTTCAAATCCTCAAAAATGATGAAAAACGGCGTGCTATAGTATGCCGTACGGTAGGGGCTATAGCCCATGGTCGAAAATGATGAAAAACGAGGTTAACACTTCTTTTTTCAAAATTTCAAAAAACGATGGACTATAACCCATGTTTTGTTTTTTTTTCATTTTTTTCAAATCCTCAAAAATGATGAAAAACGGCGTGCTATAGTATGCCGTACGGTAGGGGCTATAGCCCATGGTCGGAAATGATGAAAAACGAGGTTAACATTTTTTTTCAATTTTTCAAAAAACGATGGACTATAACCCATGTTTTTTTTTTTTTTCATTTTTTTCAAATCCTCAAAAATGATGAAAAACGGCGTGCTATAGTATGCCGTACGGTAGGGGCTATAGCCCATGGTCGAAAATGATGAAAAACGAGGTTAACACTTCTTTTTTCAAAATTTCAAAAAACGATGGACTATAACCCATGTTTTGTTTTTTTTTCATTTTTTTCAAATCCTCAAAAATGATGAAAAACGGCGTGCTATAGTATGCCGTACGGTAGGGGCTATAGCCCATGGTCGAAAATTATGAAAAACGAGGTTAACATTTTTTTTCAAAATTTCAAAAAACGATGGACTATAACCCATGTTTTTTTTTTTTTTTTCATTTTTTTAAAATCCTCAAAAATAATGAAAAACGGCGTGCTATAGTATGCCGTACGGTAGGGGCTATAGCCCATGGTCGAAAATGATGAAAAACGAGGTTAACATTTTTTTTCAAATTTTCAAAAAACGATGGACTATAACCCATGTTTTTTTTTTTTCATTTTTTTCAAATCCTCAAAAATGATGAAAAACGGCGTGCTATAGTATGCCGTACGGTAGGGGCTATAGCCCATGGTCAAAAATGATGAAAAACAAGGTTAACATTTTTTTTCAAAATGTCAAAAAACGATGGACTATAACCCATGTTTTTTTTTTTTTTTTCATTTTTTTCAAATCCTCAAAAATGATGAAAAACGGCGTGCTATAGTATGCCGTACGGTAGGGGCTATAGCCCATGGTCGAAAATGATGAAAAACGAGGTTAACATTTTTTTTCAAAATTTCAAAAAACGATGGGCTATAACCCATGTTTTTTTCATTTTTTTTCATTTTTTTCAAATCCTCAAAAATGATGAAAAACGGCGTGCTATAGTATGCCGTATGGTATGGGCTATAGCCCATGTTCAAAAATGATGAAAAACAAGTTTTTTTTATTTTTTTCAAAGTTTCAAAAAACGATGGGCTATAACCCATGTTTTTTTTCTTTTTTTTCATATCCTCAAAACAGACGTCTAAAACACGTCTATTTTTAGACTTGTTTTAGACGTTTATAAACAGAACTGTCCATCTAAATTCTAAACGGATGGTTAAATATAAGTTCCCGATTGTACCTCACATGCCAGTGTGGCACCGTAGATAAACCTGGGGTTTATAAGCAGAACATTCCGGGTTCAATTCTCCTGAAGAACATTTTCACTGTCCATCTAAATTCTAAACGGCTGGTTAAATATAAGTTCCCGATTGTACCTTACATGCCGATGTGGCTCAAAAGATAAATCTGAGGTTCATAATCCAAAGGTTACTGGTTCAAAACTAATACTCAACCAATGCTGCAGTAATTTGAACTTTTCAAGGCTAGAATAAAAAATAAAAACTCATAAGCACCAGGAGACATCTGCTGATTTCCCCAAGGTGCCTTAGCTCAATGGTGTGATGTGCTTGATCGGTAGCCTCTGCTACCACCTGCCTGCAGGTTCAAGTCCCATGCAAGGTACTAGTGAGGACCATCGGGAGACGGTGCTCTCTCCCCCTGTTTCCTGAAAAGTAGCAGTTGGGGGTTATGTTTGAAAGAACCCTGTCCACCTAAAATTTTACAGATAAGAATTAGGTGAAACGTTTAAAAATAAAATAGCAATTTGGCCCATCATCTGACAGAAAGAATAGTCTGTGTATTTGCATACTGGGCCAAAACTTGGTTGGAAAGTCCCTCTTTTATGTCTGGCTTCCAGACCAGTTGGAAAAGGGCAAACTGAGAGGTGGTAAGAGTATGTTAAATTGGACATTTTCATGGTAAAAGGTTAGCTGGACAGGGTTCTTTCAGACATAAGCCCCAACCGTTACATCTCAGGAAACAGGGGGAGAGAGCACCCTCTCCCGATGGTCCTCCAGCACCTTGATGTCATGACATGGGACTTGAACCTGCCAACTGCCTGTAGCAGAGGCAACGGGTCAAGCGCTCCACACCATTACGCCAAGGCACCTTTGGGCATTCAGCAGATGTCTCCTGGTGCTTTTGAGTTTTTATTTTTCATTCAAGCCTTGAAAAGTTCAAATTACTGCAGTATTGAGCTGTAGGAGGAACAGGACTTGAACATGGAATGTCTGTACTGAAAGCCTGATGATTAGACCATTGCACCATCAGTCAGACACTCTCAGGCAAAGTCTCCTGGTCATTTTGAAGTGATCTTTTGTTCGTTAGCCTTCAGTTAGTAAAGTTTAAATAACACAGAATCATATTAATCAGATGTTTCTTAGCGCTGTTGAGGTCTTCTTTTATATGATAGTGTAACAGCCGGGAATCGAACCCTGGTCTCCCACGTGGAAAGCCAACATCTTAACCACTACGACAATTAGAGTTTTGAGGTAATCAGGCTGAGGCTGTGAGCCACTGCTAGAATAGCAGTAAATTAAGCTCAATAACTAGCATTAAACTTTAGGAAGAGTGGGATTTGAAAATGAACTCTCTGTGCGGAATAACCCCTACTACACCATCACTCAGTAACATCTGCCTCTTTGTACTGTTGAAGCGATCTTTTGTATGTTAGCCTTCAGATAGTAAAGTTGAAAGAATCAAGAGTTGAACATAGAATCACGTTCATCAGAGTATAACACCCAGGAATCGAACACAGGTCACCTGCACTGAAGGACAACATCTTAACCACTAAGCCAAAGCAACTGCCTATGGCTCAGGGGAGATATGAGACTTTTGAGGTCATCAGGCTGAGGCTGTGAGCCACTGCTATACAATAAAAAAAATCAAAAAACGATGGGCTGTAACCCATGTTTTGTTTTTTTTTCTTCATTTTTTTCAAATCCTCAAAAAGGATGAAAAACGGCGTGCTATAGTATGCCATACGGTATGGGCTATATAGCCCATGTTCAAAAATGATGAAAAACGAGGTTAATTGCAATTCCTCCGCAACACTCCGCAATTTGCTAACGGCCGGTAGTCACAGAATACAAAACTCTGATGCTGGCATTCAAAGCAGTGTTGCGGAGGAATTGCGGAGTGTTGCGGAGGATGCGGAGGAATTGCGGAGTGTTGCGGAGGATTTTTTTTTTCAAAATTTCAAAAAACGATGGGCTATAACCCATGTTTTTTTTTCTCATTTTTTTCAAATCCTCAAAAATGATGAAAAACGAGGTTATTTTTTTTTTAAACACATGCTGGAACTTTTTTTTATTTTTATGTTTTGTAGTTTATGAGTTATTTAACTTAAACGCCCAATGCATTCTCTATGGCAATAGCACAAAATTTGGCATGCTACTAGTCCTACATACTTACACCTAGCAACCCCATTCTAGCCTACTTAGGTTCATCTTACGGTGGACATGTTTGCCTGAAAAGCAATCTTTGAAATGTTTCATAGTTTTAGAAATATAGTGCTTTCAAATTTGAGACATTTAACACGGGGCTCAATGTCAGCTCTATAGGCACGTCAAAAGTCACTTTCACCTAGAAACTCCATTCACACTTTTAATTATTCAGCTTACTGTGGAGACACATGCTGGAACCTTTTTTTATGTTTATGTTTTGTAGTTTATGAGTTATTTAACTTAAACGCCCAATGCATTCTCTATGGCAATAGCACAAACTTTGGCATGCTACTAGTCCTACATACTTACACCTAGCAACCCCATTCTAGCCTACTTAGGTTCATCTTGTGGTGGACATGTTTGCCTGAAAGGGAATCTTTGAAATGTTTCATAGTTTTAGAAATATATAGTGCTTTCAAATTTACAATGGGGCTCAATGGCAGACATTGGCACGTCAAAAATCACTTTCACCTAGAAACACCATTCACACTTTTTTGTTTTCAGCTGACTGTGGAGAAACATGCTGGAACTTTTTACTTTGAATGTTTTATAGTTTCTGAGTTATTTAACTTAAACGCCCAATGCATTCTTTATGGCAATAGCAAAAACTTTGGCATGCTACTAGTCCTACATACAAAATGATGAAAAACGAGGATAAAAAAAATAATAAAAAATTCAAAAAACGATGGGCTATACAACCCATCGTTTTTTTTTTTCTTTTTTCTTTTTTTTTTTCAAATCCTCAAAAATGATGAAAAACGGCGTGCTATAGTATGCCGTACGATATGGGCTATAGCCCATGGTCCAAAATGATGAAAAACGAGGATAATTTCTTTTTTCAAAAATTCAAAAAACGATGGGCTATAACCCATAGTTTTTTTCATTTTTTTAAAATCCTCAAAAATGATGAAAAACGGCGTGCTATAGTATGCCGTACAGTATGGGCTATAGCCCATGATCAAAAATTATGAAAAACGAGGTTAATTATTTTTTTCAAAAATTCAAAAAACGATGGGCTATAACCCATGTTTTTTTTTGTTTTTAGTTTTTTTCAAATCATCAAAGATTATGAAAAACGGCGTGCTATAGTATGCAGTACAGTATGGGCTATAGCCCCTGTTCAAAAATGATGAAAAACGAGGTTAATTTTTTTTTCAAAAATTCAAAAAACGATGGGCTATAACCCATGTTTTTTTTTTTCCATTTTTTTCAAATCCTCAAAAATGATTAAAAACGGCGTGCTATAGTATGCCGTACAGTATGGGCTATAGCCCATGATCAAAAATGATGAAAAATGAGGTTAAAAAAAAAATCAAAAATCGATGGGCTATAACCCATCTTTTTTTTTTTTTTTTTCTTTTTTTCAAATCCTCAAAAATGATGAAAAACTGCGTGCTATAGTATGCCGTACGAGATGGGACCAAAATGATGACGTTCTCTCTACCGCAACATACTTAAAAGTATAGCGGTGTATGAGAATGGGTGTTGCGGAGGATGAGAAACATTAGCATGTTTTGCTAACAACAGAGAAGCCTACATACTTACACCTTGCAACCCCATTCTAGCCTACTTACTTTAAAAAGTTTTGTAGGGGGGATGAGTAGGTTTATTGCTCACGGTCAAACGGTTCATGAGCTATGCCCGTTTAAAGTTTGCATTTTCAGTTGAGTGCTATAGCGCCACCCATTGGCCAATTGTTGTGGGCTTCTTGTCCTCACCGTTTGGCATTGCCCTCTAGGTTGTCCCGATCAGATGATCGGAAATCAGGGTCAATCGTCATTTCCAAATGATTGGAATTGGGAGCAAAGAATTAAATAAAAATGTGTATGGTAGAGGGCTACCATATTGCCTTCGGGCTTGGTCCCCAAGTAGACTTTTGTAATTTATAATTGATTTTGTTACAGTCTAAGTACTAATTCCTAAGTAGACCTTTAACCCAACTAGGGAGTACAAACACAGCAAAGAACCTGGGGGTTATCATCTATGAAAAGGAAACACAATGAGCAGAAAATTAACCATGTAAATACAACAAATTGAGGGCACCGCAGGGAGTTGAACCCCATTCTGGTAAACCAGGAGTACCACACCAGTGCCTTAGTTTGATAATTTACAGGTCCAAAATCAGTCACTAGTTACAAATTTGCAAAATATTTTTTAAACGTACTCTTGCCGACCTCGAAAAAATTATATGATAGCCATGATTATGTCTTTATACAATTGAAAACCGGAAGAAGACTCACTCCACAAATATCTTAAGGAAAACTCCTCAGACAAAAACTAAGAAAATATTTGTATTTTTCATCGGCGATCACTCGGTGTCGAGTATGATGATCATCCTGGGGGGTCCTTGTTGTGGGTCCTCAGATGACTATGAAGGCCAATTCTGGAACCACGTATTTTTGTGCAGTGTGGGCATGGGTGTGAGGTGCTGGGGATGGGATGTGGAACGGCCTCTCTGATGGTGGTTGCTGCTCTCTCCTTTGGTTGATGCCTCTTGACTGTGGCAGCCCGGCAGAGATTGCGTTCATGGAATATGGCTCCCTCATAGAGACTTTTCCTCCATGTGCTTCTATTTCGAGCAAGGTCTTCCAAGCTTGTGCTGTCTGTGGAATTGCTTGAGGCTGATCCTAATGTTGTCCTTGAAACGCTTTTTCTGACCTCCAGGAGTTCTGACCAGTCGCTAGCTCCGAGTAGAGGACCTGTTTAGGAAGGAGAGTGTCTGGCATTCGCACAACATGGCCTGTCCATCTGAGCTGGTGTTTACAGATGATTGTGCCAATGCTGTCAATATCTGCCTCCTCGAGCACACTCACATTTGTGCGCCTCTCCTTCCAATCGATGCGCAGGATTTTGCGCAGGCACCTTTGGTGGTAGGATTCCAGGGCTCGTATGTGTCTGCTGTAGGTGGTCCATGTCTCTGCACCATATAGGAGCGTGGGCAGGACAACTGCCTTGTAGACAAGGAGGTTCGTCCTAGCCAACAGGTCGGAGTTTTCAAAGACTCTTTTACGAAGCTTTGCAAAAGCCCCACCTGCACAGCAGATGCGATGATGTACTTCGCAGTCAATGTCTGCCCTTGAGGAGAGGTGGCTACCCAAGTAGGGGAACTGGTCTACGTTTTCAAGGACTGTGTTGTTGATTGTTATTGTTGGTGGGGTTATGGAGGAATCTGGTGCATGGAGGCTGATGGAGAACCTTGGTCTTTTTCACATTTATGGCCAATCCCAGGAGTTTGTATGCTCCAGGAAAAGCATCAAGTATGCTCTGAAGATCTTCCTCTGTGTGGGCGATGATGGCATTGTCATCAGCATATTGCAGTTCCACAATGGATGTGCGGGAGATCTTGGACTTGGCCTTGAAACGGTTAAGGTTGAACAGCCTGCCATCTGTTCTGTAGATGATCTGAACACCAGAGGGTAGGCTGTGACCAATTAGGTGGATAATGGCTGCAATGAAGACTGCAAACAGAGTGGGGGCTATGATGCATCCTTGTTTGACGCCAGTGTCCACCTTGAAAGGCTCAGTCTCACTGCCACTGCAGAGGACTGTTGCTGACATATAGAAGCCGCAGAATCTTGATGTATTTATCTGGACATCCACATTTTGACAGGATTCTCCAGAGGACCTTGCGGTTCACAGAGTCAAAAGCCTTTGTTAAGTCAATGAATGCCATATATAGTAGTCGTTTTTGTTCCTTACATTTTTCTTGTAACCGTCGGGCTGTGAAGATCATGTCAGCTGTACCACAGGCAGGACGAAAACCACACTGGGATTCAGGGAGGATTAATTCAGATGTTGGATGGAGTCTCTTGAACAGAATGACTACAGTTTATAGTAGTCATTTGTGACTTTTCTTTAGACTTAGAAAATGTTGATTTGGTTTTATCGGTATATAGGTCCAAGGTTAGTGTAGAAATGTTGACATTTCTACACAAAGTAAGTTTGTACATTGGAGTTTTCCACCCAGCAGAGATAGACATTTATTTTAGATGATTTTAGATGATACATAATAAAAAATGATGCAGAATGTCCCATTTCAAATGTTTAAAAAAACAAAACAAAACAATCTGAAAATAGCAGATCTACAAGCTGACAATGTGTTGCATCGTAATGCATTGTGAGCTTGTAGATCAGCTACTTTCAAATGGCCAAAATGTGGTTGTAGCCTAGTGGTAAATAATTGCAATGTAGAACAGGATGTTTATTTTAATAATAATCTAAATCTACAAAGTAACTAGTAATTAAAAGTTTCCAAATAATAGTGTAGTATAAAATATACAATATATTTTCCACAGTAATTCAGTAAATGTAGTGATTAACTTCCCACCTGTTTAGTTTAGCTTGTGTGTTCTCAAAAGGGACCAACACATTGCTCATACTGTATATAGTGTTGTCCATTTAGTGTCACAATAAACAACCAACAGTCCTTCTAACAACTCTAATGTTTAAACAATAACAGAGTTTAATGGTGGATTAAAAACTTTACCTTTCAGCAGTGCACCCCAAACACTCTGCCGCTGCACCGCATGCGGCTCCATTTTAAACCTAAAGCCCCGCCTACTGTATCCGGGTTTGTTGATCCACGTCATTGGAAATGTCCGTCGGTCATTGGTTGGTCCGTCAGAGTTAATCTCATCCGCTGCAGCTGTGTGTGTGGATTTTACGAGCCGCACGCATGCGCACACGCACACACACGCACGCGGGCACACACACACACACACACACACACACACACACACACACAGGCGAGTGGAAGTAGGCAGCCTGCATGCACTCAAAAACTTTTTTTATTAAATTAAACTAATATAGTGAATGAATTATAAACGGTTTATTGATTAAAGAACCCTGAAAGAAGAGATTTATAAACATAGCCTACTCTGTTGTAAAGTATAGTGTTGTGGCTCTTTGTTGGTTCCAAACATTTCTACCTTATAGCCAACAAACCCACTGATGCACCTAGGGACTATGGATGTGTACGCAGATATAAGAAGTAGATTGTCCACAGGTTCAATGTCATTTTGTTTGTATTTACTTTGTGTTGTCTGTCTGGTAAAACTGGTTTGTCCACCAGGTGCATGCCGCTCCCCAATCACCCAGGCCTACATATGCTCTCAATCAATAAATTAGTGCATGGGGCGACTGTGGCTCAAGGTGGGGCGACTGTGGCTCAAGAGGTAGAGCAGGTCGTCCAATGATCCATGGGTCGGCGGTTCGAATCCGGCTCCTCCTGTCTACATGTCAAAGTGTCCTTGGGCAAGACACTGAACCCCAACTTGCTCCCGATGTGCTGGTTGGTACCTTGCATGGCTTCCGCCGCAATCGGTGTGTGAATGGGTGAATGTAATGCACAATCTATGTAAAGCGACTTGGATAAAGGCGCTATATAAATGCACCATTTACCATTAGGTCTGGGGAGATGTGCCCTTGGTGTCCAAACAGTGATTCAAAATAATAACCCATCAAACCAATACCCAATAATGGCAAATAATAACTACAACAATTGTGATAATAATAATAAATACACATACAAAACAGTGAGGATGGCTTCTACATATAGGAAGTAATACATAAATATAAATAGACAGACAGACAGATCTAGAATGGTTTGGACAATAATAATACTTAATAATTAATAATACAGCAAATGAATGATAAATGTGATTGTTCTTTATAGCAATTATATGTTTCATGCATTTTTATTTTATTTATTCATAATCCATCCATCCATCTTCAACCGCTTATACGTAGTCGGGTTGCGGGGGCAACAGCTCCACCAGAGTGCTCCAGACTTCACTCTCCAGAGCAACATTAGTGACTTCATCCTGGGGGATTTCGAGACGTTCCAAGGCCAGTGAGTCGATGCCCAGTGGGACGTGCGTCGAGGACCTCTCTAGGGAGGCGCCCGAGAGGCATCCTAACCAGATGGTCTCCTCCCAGTGGGACGTGATCCTTGGTCTACCCCGGGGTCTCCTCCCAGTGGGACGTGCTTCGAGGACCTCCCTAGGGTGGCGCCCGAGAGGCATCCTAACCAGATGCCCGAACCACCTAAGCTGGCTCCTTTCCAGGTGAAGGAGCAGCGGCTCTACTCCGAGTCTCTCTCGTGTGACTGAACTTCTCACCCTATCTCTAAGGGAGATGCCAGCCACCCGTCGAAGAAAACTAATTTCTTAATGATTATTTGAATAAATGGTCACCTTTTACTTTGAAATGTTTTGTAGTTTTTGAGCCATTAACTTAAACGCCCAATTATATTTGTCAATAGCAATAGCACAAACTTTGGCATGCTACTAGTCCTACATACTTACACCTAGAAACCCCATTCAAACTCTAATAGGTTCATCTTACGGTGGACTGCATGTTTGCCTGAAAACGAATCTTTGAAATGTTCCATAGTTTTAGAAATATAGTGCTTTAAAATTTGAGGATTTATAATGGGGGTCATCCCAGTCATGCAAAATATATAAATGATTCAAATAAAATATACACAATATACAAAACATGGGGTCAATTTCCATCATTTCATGAGTCTGAAAAGGAGATAGTGTCATCCAGTCGTCAAATTATAATGTATGTTGGGTTTGATTGATTGACATTTTTATTCAGTTTGAAGAATGCAGGGCCGGATCTACCATATGGGCACTTTGTGCACGTGCCCAGGGGCTCTTGGGCACCAGGGGCCCCTCAAAAACAATTTCCCTGCTAATCCAAATGAAATAAATGGTGTCTAAAAAGATTAGTGTTTTATTATTGGTGAGAAGGGCAGCTGAAAAGTGCAATTGTGTGTAAAGCAGCAACAATGCGCTAGATTGGCTGTCACTCTGGGGGGGGTAGGGGACCGGAAATAGGCCAATATAACGGCATAAAACTGCCCCAAAACAGCTCCAAAAGTATCTTTATTTTAAATATTATTACTTGCCACTTTTGATGCGAATGCAAATTGTGCCTGATTTGCTGGGACCAGATTACATGGTGTGTAGCCTCGGTACCAGGCTTTCATTTTTGTTGGTGCAAAATTTTAAAGCCTGGAGGAACGCATTGGCCGCTCTGGTCTAAAAGTGGGAGTCAACCTTTCCGGGTGGGCGTCGCTCCAAATTATGTGACGTAGCGCTGCACTAGGGGGGAGAGGAGGGGCCAGGGGTGACGGACAGATCGATGAGATCCAATCAGGGCGTGTGCAAATCTCAGCCGCGACCCGCCCCTCTAGACCAGAAACCTAACACGTTAGCTCAGGCTACATGGTGTGTATATGTTCATCAAATTGTGCCTGATTTGCTGGGACCAGATTACATGGTGTGTGCAAGTAACTAGCTCTCAATGATGACGTAAGAAATATGTGTATTAAAGGACCCAATGCCAGAGTGTAATTGGTCTTCGATGGTGACGTAATGACGATATGTTTTAGTGTTGGGAGGATTAAAGGTAATGCCCCTGTGTATACATGTATGTAATCTGGCACCACTGCCGTATCAGGCACAATTTGATGGACATATACACACCATGTAATCTGGTCCCAGCAAATCAGGCACAATTTGCTGTTTTATTTGCATACGCATAAAAAGTGGCGGGTTGGCTGGGACGGTTTTTGGCACAAAGTAACCACAGTAGCCTATACCGCTAATCAACTTACAAATATATATATATATATATATATATATATATATATATATATATATAGTATACTGTATGTATAACTAGCTCTCAATGATGACATAAGAAATATGTGGATTAAAGGACCCAATGCCAGAGTGTAATTGGTTTTCGATGGTGACGTAATAACGATATGTTTTAGTGTTGGGAGGATTAAAGGTAATGCTCCTGTGTATACATGTATGTAATCTGGCACCACCGCCGTATCAGGCACAATTTGCTGGGACGGTGCATATACGCATAAAAAGTGGCGGGTTGGCTGGGATGGTTTTTGGCGCAAATTAACCACAGTATACCGCTAATCAACTTACAAATTACATATATATATAGTATATGTATAACAAGTAACCAGCTCGCAATGATGACCTAAGATATATATGGATTAAAGGACCCAATGCCAGAGTGTAATTGGTTTTCGATGGTGATGTAATGACGATATGTTTTAGTCTTGGGAGGCACTGATTGACATATACGTCACCATCCAAAGTCGTCACTTACGTATTCATTACAACATTATGTTTCTGAAGTGTATAAAAACAATTACCATTGTTTCATTCTGGCACCACTGCCGTATCAGGCACAAGTAGTCATTACTGGGATTTGACAGTTTGTAGCGGTCGAAAGTACTTGCGCGCTCTGCTTGCGCACTAGTAGGCCATTTATGGCCTACTAGTGTGCAACAAGAAAGTATGCACTCGACATTCCATATGTTGATCTGACCCCCCAATCCAAAGCGCCAGCGCTCGCTCAGCAGTCTGCTGTCACCCAGGCGGATGCGTGCACACGCCCTCAGGCATCTTACTGGTTTTAGTCATATCTTAGTCATCTGAAATGTTTTAGTGCGTTGTGAGCTTGTAGCTTTTTTTATTACTATAGTCCCCCCCCAACATTTTCCCCAACATTTTTGTCTAGTTGTTATTGTCTCCACCAGGCCGAAGGCATGGGTAGAGAGTATATGATTTGCACTCGTTTGTGTGTGTGTCCGTCCGTCTGTGGACAGCTAATCTCCTGCACCGTTGGCTTGATTGTTGATGAAATCATCAATATATTCAGTCTTAGTTTTAGTCATCATACTGTAGCGTAGTTTTTATTTTGTTTTCATCAGTGACAAAAGATATTCGACAAACATTTTTCATCATAGTTTTAGTCAACAAAATCAACACTAGGACAGGGGCACCATTTGGTGTTGCATCAGATGGCCATATGTGACTCTTTTTGATAAAGAAACAGTCACGGCAGCAAGACTAGTTCTGTTCATTATTGATCCAAAATGAGTTAATAGCACAGGCAGACTCTTCACATACTAGAGCATGTCTGAAATAAATATCTGGTGGGTCAAACTGAACATCCAATGTCAATTTGAAGCTACGTATGAAAACGGGCCTCCCAATTTGGCATGAATGACCAAGATTAAATGTGTCTGGGAATGTTTATTGTTTACGGTGCAAACAGCGCACCTCCCCAAGTGCAGGGCGATATATTCATAACATGCTACAATAAACATGTATAGCCCACAGGAGAATCAAGTCAAACTAGCGTCCTAACTGTGCTACTCCTTACACCCGACCAAACCAATTTTTTACCTAATTGACATTTAAAATATATAAGGAAAACAAGAACACAAATGGAGCACCTTTCTGCGTGATGTTATCAGATAACGGATGGACAACATATACTGTAGTGTACAGTTACTACAGTACTAGAGTATTATGCTGATACCGATGATCGGCCCGTGATAGGCCAAGCTTGTCCGTCTGATATATTGGTACTTGTGCAGGACACGTTCAGGAGTGGCGTTATACCTTAAGTTTAGGCAATGTGACAGAAAAAAAATATTCACCACTGTATGTAGACAGAAAACATGATTCCGCAATGTTGTTGTAACATGAATTTAGAGATGATACATTTGGTATATTCCTGGGTGAGGTGTATTCATGTTTTCCTGGCTATGATGCCATTTAACAGTAAGAGAGAACAGACTGTTCTTTGCCTGTCTGGTTGTTACTGCACAAAGTGCAGCGGAAACAGAAGAGAGAGAGAGAGAGAGAGAGAGAGAGAGAGAGAGGGGGGGGGGGAAGGATTGGAGCGAGGCACAGATAGTGTCAAAGAGTAGAGAAAGAAGGAGGTATAGGGAGAGATGGGGATAGTCTTCCAGATAAGCTGCCTCATGGAGAGAGACTGAGCGAGACCTTGAATTGCAGCACAGAGAAGCAAACACACACCATCGGGGGTTAAACCTATGGGGAGCGGAGAGTGTGTCGTAGACAAAGAGGGGGGGAGAGAGAGAGAGAGAGAGAGAGAGAGAGAGAGAGAGAGAGAGAGAGAGAGAGAGAGAGAGAGAGATTTGATCAATTGGGACAAAATGGCTCAGTTCATATAGTGGGCTAAAGGGGTGAGGAGAGGAGGTGAGGAGTTAAGGAAACTAGAAATACTGCACCATTGTATACCTCTACCAACCAGCTGCACTTTGCATCCGTGTCTGTGCAGACTCAAAACTTTAAAATAATGTGACCTTGACCTTTGGCCTTCAAATTCTAATCAGGTCAACCTTGAGTGAGTCCAAGTGTAATTGAATTCTCTCATAATAAATAATAATAATAAACTTTATTTATATAGCACTTTTCATACATAAATGTAGCTCAAAGTGCTTTACAGAGCATAAAAGATAATAAAAACAAAAGCAAAACAAAACAGCATTAAAACAGGCATGCAGTTAAAACAATAGGACAATAACGCAGTGTCAAATCAGGAGAAGGCAGTGGTACAAAGATAAGAACAGATAAAACTAGAAAAAGTGCCCTTCTGGGCACAGGTCTCCACCAGGTTATCCACAGATCCGTGCAGTTAGAGGTAAAAACGCCACCTTGAGGCTGAGTTGAAATTGTTCATGTGGCATTTTGTCCTCGGCCTAGTGGGAATGTGGGTGCACAATTTCACGGAAATCACGCGATGTGTTCATGATTTGCAGCATTTTGTTTGAAACTGAGCACTCCTGTGAACTTTGGAAGCCAATCTTAACCAATCAGGATGGAGTGTGAGAAATATGAAAGGACCGGTTTGGTTGAATGGCTCTAGAGAGACTGTGTACCAATTTGCGTGATGTTTGGACAAAATCTGTAGGTGTGCTGTGCAAAAACCTGTTTTGCACAAAGCGGCCTCCTGGTGGCGCTATAACAGGCCGTTCTGGAAAGTTTGGGGCAGAGGTTCATGTTGGCATCCAGGGAGTGTGTGTGCAAAATTTGGCATCGACCGGGTTAACGGTGGCTGAGATTAGCTGGTCACGGACGGACACACACGGACACACGGACGGACGGACGGACGGAGTGCAAAACATACTCTCCCCATGCCTTCGCTGGTGGAGACAATAAGGCAACGACATTAAAAAACAAGCAGTAATACAATACAGTGAGGACGTGAATAACAAAAAATAAAAGATCACTTAAAAGCAATGTTGTAGAGGTGGTCTTGAGCTGAGCTTTAAAAATGTCTACAGAGGCTGCCTGACGAAGGTACAGTGGGAGCTTGTTCCATGCCGACGGCCCGTAGAAGCAAAAAGCTGCTTCCCCGTATTTTTTTAGGCAAAATAAGGCATTCCTGAGATTTGGCCTTCACACTACTAGTAGTGTCTAGTTGCTATTTTGCTCTATGAGATGTACCGTGTGTCATGTATGTGCCATGTCAAATCGGAGCCCCTCAGGTGTGCTGTATGACTATGTCTTGTTCCATAACATACTCTGGGAGTCCAAGAATAGTTCTGGTTCCTGTGTACAGTAAGTATAAAAATGATAGTGTCTCAATGAGAAATGCAAGCCTATGCAAATGCAATGCATAGGAAATGCATCTCAAATATTAGTTTTTCACGATTGTTAACACACGTTTTTCACATCTTAACGGCATTCTCAAAACTGCACACACAAAACTTAAAACCTCACACACAAAATGCTAAACCCTGACAGATCCTTTTCCACGATGACTCTTTGCCATCAAATCTCTTAACTGTTCCCAAAATGGAACTTGTGCTTTAATTTGGTACACACAGCCATATTTCAAATGACACACACATACCATTCATTGAGTACACACAACTAAGCATTTGCTGCACACTACTAAGCATTTACAGCACAATGAAGTGAAAAATTGACAACACAATCATAGAAATGGAACATGCATGAATGTCAATGACTCTGGAGAATGAGCAATATTTCTCCTTTTGTAAAATGACTCATTGTAGGCCTACCTTTTCATAGTCAAACATAAAACAGCACACAAATATGCACAAATATTTATTTTTCTTTACTGTAAACCAGCCTGCTCAATCCCTCCTCCTCCTACTTTTCCTCCTCCTCTCTCTCTGTCCACCTACTCCTCTACCTCCTCGTCCTCCTCTCACTCTTACCCCTCTCCTTCTCTGGTTGCCGATCTCTTCAAGGTTCTCCATTGTTCACCAAACAGAACAGAGGCTCGAAAGTCCCTTTTATGCTGCAGTCCCGATTGCAAAAATTGCTCACCAGATCTGAATGTTTAGAGATTTGTTTAGACTATTTGTGTGTTGTAGGTTGATGCTTTTATGTGAGAAGTGTGTGCAACAACTGAACATTATGTGTAGTGTTTGGACAACAAGGTAATGTGTAATTGACATTAGAGTGTGAGAAGGAAAGTCAGAGTCTAATGCAGATAAGGAGTGTGATGTAGTGCAAATTGTGTCGAGGGATTAGGTACATGAAGTGAATTAAGATTGTGCAAATTGTGCCAAGTTTTCGATTTTTGTGTGTTAACAATCGTGAAAAACTTGTAAGATGTGTCATGTCCAGTGTAAAGTATATCCAGTGTTGCATACCGAAAATAGCCAATCTACAAGCTCAAAATGCAACTTGTTCCTCTTCTTTTTTCTTTGTATAATCCATGTCCCCAGCCAATGCTGCAGTAACGAATCCCTCTCATACTGTACCCTGCCTCCCACCCCTAAATCTGCATCTGCCTGCACGGGCCAAACGGATAAACGCTCGCAGTGCTCGCCTGCATGGCCTCATGTGGGTCAATCTGTTTCACATGAAAAGAGCAGGTGCAGCTAAATAGCTGGAGCCGTCAAGTCAGAGTGCATCTTCTCTCGCCGCTGAACTGAGCTTTATAAGTGAAATCAATAACGGGGATCATAGCCATGAAGCCCTCGTCGGCTCCCGCACTCTGATGTAGGGAGCAGGTGTATTGACCTAATAGGTGAAATCAATAAGCGATCATAGCTTGCACCTGTCTCACCTCCTCCATCTATTTCATGTGTAATGGGCAATCTTTTAGGATGCCCAGTCCAGTACAGTGCATTGCTGAAAGGGCAAAAAACCTTTTTTACTATAGCCTTGCCAGACTAATATCACTGCATAGATATTAGTCTGGAATCTCTGTGTAGAACCTGCATGGGTGAAATTCAGAAAATGCTCGCTCTGATCAGCCAACACGGGGAGGCTGGCAGAACCTTCACTAAAACAACAGGGACAACGCTCCACACACCCCACTCTTCTCCCTTCTGGATCCAAAACTGGGAGTGAGGCTGCAGTTCTGATTGTAGCCGCAATTTGCAACTATAGATTTTTGGGGGATGAATACCCTCCATTGACTCCCCATTCATCCAATTTGCATTTGAGATCTGCTTGTATTAAACAACGTTAAACTCACCAACATTGCAGCTCTAGGCCAAGCTTGAATTATCCTCTTTCCATCTGCCGAGCTTTTGTTGTAATAAAAATCCACTATACACAAGATTTCTGTGCCCAGGTGATTCTTTTTCTTCTTTTCTTTTAATATATGTCTTATCCCACGATTTTGTAACCCATTTTTCCACCCTGTGGCAATCATCTAATGTGATCCTGGGGCTCTACACACCCTCCACCAACCTGGGGAGAGCAACGGACTAACTCATGCTTCCTTCATGCTTGAGTGTCCAAGTTGCTCCTTTACACCTGACACGGGGAGTTTCCCTGGTTGGACGTAGCGCGTGGAAGGAACACGTTATTCCAACCAGTTCCTTTCCCCTCCATCAGGCGCCCCGGCTGGCCAGGGGGGGTGGGGGGGGCAGTTTAGAGACCAGGATTACTGCATGTTTTTGTGAGGGTACCTACCCCAGGGGACACGGGGAGAACATGCAAACTCCACACAGAAAGGCCCTTTCGCCAACCCCGCCTTCGTGGTATGGGCACTGATGACGCGGGATGAGGAAACACACCGCCAGCGCCCACAGCGTCCCGAGCAGGAATCGAACCCAGGACCTTCTAGCTGTGAGGCGACAGCACTACCAACTGTGCCACCCGTGCCCCCAAAGTGTTGGAGTTTGGAAGCCCTCGTCGAAGTCACTGAACGGCCCTGCGTACCACCTTGTTTCGAATTTGCACAATAATGCAGGAGGCAGCAAAAACGAGTGCTTCCAAACTGCTTCCAGACAAGAGTTCTCCAAGCATCTCGATCCTGAGCCAACACTTCCAGCTGTCCCCAAGTGTGGCCCATAGTTTTTGCATCTGCCTCCAAGTCTCTGCGCCAGGTGTTCGTGGCCGACCTCTCTTTCTTTTCCCTGGGGATTCCACTTGAGGGACTGCCTTGTGGTGTTTGAGGCTGGTTTACGGAGAGTATGGCCTATCCATCTCCAACGCCTTTTGAGGATCTCTTCCTCTGCGGGTATTTGGTTGGTGCGTTGCCACAGCTCTTTGTTGTTGATGGTGTTTGGCCAGCGGATCTGGAGGATTCGTCGCAGACAGGTGTTTGGATTTTGTTTGTGGTGTTCACTGTTGTCCTCCATGTCTCTGCGCCATAAAGTAAGACTGACTTTACGTTGATGTTAAAGATCCTGATTTTAGTTGTGATGGCCAGGTATTTTGCACTCCAGATGTTTTTTAATAGGAGGTAAGCTACCCTGGCCTTGCAATCCTGCCTTTCACATCGGCATCTGTTCCTCCCTGCTTTGTTGACGATACTGCCAAAGTAGGTGAACTCCGTTCAACCTCTCCCAGTGCTTCACCTTCCAGCATTCTTACACCAAAGGCATCGGTGAGTTGGCCCTCATGATCACCC
This sequence comes from Protomyctophum parallelum, assembly GCF_964188405.1. NCBI lineage: Eukaryota > Metazoa > Chordata > Actinopteri > Myctophiformes > Myctophidae > Protomyctophum > Protomyctophum parallelum. Next base: position 38,257,767 of record NC_139697.1, on the reverse strand, counting down.
TGCAGGTCATTCCCTCGTATATGTTGGTTAGCTTCTCTGGTACACCATAGTGTCTTAGAAGCTTCCAGAGGGTCTGCCTGTCCACGCTATCAAAAGCCTTCTCGTAGTCGATAAAGTTCATGAATAGCAAGGAGTTCCACTCAAGTGACTGCTCCAGTATGATGCGCAAAGTGGCAATGGTCTATGCAGGATCTGTCTTTGCGGAAGCCAGCCTGCTGGTCTCTAAGCTGGGGATCTACCACATCCTTCATCCTGTCAGTATGATCCTGTAGAAAACCTTTCCTGGGATGGATAGTAGTGTGATTCCCCTGTAGTTAGCACAGTTGCTCAAGTCTCCTTTCTTCAGTATTTTTATGAGATATCCCTCCTTCCATTCGGATGGGTTGTTTTCCTGTTCCCACATCTTCTTGAAGAGAGGGTGGAGCATCTCTTCCGTGGTCTCTGTGTAGGTCTTCAGCACGGTGGAAACAGTGGAATACATTTAACATAACATTACATAGGGAACACAGCATAAAAAAGAAATACACCTAAATAAGATCATAAATGGTTGCAGCTTGGTTTTCAAGCAACCATTTTTTCAGATTGAATTTAAAAGATGGAAATGTAGCACAGTCCCTTATGCACAGAGGAAGGCCATTCCATGCTACACAACCCTGTACTGATTTTGGCCGAATGTTGTTTGCCGGTGCGACACTTCGCAGTCTCCTCGAGTGGTCGCTCTGGTACTGATTCCCCTATCAGGCTTTCGTTTAATTAATTCACTTAGGGGGGGGGAGGGCACAGACCATGAAGGGTCTTGTATATGACCCCAACCTGTTTGAATTTTTGAAAGTTATCAAAGCTATATATATATATATATATATATATATATAGCCAGCCAGCCAAGGAGAGAGAGAGAGGCAGAAACACAGGGATGGAAAAGTGGAGGCAGAGGGAAGAGATATAGATTAATCCAGTGTGATGACGAGGAGCGAGAAGAGAGAGAGAGAGAGAGAGAGAAGTGGAGAATGGGAATGGTGAAATATATCGATTTAGAGAGAGAGAGAGAGAGAGAGAGGAGCGTATAGGTCTGGGCTCCTTTTCGACCTCATGGTTTCTCATCATGGCTGTTCTCTAATAGAGCGTACAGGAGAAGGCGTCGGGGGATGACGTGAACATAAAGCAGCACTATATATCGACATCCCAACCCTCCATCCCAACCCTCGCTATAGTGGCATTTATTACAGTTAATGGACTCAGATGGCTGACTACTCAGATATGAGTTTCACTGCACCAGTGTACTGTATATCCTTTATTCTGTTCTGGCCACCCCCCCCCCCCCCCCCCCCCACCCCCCCCCCCCCCCCCCCCCCGATGGCCACGGGCAAATCTGTAACTTGTACTCCATGACTTATATCACACCAGGTCCGTTTTAACCCATTCTGACCTGAGATCAGATTAAAAAAATGTCAGTCGTTCTTTCAATAGCTAAAGCATAACATGATGCTAACACCAAAATGGGGTGCCCGTTCAGAATGGGTTAACCTCTCAAGTGCACCATAGACGCCGCTGACTCTGCGCTTTCTGCGCGCAAACCAATTAGCCTACGGATAATAAATAATAACAGGTTCAATAATAAGAGTGTGTTGGTTTGCTATACAGCCACCCTATATGTTTGTCCTGCAGTAAGTCCACTCCAGGATTTATTTTTGCGTTTAGAATAATCTTTCAAGACCCACAGAATATTATGTGAAATGACAACGAAAATAAATAAATATATACAGTATATATATTTTAAAGACTCGCACACGCGAAGGGCTCCTCAGCGTCCATGGGGCTTATTATGTGGACTGTGGAATTTGCATGTTCTCCCCCTGTCCCCTAGGGTAGGGTAGGCCTACACAAAAAAACATTACTCCTGATGGAGGGGAAAGGAACCTGTTTGGAATAATGTGTTCCTTCCACATGGTACATCCAACCGGGGAAATTCTAACCTGACGCTGCCAGATTCAAGAAGCTTGCTACACAAATTTGTTTCACAGCTTATTGGATCTGGGATCTCGGAGCAAATTCGATGACGGGGCTTTTTTTCAAGATACTTGGTAGATGATTGGATGGGACCGTCTGTCTATCACCGTGTGGGCGTGCAAACACAACCAATCATTTGACGTGTCTATATAGCTTCACATCCGGTTTAGCACATATCCCGCCCTTAGCTCACGCTGAACTCCCTGAGAGGTCCCAGATGGTTGTGGTGTTGGGGAACATGGTTACCCAATACCGCCCCCATCTGGCAAAGTCAGGTTAGGGAAATTCTAATACAAGGTTTATGCTTGACGGCAACATTACTGATTGCCGTTTCCTTTGGCATTTGAGCTACAGACCACCGTAGAGACCCAAGACAAAAAAAGAGATGTCGTTCCCATTCCAATTCCATCGATCATACAAAATGATTGTAAATTAGTAATAAGTAATGCAGATGCTTAAAAAAACAATTTAACTCTTGAGAGAGTAAAATTAAACCACATGGACACGTACTGTAAGCATGCATTTTACACTCTGAAGAGTAAAAAAAGGTTTACCAACGCTACATCATTTAGCTGCACTTGTTGAGAACCACTGATCTATGATATCAGTCGTCTATGTGTGTGATTTACTTGATTTAACACTTTCGGGGCCTTAGATTAATCTATCCATCCTATCTAGGCTGCCAGGGATTGATCTATTACCTTTGGAGCATATGCCGAAGTATTTGCAGCTTTGATCGGTGAAAATCCGGTAAATATAGTCCCATGGTTTGTTGTTGAAGAGAAAACATGCCGCCTTACGATGCAAGACGAACACAGCCTCCACAGCAAGTTGTAGTCCAAACAAAACAGCCATTCACTTGCATTGAACTCATTTTCCCAGAAGCCCTAGTAGCCCAGAGCATGGCTTGATTTCCGGTTTCGTCACCATAACGCGATGGCCTCGTCACCAGGTCCACGACAAATCCGCTCTTTCTTTTTATTTATTAAAAAACGGCGAATTAAACACGTACATTAAACAAATAGCGGGTTTAGCGTATTATGCAGCACCGACACATGGATTAAATAGCGGGGAACGTGGGTTACACAGTAGAACTCTTTTAACTTAAGTATATTAAAAAGCATAAAACATTATAAGAAACATTTGGCCTACAAAGTTTGGCACTGATCAGTCCAGCGGTTTGCAAGATTAGTCACACAGACACGCACAGACATTCTCATAGACGGCTAGCTCTTGTAGAGCCACAACGTGAAAACCTCAACAAAGCTACACCACAAAATCAATACTCCTGTCATTGTGAATATAGTTTCTCCAGGAGATAACTAATATAGAGGTGAGGTGGGGTGTCTGTATGCTTTCATTGGCAGACAGCCATACTGTAAATATTTGGAGATCATGTTTACAAGACGATTTGTATCTATTTTCGTGGGGATAAAACATTATTCCTGTACCTTTGTGCACTTAAGCCTTACATTGTCACTGTGTACTTTTCAGGAGATGGAAAACCTGGCCTCCTATCCCTATTTTCAGCTTTAAACATGTTTGTGTCGTTTAGAATTAAGTAGGCCTACCTCTTATTTATTTGGGGATCCCTGGACCCCTTGGCAGTACATCATAATGTGCCCAAAAAAGTGCAATAGTGTTTCTCTATCATTTTACAGTGAACAATATTTGTCTGTAATAATATGTCTGACTGGGGGGGGGGGGGGGGGGGGGGCTGTGTTGCCTGTGCCACTACGCGGCAAAATGGGTGGTATCCCCCTATATATTCGTCCTGCCCAGAGTGGGCAGGTGGGCAGGACTGCTAGGGTAGTATGGGGCAGGCTACATTAGGCGCTTTCAAGGATTCGGTATCACAATCCAATATTATCTTTCGCTTTCATTCACTTTAATCACTCTAGTCTGCTGTTGTCGTCAAATGGTTAAAATGTGCGCGTGCGTGCATGCGTGCGTGCATGCGTGCGTGCATGCGTGCGTGCAAAACACAGAGTACATGAAGAGATCTAAGATATAAACACGCGTCCGTCCGTCCGTCCGTCCGTCCGTCCGTCCGTCCGTCCGTCCGTCCGTCCGTCCATACATACATAACATATTGTATCCATGGCAAATGTAGTTGCCATGTATTACTTTATAGCACTGATTGCAAATACACTGGTTGTGATTATGATGATCCTTATGTCCCGAATTGACCTTTTTGTACCTTGTAGTAATTACAGACATGTGGGATCAATGAAGTGGAATCTAATCTAATGTAATCTAACTGATGAATTAAAAATGGAGGACCCCGATGTAAACAAGTCTTTAGTGCTTTTCTGGGTTTAATCCCCTTAGAAGACCTTAACTGTGCTTTCCTCGAACTGTCTTTTTTCCTATATTCAGCTATTGTGTAGATTGTTGTCCTAACATAAACATTAAATGCCATTGACAATGAACGGAGAATTTGTCATATGTGTCTGAGCAAATCGACTATTTTGTCCTACACAAACATTAATTTCACATTGACAACGAATGGAGAATTTACGTCATATATAGACGAGCAAATTGGCTATGTCGGTCCTACACAAAATTCTCATTAAAAATGAAGCAATAGATGATAAGAGCGCCCCTCAACTTTTCTACAAACTATACAATTTTCTATCAATCAATCAATCAATCAATCACACCATACATTATGTACCCACACCTCTCTCCTCTCTTGCCTTGGCATTCGACATGAAAGTAACTGCAATTATAGCTACATTACAGAAGATATATTAATTTGCATAATGCCTGTGGAGCTTTGCTAATTGCACTTTCATCCAAAAAATAAAAAATAAACTCGCCCGCCACCGCACACACAAACGAACAGACAGGCAGCTCTGGAACAATGGCAGCTGACAGGCACAGATGAGGCTCTGTGATGGATGATAGGTGTATATTTGTATGTCTTTAAATGTTCTGATGAATTGAACATGGAGGGCCCTTATGTAAACAAGTCTTAATGGTTTTTCTGGTTATCCGCTCTCAGTAGCAGTTTTTGTATTGACCTGTACTTTCGTTTGAACTGTACCCATTCTAAAAAACTGTGAAATACAATTTTCAATCAATTTGCAAGACAGACGGACTGACGGACAGGACAGGACAGGACAGGACAGGACAGGACAGGACAGGATTAATGGATGGATCTACTCTCACAGAAAGATGGCCAGGCTCACAGCTGTGGGCGGCCATGGTTCACTCACTTGTCACTGACTGGGAAGTGGAGACTTCCCGATTCGATCCCGGGGCTTATCCCGGTCCTTGAAACGGGATGCCTAATTTCTCCCGATAAGCAGGTTGGTGCATTCTGCCCTCAGCATAGATTCCTCCACCGTCTGCATATTGTATGAAGCACTTTGCATAAAGGCAGATAATTAACCTAACTTCTAGTTGTTACTGACTAGACTATTAATAATTCATACAGTGACCAGCAGGGGGCTTTCTGGTGGAAGGTTCATGCTCTCTCCATCACTTCCTTGTTGACCTGTGGTTGATCCCACAAGATGGAGCCCAAATGGAATCTTGGGTAACTGACAGATCCATCATTTATAATGCGCGCATGCAATGTGCACACGGTACACACACACACACACACACACACACACACAGTCTGATGCTGTATGTACAAACAATATCGTTCATTAACAGAGATCATTCACAAGCGCTTTGATTAATACAAGCATCAAACTACAGTTAACCATGTGTTTATTATCGTGTGTATCTGTTTTCATACCAGGGCGTACAGCCATAACCTTCAGACATGGCTCTCCGTCTTGGATGAACGTCCTGGATGGAAGTCAAAAGAAAAAAATTGTGAATGTGTGCACACACCAAGTCCACAGGAATGTTGATGGCGGGGGGGGCTCTAACCCCGGTAGGAGTTGCCGACAGATGGCACTTTGTGAAGAATGAAATTTGGTGTAGCTAAATTCCTGGCACCACAGAAAGAGCTTTGACTGGTACTGACTGTGATATCATATCCTCAAACAGTATATTTAATTGAGAAATGTGTGAAGTGCTGTTGCAGATAAACGAAGGGAGAACGGGGTATGAGCCAGCGGGTAAGTTGAACCATCCCCTTTATCTAGAAAACTAGAAAACTGTGTTGCCATGTGACCTTAAATCTATAGTAAGCATCATTTAGACCTGGCTGTGAAGTTGGGAAGCATTTGGATAGTAGAAAGCATTCTTTTACACAAAATAATGTTGTTAAAACTAAACACGGTTGTTAAAACTAAAACACTGTTGTTAAAACACTGTTGTTAAAAACACTGTTGTTAAAACACTTGTTAAAACTAAAACACTGTTGTTAAAACACTGTTGTTAAAAACACTGTTGTTAAAACACTTGTTAAAACTAAAACACTGTTGTTAAAACTAAAACACTGTTGTTAAAAACACTGTTGTTAAAAACACTGTTGTTAAAAACACTGTTGTTAAAACACTTGTTAAAACTAAAACACTGTTGTTAAAACTAAAACACTGTTGTTAAAACTAAAACACTGTTGTTAAAACTAAAACACTGTTGTTAAAAACACTGTTGTTAAAAACACTGTTGTTAAAACACTTGTTAAAACTAAAACACTGTTGTTAAAACACTGTTAAAAACACTGTTGTTAAAACTAAAACACTTGTTAAAACACTGTTGTTAAAACTAAAACACTGTTGTTAAAACACTGAAGACACTGTTGTTAAAACACTGTTGTTAAAACTAAAACACTTGTTAAAACACTGTTGTTAAAATTAAAACACTGTTGTTAAAACTAAGACACTGTTGTTAAAACACTGTTGTTAAAACTAAGACACTGTTGTTAAAACACTGTTGTTAAAACTAAAACACTGTTGTTAAAACACTATTGTTAAAAACACTGTTGTTAAAACTTAAACACTGTTGTTAAAACACTGTTAAAACACTGTTGTTAAAACTAAAACACTGTTGTTAAAACTAAAACACTGTTGTTAAAACACTGTTGTTAAAACACTGACAACACTGTTGTTAAAACACTGTTAAAACTAAAACAATGTTGTTAAAACACTGTTGTTAAAACTAACACTGTTGTTAAAACACTGTTGTTAAAACACTGTTGTTAAAACACTGACAACACTGTTGTTAAAACACTGTTAAAACTAAAACAATGTTGTTAAAACACTGTTGTTAAAATTCAAACACTGTTGTTAAAACTAAAACACTGTTGTTAAAACTAAAACACTTGTTAAAACACTGTTGTTAAAACACTGTTGTTAAAACACTGTTGTTAAAATTCAAACACTGTTGTTAAAATTCAAACACTGTTGTTAAAATTCAAACACTGTTGTTAAAACTAAAACACTGTTGTTAAAACACTGTTGTTAAAACTAAAACACTGTTGTTAAAACACTGTTGTTAAAACTAAAACACTATTGTTAAAAACACTGTTGTTAAAACTAAAACACTGTTGTTAAAACACTATTGTTAAAAACACTGTTGTTAAAACACTGTTGTTAAAACACTGTTGTTAAAACTAAAACACTGTTGTTAAAACACTATTGTTAAAAACACTGTTGTTAAAACACTGTTGTTAAAACTAAAACACTGTTGTTAAAACACTTGTTAAAACACTATTGTTAAAAACACTGTTGTTAAAACACTGTTGTTAAAACACTGTTGTTAAAACTAAAACACTGTTGTTAAAACACTGTTGTTAAAACTAAAACACTGTTGTTAAAACACTGTTGTTAAAACACTGTTGTTAAAACACTGTTGTTAAAAACACTGTTGTTAAAACACTGTTGTTAAAACACTGTTGTTAAAACACTATTGTTAAAAACACTGTTGTTAAAACACTGTTGTTAAAACTAACAACAGTGTTCCCGCATTCGGGGTGTTAATTGGTCCTCACTATTAAATGTTCATAAATAAAATAAGCACAATTTTATTACTCAGTGTCTCAGTGTATAGGAGGGCTGTGGTCAGTTCAGAAACCCGTCTACCAGTGACATCATTGATGGGGATTCAAGCTATTAGAAACTGCAGGCTTTCTATTCCTGAGACACAGACCAAGTAGGAAAGAAATGCAGTATTTTATCATGAGGACCAATTATGAAGATAGGTTGAAATGTGGTGAAGTGGTCCTTTAATGTATGTTTTGCGAATTCAAATCTACAAAGTAACTAGTAACAAAAGATTTCAAATAATTCTAGTGGAGTAAAAGAACAATATTTGTCTCTGAGATGTAGTGGAGTATAAGTCAAAGTATAGACAATTGGAAATACTGAGTCCAAGTAAAAGTACCTCAAAATTGTAAAAGCACTTTCCACCACTGTGTGTGTGTGTGTGTGTGTGTGTGTGTGTGTGTGTGTGTGTGTGTGTGTGTGTGTGTGTGTGCAAACTGTGCATGTGTGTCTGTGTATGTGCTGTGTGACAGAGTGTGTGCATCACCTGAGATGAATTGACTGCTTCGGGACAAATGACAAAAGGACAAAACCTGAACGAATGACTGCAGATAAAATAATGAACGCAGAGGCTGCATGATTAAGTTGAAGAGGATAGCCTAGATTAGTATTTTTATGGATGATGGATCTTAAGGACATTGAAAATGAAATGCTTGTATTGCCCATTCTACAACTCTCATCAGATATCTATATAATTATAGACCTTAAAGGAGAATTCCATACTGAAAGGCTTTCTTACCTTTCTTTGTAGTTGTTACGTCCCCATCAAAGAGGTCCAGGTGTTATTTTGTGCAAAAGCTCCTTATTGGCTATTTCCCCTACCATAAGCCCTAAATGAATTGAATGGGATGTATGGGGTCTTGTGCTAATTCGCTTATTTCAATAGCTCAAAATTATATATTTATTGTATATATCCTCTCTTCATAATGTAAATAATAACCCAAGCGGCACACTTTACTACTTATTTCGATGGGAATAAGCAAATTAGCACAACACCCCATACATCCCATTCAATTCAATGCAATTAATTTAGGGCTTATGGTAGGGGAAATAGCCAATAAGGAGCTTTTGCACAAAATAACACCTGGACCTCTTTGATGGGGACGTAACAACTACAAAGAAAGGTAAGAAAGCCTTTTAGTATGGAATTCTCCTTTAAGTTTTAATATAGGTGCGGTATATCCAAAAAATAAATAATTTGTGTGGTTGTATAACTGGGATAAACGGAAACATCTTTTATGTTGGCTAGGGACATTTTGTTGGGGGCACTGGGGCCACGCATTAAAAGTAAATGAATCCACAAAACTAGCATCATTAGTATAGTTGACCTTTCGTTCAACCCATTATGGAACTATTTTTGGGCGTAGTGATATGGACACAAAAAACATAGTTCCGTCTGATAGAGGGGTAGGGAAATGAACGGAAGTTGCATTATATGGTAGAAATAGACAATACAAATGACGCTAGTTTTGTGCCCCCCGCAAAATGACCGGAACTACTTAATATTTCACCCAAACCAGAGCAGAACTCCCACCAGGGGACTCAGCCAGGCAATCAATTAGTACAGTTGCAAACACTATATCAATGGCAAGTATATTTCATACAACTTCAGGAGGAAAGACACAGAAGTGGTTATGATGCGTTAACTCCTGTGGGAGCCAAGATTTCAATTTTGGAATTAACCTCATTAAAGGTTATCACTATTTATATAGGCCTAATTGCCTTGTTTTGAAAATGAAAACATTATCAGTTGAAATTTGGATGTTATCATTTTTAATTATGATGTTATTACGATATTCCATAGCTTTGGGCTGAACATGATCATCTTGGTGGCTGGGCTACAGTATGAAAACTGTTCAGTCATGCTACTAAAAAAAAGAGTTTGGCGACAGCTAGTGGCCACATGCTGCCACTACATCTTTTTTTAATCCTGCACGAGTCCACACTTGAGTGTTATTTCTTCTTCTTTTTAGATACACACTTAAAGCTGGCCCAAGATCAGATAAAATAGGTAATTTGATTATTTCAGTAAGCAGATAAAGCATACTGAAACTTCATGCTACTGAATAATGTATTCAATTTGTTAGAGCTACTGTACTGTCGATTCATTACGCAAAGTAGATTGAGTATTGAATATTTTAGGACGGTGAAATGTGATTGGTTGACTTGAATACTTTCCCCCTAATGATTATTATATGTATAACTTTAAAACATAATAATTTAATAACTTCTGACTTTGAAAACACACACACACACACACACACACACACACACACACACACACACACACACACACACACACACACACACACACACACACACACACGATTAGCCTTGTGGCTCAGTGGTGGAACATGTAGGCCTATACTCACATGTTTTGCGTAAGTAAAAGTTGCAATACTGCAATGTAGAAATACTCTGTTACAAAATAAAGTCTAAGATTACAACGTGTCGTTTGTGAGCTTGTCACATTGTGAGCTTGTAGATCTGCCATTTTCATTTAATATTTTGTATATTTTATATATCTTTTTTTAATCATAATCTACAAAATACCACTACAAGTTTTCAAGGACATTTTTGTGGAGTAACAAGTAGGCCTATAATATTTGAGATGTAGTGGAGTAGAAGTGAAGGTATTGGGAATTGGAAATACTCAATGTAACATACCTCAAAATGTGCTGATTCATCCTGCCTTATTGCCAAGCATTCTGATCTGGTCCTCAGCCTATCAGAATACTTTTTACATTCCAAAATAATTTCTGCCTACAGTAAGTCATGTTGGAATGTAACAAGCATTCTGACAGACTGAAGACATAATGGCACAATGAGGCAGCAGTATTGGGAGAGTATAGAGCTAGGCAGACATTTCAATTTGGCCCAATTATGCTATGAGGCTAACGTTATCAGTCAGTCTCTATACATTTCCCAAAAGGAAATGCATGCTCTTAACTCAGTCTGATCCATATCAGGGATGCGTAATCATCTCTGTCGGGTGGAACTCATTATGTCCAAAACTGTTACTTTTCAGGATTCACAAGTAACAGCAAAAGTAGCAGATCTACAAGCTCAAATCGATGCGCTACTTTTGCAACTTTTGTGTGACACTGTAGTATGATTAATTTACAAACAAAATGAATAAAGTTAGTATATGGAGATAACCACTTTAAGCCCTTTACACATTTCTAAGAAAGAGGCCCTCCGTTACCTATATCCTTTACACATCTCAACACTTTGGAATGCCTTACCCGAGGACTATAGGAGATAAGGGTAATTGCTGAGTCGTGCCACATTTTAAATCCCTTCTGAAAACTCACCTTTATAAAGCTGCTTTCAACCCCCAGCCCTCTTAGTTTTCATTCTTTATCTATTGCTTCTGTTATTGTCATGCGTTGTTTTGTTTTTTCTGTTTGTTTGTTTTAACTTTGTGTTGCATTTTTGCCATGCAGGCAGCCGGTGTACATTTGCATGCACCACTACAGACGACCGTAAAGACGACACTAAACACGACCTAGTCATGAATGGCTGCCTCCTAGCGACTTTACTAGCGATCTAGTCACGATTGGCTGCCTCCTAAGCCAATGGAAGTCTAGCCTCGGAAACCCAGAGTCCACTTCAATTCGGCATACAGTAGCGCAAACATCGATCACTCTCTGCTGATTTCTGATCGTCTGCACCTTTGTTAAATTGACGCACACATGCACACACACACTCCTCTCTCTTTCTGTCGCTCTAATTAATTAGTCTCATGTCGCGCAGCTGCTATTATTATTATTATTATTACATATTCTATTTAGCACATGTACTGTATGCACGGTTAAAGAGCGGCACTAAAGCCGTGATTTTAATCATTTATTTTAATACATTTGATATATCAATCAAGAGGATATTTGCCAAGGGAGAAGCTCAAAGTGGGAAGGTTGAAAGGGCGAAAGTGAGGTAGAGAGTGGAAAGTGAGGGAAGTGAGTGGATTCAATTCCAGGACCGCAGAGTTATTTATGGCCCCGGTGGGAGGTTTGACTGAACAGCTCACCTTTCTGCAACACATTCTACTGAGGTTCCATGACAAATAGTTGGACCAAATTAAGAGGAGCGTACGGGGGCTGTTTCTCGGTTGAGTTTCTCCACCAAAATTCAGTGCGTGCCCTGTTGAGGGATCAAAATAAAGATTAACATATAAGATAAATGCAATTTTGTCTACTCTGTCTTTGCTGTGGTCAAAACGTGCCGTTTACATTTCTGGAAAAGAAATCACATACAGCTAGCCAATACTAAACTGTTTAGTATTGGCTAGCTGTATGTGATTTATTTTTTTGTCTAAACCCAAACCGATTACATTTAGTCCCGGGTGGAAACCTTGTATGTACAAAACTATTAGGCTATACTGTACGTTTCAAGATTAAATTTTTGAATGAGCAAAAGTAGCAGATACAGAACAATTACAAAGCGTCTGCAGGGAAGCACAGAAAACATAAGACAAATAAGGACAACCAAACACAGGTAAACTTGATGGGCAATTAACACAGAGATTGGCTGGTAGAGACTAACAGGACAAATTGAGAACATGATAAACAATAATTGCAAGCTGGAGAGATAATTAAGAGAGACAACAGACTATTGACAGCGATTCACCAAATTCGTGCTGATTAATACCAAGAGAATCATTAAAAAATAAGTTCTCTCTGCCATGTCGACTCAATTTATAATGTTGTATAAAAGATTTCTAATGGTCATAATACTGTAATTTAAGTATCCCACAAGAGTATTTTCTTCTGCCGTGCTATACTCTCAATAAGTCAATTCATTTAGTTTACTTTACCCTCCAATTCTGAAACACCCAACTATAGCCTTAAAGAGAGGGTAACATATTATTTATTTGCTAAACTGTTGACACACGTCTCTCAGAAAACCCTTAAGTATGTCAACTATATATAAAACATTTTTTGGGGAGGAGCCACATTTGATATTTTAGCTTTATCAATTGAAATGATCGACATAAGCCATTTTGGAGAAATCAACTTCGGGTTGCCTGATGACGCGCACCGCAGCGTCATCAAGGGAGGTCGAAATCTTGTCTCTGTGGAATGCTAACTCGACACGCCCATCGACTGCCAGGATGCCCCGGGCGGCGGGCGCACACTACACTACAGTATGCAGCAACATTATGTGGACGAAAGCAGCTTGTTATTCTAATAACAAGCACAAATAATAAAGATTAGCCAGGAGAAGAAAGCTGAGTCTTCCATACACAAGGGCCACCGATTCCTGTAACTGTCCAGACTCCAGCCACCAGCGGGACTGTTTCACGTGTAAGTAAACTTTGCTAGTATTAGCTGTTGCCAACTTGGCTATGCTAACCAGCCGATACATGGTGGAGCATCGCACGTTATGCGATTGCATCGGTTTGATAATAATTTATTCTATGCAGCGTTCCTTTTACATGTCTATCAGGCTACTGGAAGTGTGTATTTACTGTAATAATTGAATAATTAAAAGGGAATATTGTGGTAGGGACGGGGGCATTCGTGTATGATAACATGCATTCATTCAACCCAAACATGTAACAAGTATTTTTCTTTTGCATAAATGAAATTAATATTTAGTGGGATATATTCCAGTCCGTAACAGTGGGCTAGTCTACCGTTCTAATCAAGTCTTTTGTCATTTAGGGGGACATTGCCTGTGTCATGAACGCCACCACCATGGTCCAGACTCCAGAGCTCTGTGGATTCCGGGGAGACTGCAGAATATTGTACTTCACATTTTGTTGCAATATCATTTGAAGCTGAGCATTGAGCAATGTACATTTCTCTACTTGAAGAGGTATGCGTATGCCTACATAACTATAAATGCCTATATGAATATAATAATGTATATGACATTCTACGATGTTGAGAATCACTGCACAACAACCAGAAATTGCACACATTTCAAGCTAGCCTATTCCTTGCATAATTATAGTCTCGGTCGTCTATTTCTACTACTGTACATCATAAATCATGTTGTAGCCTATAGCTAAATATTTTAACTGCGTTGATAGAATGGTTAGAATTACCATTGTATGATAAATTAATAACATTAGGAACGCAGCCAGTTGGTAGGTGTGTGAATCAATGGTGGTGGTTGGTGAACTTTTATCAGCTAAAAGTAGTTATGTTTGCAGAAATTGACTGAATCAACAGTATGCCTATATTATACAATACCCCCACCCCCGCAATTATACTGTATATAATGTATAATCTCTACGGCCCTACGAGTCAACATGCAGTCTGTCTAGAGAGACTATGGCTCGCCAGCGTTCAATCTGCTTTTGCAATTCATATCCGACGTAATGATATTCGGTCTTGGTTCAAATTATACCTTGGAACCAACAGTAGGTATAATTTGAACCAAGACCGACGCATGTAGATGATAAAAGATGGGAACGTTGATATTATTAAGCAAGCACATGATGTGACTGCAATATATAAAAGTTTTCATGTCAAGGACCCCCAAATTGACACTAATCAGCCCGCGGACCCCCATTTGAAGATGCCTATAATGTCAGGGACCACCATAAGCTACGAGAAGATGTTTACGGCTCTAGCAGTGATTCTCAACCCGTTTTTTCAAGGACCCCCAGTTTGACATGCATTAGTCTACGGATCCCATTTTTGGCATTTCTACCTCTGAGACCCCGATTTATAGTGTAAAATCGATGTTAATTTAAGTCAGTGTACAAATGGAACCAAACGGAATAGAAGTGCAGCGCTAAGGTAACGAGGTGTAAAGCATTGGTGCATGTATCTGCAAACATTCACGTTAAAATATAGCAGATTAATTTATTCTTTGTCCGGTAAAATACAATCCCGTCAGCCAAGGTGGCCGGCCCAATACGCCCAGCAGAATAAACCCTCATATTATTTTAATAGCCTTATAGCCTACTGATTTATGCATACTCGAAATTACTCACAATCTTTCATATGTCTCGAAAACCTCGGACAAAAAGTGCTTGGTTTAATTGATTTAATTAATTAAGTGTGTATTAACAGTTTGCAGAATGGGTACATTTAACATGAAAGCACAACTCAATACAATTACTGTGGAGTGGACGACACACTGATAAAGCATTATACTTGTTTACAACAGGGTCCACGTTTAAATGTTATTATGTTTTATGTTATTAAAGTCTTTCTTCTAATTATCAACTTTCCCTCATGAATATGCTTCATGTCCCGTATTAATCCTATGTTGTCATCATTTGTCTAGAAAAAAACCCTCCATAATAATCATGCCAAGTCACCCCGCTCATAGCCTACTATAGTACCCACAGAGAAGCACTCATTCTGGGATAGCTGCCTCTCAGTGGCCCGCTGTAACCAGCCAGAAGAGTTAAGACACACCCCTCGCAACTAGCCACCGACGCTAGCCCTGTTTCACTATGAATATTGCAAAAACGGTCTGCTCAATTATTAAGAAAACACAACGTGTGATAGCTGAAATATCCCCGGTCATGGTCGTTAACAAAGTTATATATTTACTCCCTTAGTAGAGTGTTTAATATGGTAATTCCCACAGCCACTTTTCAATGTAATCCTATGGGGGCAATAACCCCCATTGATGACGCGCCATATTGACTCGTGACTTTCCGAGGTGAATGGGCGGTGCTTCGGGAGTTGTTACCTCCTTCTTCTGACAGCTCCCAAAGTACACTATAGTTGTATTGACCATTGTGTTCACAATTATTACACAATTAAATTGGGGAAAGTAGTGCCAAACATGTTACCTACTCTTTAAATGGGCCACAGGAGAAAGCACACATGCACAGGAATTGTGCTTTGTTTTCTATGACATTGCCAATAAAACCTCTGCTGGCTCTCTAAACTGGAATGGGAATAAGCAGCTTCCTGCCTCGGTGAATGCATTCTCCTTTGGACTATGATAATAGAGTGAAAACAAATTTGATTGGTCTGTAATTGACAATTAACATTAATCGTTATTCTGCATATAGAACGGACAGCCACATCTGCAGTGAAGAAACTTCGACTTTTTGTCGCGACTTTTTAGTCGTTTTTGTCGCGACTTTTTAGTCGCGACTTTTTAGTCGCGACTTTTTAGTCGCGACTTTTTTGGTGCGACTTTTTTGTGTGTATGTGTCTGTGTGTGTGTCTGTGTGTGTCTGTCTGTGTGTGTCTGTGTGTGTGTCTGTGTGTGTCTGTCTGTGTCTGTGTGTGTGTGTGTGTCTGTGTGTGTCTGTGTCTGTGTATGTGTCTGTGTGTGTGTGTGTGTGTGTCTGTGTGTGTGTGTGTCTGTGTGTGTGTCTGTGCCTGTCTGTGTGTGTGTGTGTTTGTGTGTGTCTGTGTGTGTGTGTCTGTGTGTCTGTGTGACTTTTTTGTGTTTTCAGTCGCGACTTTTTGTCGTGACTTATTAGTCGCGACTTTTTAGTTGCGACTTTTTAGTTGCGACTTTTTTGAGAAATGAGAAATAATAAGAAATGAGAAATGAGAAATAATCTCATCATCATCATCTCATCATCTCATCATCATCTCATCATCATCTCATCATCTCATCATCATCTCATCATCTCATCATCATCATCATCTCATCATCTCATCATCATCTCATCATCTCATCATCATCTCATCATCTCATCATCTCATCATCATCTCATCATCATCTCATCATCATCTCATCATCTCATCATCATCTCATCTCATCATCATCTCATCATCATCTCATCATCATATCATCATCATCATCTCATCTCATCATCATCATCTCATCATCATCTATCTCATCATCATCTCATCATCTCATCATCATCTCATCTCATCATCATCTCATCATCATCTCATCATCATATCATCATCATCATCTCATCTCATCATCATCATCTCATCATCATCTATCTCATCATCATCTCATCATCTCATCATCATCTCATCATATCATCATCTCATCATCTCATCATCATCTCATCTCATCATCATCTCATCATCATCTCATCATCTCATCATCTCATCATCTCATCATATCATCATCATCTCATCATCATCTCATCATCTCATCATCATCTCATCATCATCTCATCATCATCATCATCATCATCTCATCATCATCTCATCATCATCTCATCATCATCATCATCATCTCATCATCATCTCATCATCATCTCATCATCTCATCATCATCATCATCATCTCATCATCATCTCATCATCATCTCATCATCATCTCATCATTTCATCATCATCTCATCATCATCTCATCATGATCTCATCATCATCTCATCATCTTATCATCATCTCATCATCATCTCATCATCTCATCATCATCTCATCATCTCATCATCTCATCATCATCTCATAATCTCATCATCATCATCTCATCATCTCATCATCTCATCACCATCTCATCATCTCATCATCTCATCTCATCATCATCTCATCATCTCATCATCATCTCATCATCTCATCATCATCTCATCATCATCTCATCATCTCATCATCATCTCATCTCATCATCATCTCATCATCTCATCATCATCTCATCATCATCTCATCATCTCATCATCATCTCATCATCATCTCATCATCATCATCATCTCATCATCATCATCATCTCATCATCATCTCATCATCATCTCATCATCATCTCATCATCTCATCATCATCTCATCATCTCATCATCTCATCATCATCTCATCATCTCATCATCATCTCATAATCTCATCATCATCATCTCATCATCTCATCATCATATCATCTCATCATCTCATCTCATCATCATCTCATCATCTCATCATCTCATCATCATCATCTCATCATCATCATCTCATCATCATCATCTCATCATCATCTCATCATCTCATCATCATCATCTCATCATCATCATCTCATCATCATCATCTCATCATCATCTCATCATCATCTCATCATCTCATCATCATCTCATCATCTCATCATCATCTCATCATCTCATCATCTCATCATCATCATCATCATCATCATCATCTCATCATCATCTCATCATCTCATCATCATCATCATCATCATCATCATCATCATCATCTCATCATCTCATCATCTCATCATCATCTCATCATCATCTCATCATATCATCATCATCATGCCCCTTCTTTTGCCCTTCTTTTGCCTGTCTTTTGCCCGTCTTTTGCCCTTCTTTTGCCCTTCTTTTGCCTGTCTTTTGCCTGTCTTTTGCCCTTCTTTTGCCCCTTCTTTTGCCTGTATTTTGCCTGTCTTTTGCCCTTCTTTTGCCCCTTCTTTTGCCTGTATTTTGCCTGTCTTTTGCCCTTCTTTTGCCCTTCTTTTGCCTGTCTTTTGCCTGTCTTTTGCCCGTCTTTTGCCCTTCTTTTGCCCTTCTTTTGCCCTTCTTTTGCCCCTTCTTTTGCCTGTCTTTTTCCTGTCTTTTGCCCTTCTTTTGCCTGTCTTTTGCCCCTTCTTTTGCCTGTCTTTTGCCTGTCTTTTGCCCCTTCTTTTGCCCCTTCTTTTGCCCTTCTTTTGCCTGTCCTTTGCCCCTTCTTTTGCCCTTCTTTTGCCTGTCTTTTGCCCTTCTTTTGCCCCTTCTTTTGCCCTTCTTTTGCCCTTCTTTTGCCCGTCTTTTGCCCTTCTTTTGCCCTTCTTTTGCCTGTCTTTTGCCCTTCTTTTGCCTGTCTTTTGCCCTTCTTTTGCCCTTCTTTTGCCCTTCTTTTGCCTGTCTTTTGCCCCTTCTTTTGCCCTTCTTTTGCCCTTCTTTTGTCTGTCTTTTGCCCTTCTTTTGCCTGTCTTTTGCCCCTTCTTTTGCCTGTCTTTTGCCCTTCTTTTGCCCTTCTTTTGCCTGTCTTTTGCCCCTTCTTTTGCCTGTCTTTTGCCCTTCTTTTGCCTGTCTTTTGCCCTTCTTTTGCCTGTCTTTTGCCCTTCTTTTGCCTGTCTTTTGCCCTTCTTTTGCCCTTCTTTTGCCCCTTCTTTTGCCCTTCTTTTGCCCCTTCTTTTGCCTGTCTTTAGCTCTCTATCTCTCTCTCTCTCTCTCTATCGCTCTCTATCGCTCTCTCTCTCTCTCTATCGCTCTCTCTCTATCGCTCTCTATCGCTCTCTCTATCGCTCTCTCTCTCTATCGCTCTCTCTCTCTATCGCTCTCTATCGCTCTCTCTCTATCGCTCTCTATCGCTCTCTCTCTCTATCGCTCTCTATCGCTCTCTATCGCTCTCTCTCTCTCTCTCTCTCTCTCTCTCTCTCGCTCTCTATCGCTCTCTCTATCGCTCTCTATCGCTCTCTCTCTCTCTCTCTCTCTCTCTCTATCGCTCTCTCTCTATCGCTCTCTCTCTCTATCGCTCTCTATCGCTCTCTCTCTCTATCGCTCTCTCTCTCTATCGCTCTCTCTCTCTCTCTATCGCTCTCTCTCTCTCTCTATCGCTCTCTATCGCTCTCTCTCTCTATCGCTCTCTCTCTCTATCGCTCTCTCTCTCTATCGCTCTCTCTCTCTATCGCTCTCTCTCTATCGCTCTCTCTCTCTATCGCTCTCTATCGCTCTCTCTCTCTATCGCTCTCTCTCTCTATCGTTCTCTCTCTATCGCTCTCTATCGCTCTCTCTCTATCGCTCTCTATCGCTCTCTCTCTCTATCGCTCTCTCTCTCTATCGCTCTCTCTCTATCGCTCTCTCTCTCTATCGCTCTCTCTCTATCGCTCTCTCTCTATCGCTCTCTATCGCTCTCTCTCTCTATCGCTCTCTCTCTCTATCGCTCTCTCTCTATCGCTCTCTATCGCTCTCTCTCTATCGCTCTCTATCGCTCTCTCTATCGCTCTCTCTCTCTATCGCTCTCTATCGCTCTCTCTCTATCGCTCTCTATCGCTCTCTCTCTCTATCGCTCTCTCTCTATCGCTCTCTCTCTCTATCGCTCTCTATCGCTCTCTATCTCTATCGCTCTCTCTCTATCGCTCTCTATCGCTCTCTCTCTCTATCGCTCTCTCTCTCTATTGCTCTCTCTCTATCGCTCTCTATCACTCGCTCTCTATCGCTCTCTCTCTCTATCGCTCTCTCTCTCTATCGCTCTCTCTCTCTATCGCTCTCTCTATCGCTCTCTCTCTCTATCGCTCTCTCTCTATCGCTCTCTCTCTATCGCTCTCTATCGCTCTCTATCGCTCTCTCTCTCTATCGCTCTCTCTCTATCGCTCTTTCTCTATCGCTCTCTCTCTCTATCGCTCTCTATCGCTCTCTCTCTATCGCTCTCTATCGCTCTCTCTCTCTATCGCTCTCTATCGCTCTCTCTCTCTATCGCTCTCTCTCTCTATCGCTCTCTCTCTATCGCTCTCTCTCTATCGCTCTCTCTCTCTCTATCGCTCTCTCTCTCTATCGCTCTCTCTATCGCTCTCTCTCTCTATCGCTCTCTCTATCGCTCTCTCTCTCTATCGCTCTCTCTCTATCGCTCTCTCTCTATCGCTCTCTATCGCTCTCTCTCTCTATCGCTCTCTCTCTATCGCTCTCTATCGCTCTCTCTCTTTCGCTCTCTATCGCTCTCTCTCTCTATCGCTCTCTCTCTATCGCTCTCTCTCTCTATCGCTCTCTCTCTATCGCTCTCTCTCTCTCTATCGCTCTCTCTCTATCGCTCTCTATCGCTCTCTCTCTCTATCACTCTCTCTCTCTATCGCTCTCTCTCTCTATCGCTCTCTATCGCTCTCTCTCTATCGCTCTCTATCGCTCTCTCTCTCTCTCTCTCTCTATCGCTCTCTATCGCTCTCTCTCTCTATCGCTCTCTCTCTATCGCTCTCTATCTCTCTCTATCGCTCTCTCTCTATCACTCTCTATCGCTCTCTCTCTCTATCGCACTCTCTCTATCGCTCTCTATCGCTCTCTCTCTATCGCTCTCTATCGCTCTCTCTCTCTATCGCTCTCTCTCTCTATCGGTCTCTCTCTCTATCGCTCTCTCTCTCTATCGCTCTCTCTCTATCGCTCTCTCTCTCTATCGCTCTCTATCGCTCTCTCTCTATCGCTCTCTCTCTATCGCTCTCTCTCTCTATCTCTCTCTCTCTCTCTCTCTATCGCTCTCTATCGCTCTCTCTCTATCGCTCTCTCTCTATCGCTCTCTCTCTATCGCTCTCTATCGCTCTCTCTCTCTCTATCGCTCTCTCTCTATCGCTCTCTCTCTATCGCTCTCTCTCTCTATCGCTCTCTCTCTATCGCTCTCTATCGCTCTCTCTCTATCGCTCTCTATCGCTCTCTCTCTCTATCGCTCTCTCTCTCTATCGCTCTCTCTCTCTATCGCACTCTCTCTCTATCGCTCTCTCTCTCTATCGCTCTCTCTCTCTATCGCTCTCTCTCTCTATCGCTCTCTCTCTATCGCTCTCTCTCTCTATCGCTCTCTATCGCTCTCTCTCTCTATCGCTCTCTCTCTCTCTCTATCACTCTCTCTCTCTAGGAAGTCTGAGCAGCCGTTCTGACCGAATTTGAGATTTCAATGTTTATTTTCTCAGCCCATGGAGTCCAGAGAAAGTTCCCCTTTCATGACTTTGTCTAAATATTCGATTGAAATCATCTCTGTTTTTTTCCCCATTTGAAACTTTTTCTAAATATGATTTTAGGCATATATCTCTTACTCAGTCTGACTATATCGGCCCATTCGACCGCTCTCCCCCTTTATCCCCCCACCCCCGCACCACTCGTTCACACCTCTTCAGCTGGAGACGTCATTGTTGCCTACACGCACTCACTTTTATTTTTATTTTCTTCCCTCTCTTATGAATACATTATTATACACCCAATGAAAATGTACACTTCACGGATTATATAGGCCATTTGGAATTAGAACAATCGGTAGAAAATTGGCCGAGAATAGCACAATAGCACATTAATTATTGCCTAAATGTAGGCTACGGACTTTTCTGAAAATGGTTAATCTGCAAGCTGCCCGACATTTCAACTTGATATGTTTCGTAGAGAGGGCATAGGCCTACACAAGCCAGAATTCCGTAGTTTACATGGTATTTTGAATTTTTTAAAATGAGCAAAAAATAAGCGAGTTATGTAAAGAGGGGTGGAGGGGAAAAGGCGATTATTTGGCACAATCAATCAAATATATATTAATTACATCGCGTAGCCTATAATGTTTCCCCCTCTATATAAAAATGACAATATATAACTCTAATGTCGTATTTCGTCATGTATGTGAACTATAGGCTGCTTGAAATACTGTTGGTCAAAGTAACTAGTTGGGCAGGCTAAATATAATAGTAGGCTATAAGCCCGTTTTCAGCTAAATGCGGAAATGTCCAGGCTAAAAAACTTATCGAACGGGAGTCGTGTTAATATTTATTTACTCGTCATTGTCATGTTCACTCCAAATAAGCAAGTATTATGTAATAAATAAATTAATTTCGTGGCTTTTTGTTCTCTTTTCTCCAGGCGCATACCCGCATCGAGATGAGCTCTGCGACAGCCGTGCTGTGCTGTTTTCAATTAAATTACTTGCAGTATAATATTAATAAATACTACATCCTATATACATTGCTTGTCTGTCTAATCATTCAAATGTTTTTCTATATGCATATTGCATAGTTTATGTAAGCCTGAATTAAAGTCTGATTACTGAGGCTTTTTCCCCCGTCTCTCTCACAAACAACGAAGCCTATAAATATTGTCACCTTTATGCAAGTTCGTTTGATATTGTTTAATTCGATAACGATAGCGAATATGCAGCTATCCGTATAGGTGCCCTTTGTGTCAGTGTGCGCCTGCCCAACCCCTGGCCTCTGTAGAACCTGAATCCCCCCCCCCACCTCATTTCCCCTCACTGTATTTTACATTCCTGCTGTTGTCACCACGCGGTAAATAATGAATACTTTGTGTTAATTCAACCATGTTTATTTTTTCTTATTGTTCACAATATCAGAAAGCATGAAAGAAAGTAAATATAAAGCGAAATAAAATCAGGGAAAACACAAATCCAGTTTCTGTTGCTATACTTAGAGACACTTGACACATGTCATTGTAATTGTTCCCGTACATGTGCCACATGCCCGTTTGCCACATTTGTGGCAGCTGGATAGCGTCTTGTTTCCACATCTGTCAAGCTGACACTGCCGTCGCTTCTTGGGCGTGTCTGGTGTCTGTGGACCATCCTGTCTCCTCTTGGCAGTTTGCTGGTTCTGTGGTGTGGTAGGCAGCGGCTGCAGTGCGCTGCGCTGCTGGCGCCGAGGGGTGCGTGGTGGCATGACTGAGTCCTTTTCACCCATGTGTTCCTCGCGGAGCTGTAGTGCCAAGTCCTGTAGGAACTCTCTCCTGGTGAGCTGCGGTTTGTTCAAGCACTGTTTGTACAACACATAGGCATTGATGGCAGCCAGGTCCAGAATGTTGTAAAAGACAGCCATTGGCCAACGCCTGGTGCCAAGTCTGACGCTGTAGTTTCGTGCCATCTGATCCAAAATGTCCACTCCCCATTTCGTGTCATTATAGTCCGTTACAGACTCTGGTTTCGCTTTGGGGTCTTTACCAATCACGATCGAACGGTGCATGGTGCTTAGAATGCAAACGTTTTTGTTTGCTTTGCTTTGGTAAATCGTCAGTGTGGCACCATCACTTGTCATCAGTTGTGTGTGGAACAGCTGTTCTTTTCCACGTGCGGATGGAGGCAACTCTCGCCTCTGTCTGTTCACAGTTCCAAGTATCGTTGTGTTGTTTGCTAGGAGAGACTGCCCCAACTTCATCGAAGTGAAAAAGTTATCCATTGTGATGTTTCGGCCTCTGTCGAGGAATGGTGCTACCAGCCTCTGGACCACGTCTTGAGAGAGCGGCACGCCATCACTATATATACAAATGACAGGGAGAAGGTGTAATGGTTATTACAACGCAAAAATATATACATAATAGGCTTTGATGTAAAGACATTTTAAATGATTATTGATTATTAGAAAAGGAAAATAAATCACCTGCTGCGGTACTGGCCCTTTCCAAGGTATGGAAATCCATTCAGGAAGTATTTGCTGTCCAGGTCGGCAGCAATCCAGAACTTAATTCCAAACTTGTCTGGTTTATTGGCCATGTATTGCGTAAATCCACATCTTGCCTTGGATGGGAAGAGTTGCTCATCGACCGTGATGTTTCCTCCAGGCACATAGCAAGATATGCAGTTATCTGTGAACTGATTCCAAATGTCCGTTATTGCAGCAAACTTGTCTGTTTCTTTGCGTGCTTCTCTGGTGTCCTTGTCGTCAAATCGCAGGTATCGCATTATGGATTTGAAACGGTCACGAGACATTGTTTCGCTCACCGTCTCATTCCCCCATGCCCCTTTCGCCCACAGTTGATTCAATGGATAACCAGATGTCGACATCGCACGAATGAAAAACACGCTGATGAATGCTTTCAGTTCAGTAACAGACAGATCCCATTCTTGATTCTGTCCATCACTGCGGGCAAACTAACATAAAAACATTTAGGCCTACATGGGACGAATATTTGGGCCTAAGCAGTTTTGTGTGTGTGTGTGTGTGTGTGTGTGTGCACCTGCACCTACAGTATATATATATATATATATATATATATACAAATAGACACTTCTATGTTGCTAAAGAACAGAACAGGAATTCATCATATAGGAAGCAAAAAGGGATAGTGTTAAAACTACACTTTTGGGGTGGAATTAACTCTAGGCTGAGTTTGGTAACACTGGCGTGATCAACTCTTTCAAATGACTCCAACACTGAACCCAATTTAAATCTGAAGGTGTTAAAATGACACTTTGGGAGTTGAAATCAACTCTGCAATGTTTAACCCTGGAATTTTAACTCATGTTCTGTTCTTTAGCCACATAGAAGTGTCTATTTGTATGTCTCTAAATGTTGTGATGAATTGAACAATGTGGACCCTGTTGTAAACAAGTGTAATGCTTAATTGGGTTAATATAGTATGTTTTTGAACGAATATTTGGGCCTACAGTTTTGTGTGTGTGTGTGTTTCTGGCCAGTGTTGCCACATCTGCTGTTTATAAGCGATTTTGGGATTATCTTTGTAGATTGAAATGTTTGAGAACCACTGCTCTAAAACAATATTAGACAAAGTTTGAGTGGGCTATATTACTACAGAATTCCAATGCATTGACAGAGAGGGCGTGGTGATTGCGCGGTAATTGCTGTTGTCACCACGCCCTCTCTGTCAATGCATTGGAATTCTGTATATAGCCCACTCACAATGTGACACATTGTGACAACAGTCACAACAATCCCAAAATCGCTTATAAACAGCAGATGTGGCAACACTGGCCAGAAACCCCATTTCCCCTCACTGTATTTTTTTTAACGTTTGTCTATTGGTATGTCTCTAAATGTTTTGATGAATTGAACAATGTGGACCCTGTTGTAAACAAGTGTAATGCTTCATTGGGTTAATATAGTATGTTTTTGAACGAATATTTGGGCCTAAGCAGTTTTTTGTGTGTGTGTGTGACCAGTGTTAGTCGACTCGGAATTGCAGCCATCCGTAGGTGCCCTTTGTGTCAGTGTGCGCCTGCCCAACCCCCCCAACCCCTGATGTGTGGCACCTATACGGATGGCTGCAATTCGAAGTGGCCTCTGTAAAACCTGAATCCCCCCCCCCACCCCATTTCCCGAGTCGACGAGCAACACTGGTCACACACACACACAAAAAACTGCTTAGGCCCAAATATTCGTTCAAAAACATACTATATTAACCCAATGAAGCATTACACTTGTTTACAACAGGGTCCACATTGTTCAATTCATCAAAACATTTAGAGACATACCAATAGACAAATAGGGAAATATATATATATATATATATATATATATATAGCTTGTCCCATGTAGGCCTAAATGTAGGCCCCCCCCCCACCCCATTTCCCCTCACTGTATATGTATCTTTTCCCTTTTTGCTTCCTATATGATGAATTCCTGTTCTGTTATAGCGCATCATTATATCAAAACCAGGCCTATACTGAATGTATTACTTTTGTTTAAATCAACTGAACTAGACCAATAAAATAGTAGGCTAGTATTTATGTTTTTCGTTAATAATAATACATGCTGAGGGAATGTGCTCCGTTCATTGGCTCTATATAGGCCGTGCGAGACAGGATTATTTTAAATAAATATGTCTCTGCTCTGACAGAATGCGGCGGCATGCTTAAAATAAAAAGATATACAAGGCCCTATACAAGACATAGGCTACCAGCCAGTAGAACAGGAATTCATATAGGAAGCAAAAAGGGAAAAGAATAAAGATACATATACAGTGAGGGGAAATGCCAGGCCAGGTCCTACTGCTTTTGCCAAAGTCAGAATCCACGACGAGTTGAGCAGTTTTTTGTGTATGTTTGACCCCGACATGTTGGAAAACGTCAAAGACTGCACAGTGAAGTTTGCCCGCAGTGATGGACAGAATCAAGAATGGGATCTGTCTGTTACTGAACTGAAAGCATTCATCAGCGTGTTTTTCATTCGTGCGATGTCGACATCTGGTTATCCATTGAATCAACTGTGGGCGAAAGGGGCATGGGGGAATGAGACGGTGAGAGAAACAATGTCTCGTGACCGTTTCAAATCCATAATGCGATACCTGCGATTTGACGACAAGGACACCAGAGAAGCACGCAAAGAAACAGACAAGTTTGCTGCAATAACGGACATTTGGAATCAGTTAGATTAGTTACAATAGGGGACCCTACAATAAGGCAGAGTCCACATTTAAAATAAAAGATTTAGTAGATAAACTAAACAAAATAAAATGTACTGTATGCGATTGCCATTTGTAGATAGGCTAGTTTCTGCGACCCCAATTTATATTGTAAAATCAATGTTAATTAAACTCAGAGTGTACAAATGGAACCAAATGTACACTCTCAGAGTTACAGACCCCCTGGGGGTCCCCGGACCCCACTTTGGGAACCACTGCTTTAGAGCAGTGATTTTCAACCTGTGGTCCGGGGCCCACTAAGGATATTCCAAGTGGGCCCCCAAATAATTGGCAAAAAGCTAATGCTTTAATGTGTATAAAAATGATATATATAATAAATAATAACTTGAAAGTTTATCACGTTAGTTCCTCTGCGGAATACGACTGATTGATCATTAAAATAAATATGCTCTGTAAATACTACATCCTATATATATTGTTTGTCTGTCTAATCATTCAAATGTTTTTCTGCATGCATATTGCATAGTTTATGTAAGCCTGAATTAAAGTCTGATTACGGAGGCTTTTTCCCCGTCTCACAAACAACGAAGCCTATAAATATTGTCTGAGAAGTTGAGAATTGGTGTCATGCACATATATATGCACCACACATTCCTGCTGTTGTCACCACGCGGTAGCAAGATATGCAGTTATCTGTGAACTGATTCCAAATGTCCGTTATTGCAGCAAACTTCACTGTGCAGTCTTTGACGTTTTCCAACATGTCGGGGTCAAACATACACAAAAAACTGCTCAACTCGTCGTGGATTCAAAAAGGGAAAAGATACATATACAGTGAGGGGAAATGGGGTGGGGGGGGGGCCTACATTTAGGCCTACATGGGACAAGCTATATATATATATATATATATATATATATATTTCCCTATTTGTCTATTGGTATGTCTCTAAATGTTTTGATGAATTGAACAATGTGGACCCTGTTGTAAACAAGTGTAATGCTTCATTGGGTTAATATAGTATGTTTTTGAACGAATATTTGGGCCTAAGCAGTTTTTTGTGTGTGTGTGTGACCAGTGTTGCTCGTCGACTCGGGAAATGGGGTGGGGGGGGGGGATTCAGGTTTTACAGAGGCCACTTCGAATTGCAGCCATCCGTATAGGTGCCACACATCAGGGGTTGGGGGGGTTGGGCAGGCGCACACTGACACAAAGGGCACCTACGGATGGCTGCAATTCCGAGTCGACTAACACTGGTCACACACACACACAAAAAACTGCTTAGGCCCAAATATTCGTTCAAAAACATACTATATTAACCCAATGAAGCATTACACTTGTTTACAACAGGGTCCACATTGTTCAATTCATCAAAACATTTAGAGACATACCAATAGACAAACGTTAAAAAAAATACAGTGAGGGGAAATGGGGTTTCTGGCCAGTGTTGCCACATCTGCTGTTTATAAGCGATTTTGGGATTGTTGTGACTGTTGTCACAATGTGTCACATTGTGAGTGGGCTATATACAGAATTCCAATGCATTGACAGAGAGGGCGTGGTGACAACAGCAATTACCGCGCAATCACCACGCCCTCTCTGTCAATGCATTGGAATTCTGTAGTAATATAGCCCACTCAAACTTTGTCTAATATTGTTTTAGAGCAGTGGTTCTCAAACATTTCAATCTACAAAGATAATCCCAAAATCGCTTATAAACAGCAGATGTGGCAACACTGGCCAGAAACACACACACACACAAAACTGTAGGCCCAAATATTCGTTCAAAAACATACTATATTAACCCAATTAAGCATTACACTTGTTTACAACAGGGTCCACATTGTTCAATTCATCACAACATTTAGAGACATACAAATAGACACTTCTATGTGGCTAAAGAACAGAACATGAGTTAAAATTCCAGGGTTAAACATTGCAGAGTTGATTTCAACTCCCAAAGTGTCATTTTAACACCTTCAGATTTAAATTGGGTTCAGTGTTGGAGTCATTTGAAAGAGTTGATCACGCCAGTGTTACCAAACTCAGCCTAGAGTTAATTCCACCCCAAAAGTGTAGTTTTAACACTATCCCTTTTTGCTTCCTATATGATGAATTCCTGTTCTGTTCTTTAGCAACATAGAAGTGTCTATTTGTATATATATATATATATATATATATATACTGTAGGTGCAGGTGCACACACACACACACACACACACACAAAACTGCTTAGGCCCAAATATTCGTCCCATGTAGGCCTAAATGTTTTTATGTTAGTTTGCCCGCAGTGATGGACAGAATCAAGAATGGGATCTGTCTGTTACTGAACTGAAAGCATTCATCAGCGTGTTTTTCATTCGTGCGATGTCGACATCTGGTTATCCATTGAATCAACTGTGGGCGAAAGGGGCATGGGGGAATGAGACGGTGAGCGAAACAATGTCTCGTGACCGTTTCAAATCCATAATGCGATACCTGCGATTTGACGACAAGGACACCAGAGAAGCACGCAAAGAAACAGACAAGTTTGCTGCAATAACGGACATTTGGAATCAGTTCACAGATAACTGCATATCTTGCTATGTGCCTGGAGGAAACATCACGGTCGATGAGCAACTCTTCCCATCCAAGGCAAGATGTGGATTTACGCAATACATGGCCAATAAACCAGACAAGTTTGGAATTAAGTTCTGGATTGCTGCCGACCTGGACAGCAAATACTTCCTGAATGGATTTCCATACCTTGGAAAGGGCCAGTACCGCAGCAGGTGATTTATTTTCCTTTTCTAATAATCAATAATCATTTAAAATGTCTTTACATCAAAGCCTATTATGTATATATTTTTGCGTTGTAATAACCATTACACCTTCTCCCTGTCATTTGTATATATAGTGATGGCGTGCCGCTCTCTCAAGACGTGGTCCAGAGGCTGGTAGCACCATTCCTCGACAGAGGCCGAAACATCACAATGGATAACTTTTTCACTTCGATGAAGTTGGGGCAGTCTCTCCTAGCAAACAACACAACGATACTTGGAACTGTGAACAGACAGAGGCGAGAGTTGCCTCCATCCGCACGTGGAAAAGAACAGCTGTTCCACACACAACTGATGACAAGTGATGGTGCCACACTGACGATTTACCAAAGCAAAGCAAACAAAAACGTTTGCATTCTAAGCACCATGCACCGTTCGATCGTGATTGGTAAAGACCCCAAAGCGAAACCAGAGTCTGTAACGGACTATAATGACACGAAATGGGGAGTGGACATTTTGGATCAGATGGCACGAAACTACAGCGTCAGACTTGGCACCAGGCGTTGGCCAATGGCTGTCTTTTACAACATTCTGGACCTGGCTGCCATCAATGCCTATGTGTTGTACAAACAGTGCTTGAACAAACCGCAGCTCACCAGGAGAGAGTTCCTACAGGACTTGGCACTACAGCTCCGCGAGGAACACATGGGTGAAAAGGACTCAGTCATGCCACCACGCACCCCTCGGCGCCAGCAGCGCAGCGCACTGCAGCCGCTGCCTACCACACCACAGAACCAGCAAACTGCCAAGAGGAGACAGGATGGTCCACAGACACCAGACACGCCCAAGAAGCGACGGCAGTGTCAGCTTGACAGATGTGGAAACAAGACGCTATCCAGCTGCCACAAATGTGGCAAACGGGCATGTGGCACATGTACGGGAACAATTACAATGACATGTGTCAAGTGTCTCTAAGTATAGCAACAGAAACTGGATTTGTGTTTTCCCTGATTTTATTTCGCTTTATATTTACTTTCTTTCATGCTTTCTGATATTGTGAACAATAAGAAAAAATAAACATGGTTGAATTAACACAAAGTATTCATTATTTACCGCGTGGTGACAACAGCAGGAATGTAAAATACAGTGAGGGGAAATGAGGTGGGGGGGGGGGATTCAGGTTCTACAGAGGCCAGGGGTTGGGCAGGCGCACACTGACACAAAGGGCACCTATACGGATAGCTGCATATTCGCTATCGTTATCGAATTAAACAATATCAAACGAACTTGCATAAAGGTGACAATATTTATAGGCTTCGTTGTTTGTGAGAGAGACGGGGGAAAAAGCCTCAGTAATCAGACTTTAATTCAGGCTTACATAAACTATGCAATATGCATATAGAAAAACATTTGAATGATTAGACAGACAAGCAATGTATATAGGATGTAGTATTTATTAATATTATACTGCAAGTAATTTAATTGAAAACAGCACAGCACGGCTGTCGCAGAGCTCATCTCGATGCGGGTATGCGCCTGGAGAAAAGAGAACAAAAAGCCACGAAATTAATTTATTTATTACATAATACTTGCTTATTTGGAGTGAACATGACAATGACGAGTAAATAAATATTAACACGACTCCCGTTCGATAAGTTTTTTAGCCTGGACATTTCCGCATTTAGCTGAAAACGGGCTTATAGCCTACTATTATATTTAGCCTGCCCAACTAGTTACTTTGACCAACAGTATTTCAAGCAGCCTATAGTTCACATACATGACGAAATACGACATTAGAGTTATATATTGTCATTTTTATATAGAGGGGGAAACATTATAGGCTACGCGATGTAATTAATATATATTTGATTGATTGTGCCAAATAATCGCCTTTTCCCCTCCACCCCTCTTTACATAACTCGCTTATTTTTTGCTCATTTTAAAAAATTCAAAATACCATGTAAACTACGGAATTCTGGCTTGTGTAGGCCTATGCCCTCTCTACGAAACATATCAAGTTGAAATGTCGGGCAGCTTGCAGATTAACCATTTTCAGAAAAGTCCGTAGCCTACATTTAGGCAATAATTAATGTGCTATTGTGCTATTCTCGGCCAATTTTCTACCGATTGTTCTAATTCCAAATGGCCTATATAATCCGTGAAGTGTACATTTTCATTGGGTGTATAATAATGTATTCATAAGAGAGGGAAGAAAAAATAAATAAAAGTGAGTGCGTGTAGGCAACAATGACTTCTCCAGCTGAAGAGGTGTGAACGAGTGGTGCGGGGGTGGGGGGATAAAGGGGGAGAGCGGTCGAATGGGCCGATATAGTCAGACTGAGTAGGAGTGATTTTTTTTCAGCCTTCCTAGTGTTAAAACTAAAACACTGTTGTTAAAACACTGTTGTTAAAAACACTGTTGTTAAAACACTTGTTAAAACTAAAACACTGTTGTTAAAACTAAAACACTGTTGTTAAAAACACTGTTGTTAAAAACACTGTTGTTAAAAACACTGTTGTTAAAACACTTGTTAAAACTAAAACACTGTTGTTAAAACTAAAACACTGTTGTTAAAACTAAAACACTGTTGTTAAAACTAAAACACTGTTGTTAAAAACACTGTTGTTAAAAACACTGTTGTTAAAACACTTGTTAAAACTAAAACACTGTTGTTAAAACACTGTTAAAAACACTGTTGTTAAAACTAAAACACTTGTTAAAACACTGTTGTTAAAACTAAAACACTGTTGTTAAAACACTGAAGACACTGTTGTTAAAACACTGTTGTTAAAACTAAAACACTGTTGTTAAAACTAAGACACTGTTGTTAAAACACTGTTGTTAAAACTAAGACACTGTTGTTAAAACACTGTTGTTAAAACTAAAACACTGTTGTTAAAACACTATTGTTAAAAACACTGTTGTTAAAACTTAAACACTGTTGTTAAAACACTGTTAAAACACTGTTGTTAAAACTAAAACACTGTTGTTAAAACTAAAACACTGTTGTTAAAACACTGTTGTTAAAACACTGACAACACTGTTGTTAAAACACTGTTAAAACTAAAACAATGTTGTTAAAACACTGTTGTTAAAACTAACACTGTTGTTAAAACACTGTTGTTAAAACACTGTTGTTAAAACACTGTTGTTAAAACACTGACAACACTGTTGTTAAAACACTGTTAAAACTAAAACAATGTTGTTAAAACACTGTTGTTAAAATTCAAACACTGTTGTTAAAACTAAAACACTGTTGTTAAAACTAAAACACTTGTTAAAACACTGTTGTTAAAACACTGTTGTTAAAACACTGTTGTTAAAATTCAAACACTGTTGTTAAAATTCAAACACTGTTGTTAAAATTCAAACACTGTTGTTAAAACTAAAACACTGTTGTTAAAACACTGTTGTTAAAACTAAAACACTGTTGTTAAAACACTGTTGTTAAAACTAAAACACTATTGTTAAAAACACTGTTGTTAAAACTAAAACACTGTTGTTAAAACACTATTGTTAAAAACACTGTTGTTAAAACACTGTTGTTAAAACACTGTTGTTAAAACTAAAACACTGTTGTTAAAACACTATTGTTAAAAACACTGTTGTTAAAACACTGTTGTTAAAACTAAAACACTGTTGTTAAAACACTTGTTAAAACACTATTGTTAAAAACACTGTTGTTAAAACACTGTTGTTAAAACACTGTTGTTAAAACTAAAACACTGTTGTTAAAACACTGTTGTTAAAACTAAAACACTGTTGTTAAAACACTGTTGTTAAAACACTGTTGTTAAAACACTGTTGTTAAAAACACTGTTGTTAAAACACTGTTGTTAAAACACTGTTGTTAAAACACTATTGTTAAAAACACTGTTGTTAAAACACTGTTGTTAAAACTAACAACAGTGTTCCCGCATTCGGGGTGTTAATTGGTCCTCACTATTAAATGTTCATAAATAAAATAAGCACAATTTTATTACTCAGTGTCTCAGTGTATAGGAGGGCTGTGGTCAGTTCAGAAACCCGTCTACCAGTGACATCATTGATGGGGATTCAAGCTATTAGAAACTGCAGGCTTTCTATTCCTGAGACACAGACCAAGTAGGAAAGAAATGCAGTATTTTATCATGAGGACCAATTATGAAGATAGGTTGAAATGTGGTGAAGTGGTCCTTTAATGTATGTTTTGCGAATTCAAATCTACAAAGTAACTAGTAACAAAAGATTTCAAATAATTCTAGTGGAGTAAAAGAACAATATTTGTCTCTGAGATGTAGTGGAGTATAAGTCAAAGTATAGACAATTGGAAATACTGAGTCCAAGTAAAAGTACCTCAAAATTGTAAAAGCACTTTCCACCACTGTGTGTGTGTGTGTGTGTGTGTGTGTGTGTGTGTGTGTGTGTGTGTGTGTGTGTGTGTGTGCAAACTGTGCATGTGTGTCTGTGTATGTGCTGTGTGACAGAGTGTGTGCATCACCTGAGATGAATTGACTGCTTCGGGACAAATGACAAAAGGACAAAACCTGAACGAATGACTGCAGATAAAATAATGAACGCAGAGGCTGCATGATTAAGTTGAAGAGGATAGCCTAGATTAGTATTTTTATGGATGATGGATCTTAAGGACATTGAAAATGAAATGCTTGTATTGCCCATTCTACAACTCTCATCAGATATCTATATAATTATAGACCTTAAAGGAGAATTCCATACTGAAAGGCTTTCTTACCTTTCTTTGTAGTTGTTACGTCCCCATCAAAGAGGTCCAGGTGTTATTTTGTGCAAAAGCTCCTTATTGGCTATTTCCCCTACCATAAGCCCTAAATGAATTGAATGGGATGTATGGGGTCTTGTGCTAATTCGCTTATTTCAATCGCTCAAAATTATATATTTATTGTATATATCCTCTCTTCATAATGTAAATAATAACCCAAGCGGCACACTTTACTACTTATTTCGATGGGAATAAGCAAATTAGCACAACACCCCATACATCCCATTCAATTCAATGCAATTAATTTAGGGCTTATGGTAGGGGAAATAGCCAATAAGGAGCTTTTGCACAAAATAACACCTGGACCTCTTTGATGGGGACGTAACAACTACAAAGAAAGGTAAGAAAGCCTTTTAGTATGGAATTCTCCTTTAAGTTTTAATATAGGTGCGGTATATCCAAAAAATAAATAATTTGTGTGGTTGTATAACTGGGATAAACGGAAACATCTTTTATGTTGGCTAGGGACATTTTGTTGGGGGCACTGGGGCCACGCATTAAAAGTAAATGAATCCACAAAACTAGCATCATTAGTATAGTTGACCTTTCGTTCAACCCATTATGGAACTATTTTTGGGCGTAGTGATATGGACACAAAAAACATAGTTCCGTCTGATAGAGGGGTAGGGAAATGAACGGAAGTTGCATTATATGGTAGAAATAGACAATACAAATGACGCTAGTTTTGTGCCCCCCGCAAAATGACCGGAACTACTTAATATTTCACCCAAACCAGAGCAGAACTCCCACCAGGGGACTCAGCCAGGCAATCAATTAGTACAGTTGCAAACACTATATCAATGGCAAGTATATTTCATACAACTTCAGGAGGAAAGACACAGAAGTGGTTATGATGCGTTAACTCCTGTGGGAGCCAAGATTTCAATTTTGGAATTAACCTCATTAAAGGTTATCACTATTTATATAGGCCTAATTGCCTTGTTTTGAAAATGAAAACATTATCAGTTGAAATTTGGATGTTATCATTTTTAATTATGATGTTATTACGATATTCCATAGCTTTGGGCTGAACATGATCATCTTGGTGGCTGGGCTACAGTATGAAAACTGTTCAGTCATGCTACTAAAAAAAAGAGTTTGGCGACAGCTAGTGGCCACATGCTGCCACTACATCTTTTTTTAATCCTGCACGAGTCCACACTTGAGTGTTATTTCTTCTTCTTTTTAGATACACACTTAAAGCTGGCCCAAGATCAGATAAAATAGGTAATTTGATTATTTCAGTAAGCAGATAAAGCATACTGAAACTTCATGCTACTGAATAATGTATTCAATTTGTTAGAGCTACTGTACTGTCGATTCATTACGCAAAGTAGATTGAGTATTGAATATTTTAGGACGGTGAAATGTGATTGGTTGACTTGAATACTTTCCCCCTAATGATTATTATATGTATAACTTTAAAACATAATAATTTAATAACTTCTGACTTTGAAAACACACACACACACACACACACACACACACACACACACACACACACACACACACACACACACACACACACACACACACACACGATTAGCCTTGTGGCTCAGTGGTGGAACATGTAGGCCTATACTCACATGTTTTGCGTAAGTAAAAGTTGCAATACTGCAATGTAGAAATACTCTGTTACAAAATAAAGTCTAAGATTACAACGTGTCGTTTGTGAGCTTGTCACATTGTGAGCTTGTAGATCTGCCATTTTCATTTAATATTTTGTATATTTTATATATCTTTTTTTAATCATAATCTACAAAATACCACTACAAGTTTTCAAGGACATTTTTGTGGAGTAACAAGTAGGCCTATAATATTTGAGATGTAGTGGAGTAGAAGTGAAGGTATTGGGAATTGGAAATACTCAATGTAACATACCTCAAAATGTGCTGATTCATCCTGCCTTATTGCCAAGCATTCTGATCTGGTCCTCAGCCTATCAGAATACTTTTTACATTCCAAAATAATTTCTGCCTACAGTAAGTCATGTTGGAATGTAACAAGCATTCTGACAGACTGAAGACATAATGGCACAATGAGGCAGCAGTATTGGGAGAGTATAGAGCTAGGCAGACATTTCAATTTGGCCCAATTATGCTATGAGGCTAACGTTATCAGTCAGTCTCTATACATTTCCCAAAAGGAAATGCATGCTCTTAACTCAGTCTGATCCATATCAGGGATGCGTAATCATCTCTGTCGGGTGGAACTCATTATGTCCAAAACTGTTACTTTTCAGGATTCACAAGTAACAGCAAAAGTAGCAGATCTACAAGCTCAAATCGATGCGCTACTTTTGCAACTTTTGTGTGACACTGTAGTATGATTAATTTACAAACAAAATGAATAAAGTTAGTATATGGAGATAACCACTTTAAGCCCTTTACACATTTCTAAGAAAGAGGCCCTCCGTTACCTATATCCTTTACACATCTCAACACTTTGGAATGCCTTACCCGAGGACTATAGGAGATAAGGGTAATTGCTGAGTCGTGCCACATTTTAAATCCCTTCTGAAAACTCACCTTTATAAAGCTGCTTTCAACCCCCAGCCCTCTTAGTTTTCATTCTTTATCTATTGCTTCTGTTATTGTCATGCGTTGTTTTGTTTTTTCTGTTTGTTTGTTTTAACTTTGTGTTGCATTTTTGCCATGCAGGCAGCCGGTGTACATTTGCATGCACCACTACAGACGACCGTAAAGACGACACTAAACACGACCTAGTCATGAATGGCTGCCTCCTAGCGACTTTACTAGCGATCTAGTCACGATTGGCTGCCTCCTAAGCCAATGGAAGTCTAGCCTCGGAAACCCAGAGTCCACTTCAATTCGGCATACAGTAGCGCAAACATCGATCACTCTCTGCTGATTTCTGATCGTCTGCACCTTTGTTAAATTGACGCACACATGCACACACACACTCCTCTCTCTTTCTGTCGCTCTAATTAATTAGTCTCATGTCGCGCAGCTGCTATTATTATTATTATTATTACATATTCTATTTAGCACATGTACTGTATGCACGGTTAAAGAGCGGCACTAAAGCCGTGATTTTAATCATTTATTTTAATACATTTGATATATCAATCAAGAGGATATTTGCCAAGGGAGAAGCTCAAAGTGGGAAGGTTGAAAGGGCGAAAGTGAGGTAGAGAGTGGAAAGTGAGGGAAGTGAGTGGATTCAATTCCAGGACCGCAGAGTTATTTATGGCCCCGGTGGGAGGTTTGACTGAACAGCTCACCTTTCTGCAACACATTCTACTGAGGTTCCATGACAAATAGTTGGACCAAATTAAGAGGAGCGTACGGGGGCTGTTTCTCGGTTGAGTTTCTCCACCAAAATTCAGTGCGTGCCCTGTTGAGGGATCAAAATAAAGATTAACATATAAGATAAATGCAATTTTGTCTACTCTGTCTTTGCTGTGGTCAAAACGTGCCGTTTACATTTCTGGAAAAGAAATCACATACAGCTAGCCAATACTAAACTGTTTAGTATTGGCTAGCTGTATGTGATTTATTTTTTTGTCTAAACCCAAACCGATTACATTTAGTCCCGGGTGGAAACCTTGTATGTACAAAACTATTAGGCTATACTGTACGTTTCAAGATTAAATTTTTGAATGAGCAAAAGTAGCAGATACAGAACAATTACAAAGCGTCTGCAGGGAAGCACAGAAAACATAAGACAAATAAGGACAACCAAACACAGGTAAACTTGATGGGCAATTAACACAGAGATTGGCTGGTAGAGACTAACAGGACAAATTGAGAACATGATAAACAATAATTGCAAGCTGGAGAGATAATTAAGAGAGACAACAGACTATTGACAGCGATTCACCAAATTCGTGCTGATTAATACCAAGAGAATCATTAAAAAATAAGTTCTCTCTGCCATGTCGACTCAATTTATAATGTTGTATAAAAGATTTCTAATGGTCATAATACTGTAATTTAAGTATCCCACAAGAGTATTTTCTTCTGCCGTGCTATACTCTCAATAAGTCAATTCATTTAGTTTACTTTACCCTCCAATTCTGAAACACCCAACTATAGCCTTAAAGAGAGGGTAACATATTATTTATTTGCTAAACTGTTGACACACGTCTCTCAGAAAACCCTTAAGTATGTCAACTATATATAAAACATTTTTTGGGGAGGAGCCACATTTGATATTTTAGCTTTATCAATTGAAATGATCGACATAAGCCATTTTGGAGAAATCAACTTCGGGTTGCCTGATGACGCGCACCGCAGCGTCATCAAGGGAGGTCGAAATCTTGTCTCTGTGGAATGCTAACTCGACACGCCCATCGACTGCCAGGATGCCCCGGGCGGCGGGCGCACACTACACTACAGTATGCAGCAACATTATGTGGACGAAAGCAGCTTGTTATTCTAATAACAAGCACAAATAATAAAGATTAGCCAGGAGAAGAAAGCTGAGTCTTCCATACACAAGGGCCACCGATTCCTGTAACTGTCCAGACTCCAGCCACCAGCGGGACTGTTTCACGTGTAAGTAAACTTTGCTAGTATTAGCTGTTGCCAACTTGGCTATGCTAACCAGCCGATACATGGTGGAGCATCGCACGTTATGCGATTGCATCGGTTTGATAATAATTTATTCTATGCAGCGTTCCTTTTACATGTCTATCAGGCTACTGGAAGTGTGTATTTACTGTAATAATTGAATAATTAAAAGGGAATATTGTGGTAGGGACGGGGGCATTCGTGTATGATAACATGCATTCATTCAACCCAAACATGTAACAAGTATTTTTCTTTTGCATAAATGAAATTAATATTTAGTGGGATATATTCCAGTCCGTAACAGTGGGCTAGTCTACCGTTCTAATCAAGTCTTTTGTCATTTAGGGGGACATTGCCTGTGTCATGAACGCCACCACCATGGTCCAGACTCCAGAGCTCTGTGGATTCCGGGGAGACTGCAGAATATTGTACTTCACATTTTGTTGCAATATCATTTGAAGCTGAGCATTGAGCAATGTACATTTCTCTACTTGAAGAGGTATGCGTATGCCTACATAACTATAAATGCCTATATGAATATAATAATGTATATGACATTCTACGATGTTGAGAATCACTGCACAACAACCAGAAATTGCACACATTTCAAGCTAGCCTATTCCTTGCATAATTATAGTCTCGGTCGTCTATTTCTACTACTGTACATCATAAATCATGTTGTAGCCTATAGCTAAATATTTTAACTGCGTTGATAGAATGGTTAGAATTACCATTGTATGATAAATTAATAACATTAGGAACGCAGCCAGTTGGTAGGTGTGTGAATCAATGGTGGTGGTTGGTGAACTTTTATCAGCTAAAAGTAGTTATGTTTGCAGAAATTGACTGAATCAACAGTATGCCTATATTATACAATACCCCCACCCCCGCAATTATACTGTATATAATGTATAATCTCTACGGCCCTACGAGTCAACATGCAGTCTGTCTAGAGAGACTATGGCTCGCCAGCGTTCAATCTGCTTTTGCAATTCATATCCGACGTAATGATATTCGGTCTTGGTTCAAATTATACCTTGGAACCAACAGTAGGTATAATTTGAACCAAGACCGACGCATGTAGATGATAAAAGATGGGAACGTTGATATTATTAAGCAAGCACATGATGTGACTGCAATATATAAAAGTTTTCATGTCAAGGACCCCCAAATTGACACTAATCAGCCCGCGGACCCCCATTTGAAGATGCCTATAATGTCAGGGACCACCATAAGCTACGAGAAGATGTTTACGGCTCTAGCAGTGATTCTCAACCCGTTTTTTCAAGGACCCCCAGTTTGACATGCATTAGTCTACGGATCCCATTTTTGGCATTTCTACCTCTGAGACCCCGATTTATAGTGTAAAATCGATGTTAATTTAAGTCAGTGTACAAATGGAACCAAACGGAATAGAAGTGCAGCGCTAAGGTAACGAGGTGTAAAGCATTGGTGCATGTATCTGCAAACATTCACGTTAAAATATAGCAGATTAATTTATTCTTTGTCCGGTAAAATACAATCCCGTCAGCCAAGGTGGCCGGCCCAATACGCCCAGCAGAATAAACCCTCATATTATTTTAATAGCCTTATAGCCTACTGATTTATGCATACTCGAAATTACTCACAATCTTTCATATGTCTCGAAAACCTCGGACAAAAAGTGCTTGGTTTAATTGATTTAATTAATTAAGTGTGTATTAACAGTTTGCAGAATGGGTACATTTAACATGAAAGCACAACTCAATACAATTACTGTGGAGTGGACGACACACTGATAAAGCATTATACTTGTTTACAACAGGGTCCACGTTTAAATGTTATTATGTTTTATGTTATTAAAGTCTTTCTTCTAATTATCAACTTTCCCTCATGAATATGCTTCATGTCCCGTATTAATCCTATGTTGTCATCATTTGTCTAGAAAAAAACCCTCCATAATAATCATGCCAAGTCACCCCGCTCATAGCCTACTATAGTACCCACAGAGAAGCACTCATTCTGGGATAGCTGCCTCTCAGTGGCCCGCTGTAACCAGCCAGAAGAGTTAAGACACACCCCTCGCAACTAGCCACCGACGCTAGCCCTGTTTCACTATGAATATTGCAAAAACGGTCTGCTCAATTATTAAGAAAACACAACGTGTGATAGCTGAAATATCCCCGGTCATGGTCGTTAACAAAGTTATATATTTACTCCCTTAGTAGAGTGTTTAATATGGTAATTCCCACAGCCACTTTTCAATGTAATCCTATGGGGGCAATAACCCCCATTGATGACGCGCCATATTGACTCGTGACTTTCCGAGGTGAATGGGCGGTGCTTCGGGAGTTGTTACCTCCTTCTTCTGACAGCTCCCAAAGTACACTATAGTTGTATTGACCATTGTGTTCACAATTATTACACAATTAAATTGGGGAAAGTAGTGCCAAACATGTTACCTACTCTTTAAATAGGCCACAGGAGAAAGCACACATGCACAGGAATTGTGCTTTGTTTTCTATGACATTGCCAATAAAACCTCTGCTGGCTCTCTAAACTGGAATGGGAATAAGCAGCTTCCTGCCTCGGTGAATGCATTCTCCTTTGGACTATGATAATAGAGTGAAAACAAATTTGATTGGTCTGTAATTGACAATTAACATTAATCGTTATTCTGCATATAGAACGGACAGCCACATCTGCAGTGAAGAAACTTCGACTTTTTGTCGCGACTTTTTAGTCGTTTTTGTCGCGACTTTTTAGTCGCGACTTTTTAGTCGCGACTTTTTAGTCGCGACTTTTTTGGTGCGACTTTTTTGTGTGTATGTGTCTGTGTGTGTGTCTGTGTGTGTCTGTCTGTGTGTGTCTGTGTGTGTGTCTGTGTGTGTCTGTCTGTGTCTGTGTGTGTGTGTGTGTCTGTGTGTGTCTGTGTCTGTGTATGTGTCTGTGTGTGTGTGTGTGTGTGTCTGTGTGTGTGTGTGTCTGTGTGTGTGTCTGTGCCTGTCTGTGTGTGTGTGTGTTTGTGTGTGTCTGTGTGTGTGTGTCTGTGTGTCTGTGTGACTTTTTTGTGTTTTCAGTCGCGACTTTTTGTCGTGACTTATTAGTCGCGACTTTTTAGTTGCGACTTTTTAGTTGCGACTTTTTTGAGAAATGAGAAATAATAAGAAATGAGAAATGAGAAATAATCTCATCATCATCATCTCATCATCTCATCATCATCTCATCATCATCTCATCATCTCATCATCATCTCATCATCTCATCATCATCATCATCTCATCATCTCATCATCATCTCATCATCTCATCATCATCTCATCATCTCATCATCTCATCATCATCTCATCATCATCTCATCATCATCTCATCATCTCATCATCATCTCATCTCATCATCATCTCATCATCATCTCATCATCATATCATCATCATCATCTCATCTCATCATCATCATCTCATCATCATCTATCTCATCATCATCTCATCATCTCATCATCATCTCATCTCATCATCATCTCATCTTCATCTCATCATCATATCATCATCATCATCTCATCTCATCATCATCATCTCATCATCATCTATCTCATCATCATCTCATCATCTCATCATCATCTCATCATATCATCATCTCATCATCTCATCATCATCTCATCTCATCATCATCTCATCATCATCTCATCATCTCATCATCTCATCATCTCATCATATCATCATCATCTCATCATCATCTCATCATCTCATCATCATCTCATCATCATCTCATCATCATCATCATCATCATCTCATCATCATCTCATCATCATCTCATCATCATCATCATCATCTCATCATCATCTCATCATCATCTCATCATCTCATCATCATCATCATCATCTCATCATCATCTCATCATCATCTCATCATCATCTCATCATTTCATCATCATCTCATCATCATCTCATCATGATCTCATCATCATCTCATCATCTTATCATCATCTCATCATCATCTCATCATCTCATCATCATCTCATCATCTCATCATCTCATCATCATCTCATAATCTCATCATCATCATCTCATCATCTCATCATCTCATCACCATCTCATCATCTCATCATCTCATCTCATCATCATCTCATCATCTCATCATCATCTCATCATCTCATCATCATCTCATCATCATCTCATCATCTCATCATCATCTCATCTCATCATCATCTCATCATCTCATCATCATCTCATCATCATCTCATCATCTCATCATCATCTCATCATCATCTCATCATCATCATCATCTCATCATCATCATCATCTCATCATCATCTCATCATCATCTCATCATCATCTCATCATCTCATCATCATCTCATCATCTCATCATCTCATCATCATCTCATCATCTCATCATCATCTCATAATCTCATCATCATCATCTCATCATCTCATCATCATATCATCTCATCATCTCATCTCATCATCATCTCATCATCTCATCATCTCATCATCATCATCTCATCATCATCATCTCATCATCATCATCTCATCATCATCTCATCATCTCATCATCATCATCTCATCATCATCATCTCATCATCATCATCTCATCATCATCTCATCATCATCTCATCATCTCATCATCATCTCATCATCTCATCATCATCTCATCATCTCATCATCTCATCATCATCATCATCATCATCATCATCTCATCATCATCTCATCATCTCATCATCATCATCATCATCATCATCATCATCATCATCTCATCATCTCATCATCTCATCATCATCTCATCATCATCTCATCATATCATCATCATCATGCCCCTTCTTTTGCCCTTCTTTTGCCTGTCTTTTGCCCGTCTTTTGCCCTTCTTTTGCCCTTCTTTTGCCTGTCTTTTGCCTGTCTTTTGCCCTTCTTTTGCCCCTTCTTTTGCCTGTATTTTGCCTGTCTTTTGCCCTTCTTTTGCCCCTTCTTTTGCCTGTATTTTGCCTGTCTTTTGCCCTTCTTTTGCCCTTCTTTTGCCTGTCTTTTGCCTGTCTTTTGCCCGTCTTTTGCCCTTCTTTTGCCCTTCTTTTGCCCTTCTTTTGCCCCTTCTTTTGCCTGTCTTTTTCCTGTCTTTTGCCCTTCTTTTGCCTGTCTTTTGCCCCTTCTTTTGCCTGTCTTTTGCCTGTCTTTTGCCCCTTCTTTTGCCCCTTCTTTTGCCCTTCTTTTGCCTGTCCTTTGCCCCTTCTTTTGCCCTTCTTTTGCCTGTCTTTTGCCCTTCTTTTGCCCCTTCTTTTGCCCTTCTTTTGCCCTTCTTTTGCCCGTCTTTTGCCCTTCTTTTGCCCTTCTTTTGCCTGTCTTTTGCCCTTCTTTTGCCTGTCTTTTGCCCTTCTTTTGCCCTTCTTTTGCCCTTCTTTTGCCTGTCTTTTGCCCCTTCTTTTGCCCTTCTTTTGCCCTTCTTTTGTCTGTCTTTTGCCCTTCTTTTGCCTGTCTTTTGCCCCTTCTTTTGCCTGTCTTTTGCCCTTCTTTTGCCCTTCTTTTGCCTGTCTTTTGCCCCTTCTTTTGCCTGTCTTTTGCCCTTCTTTTGCCTGTCTTTTGCCCTTCTTTTGCCTGTCTTTTGCCCTTCTTTTGCCTGTCTTTTGCCCTTCTTTTGCCCTTCTTTTGCCCCTTCTTTTGCCCTTCTTTTGCCCCTTCTTTTGCCTGTCTTTAGCTCTCTATCTCTCTCTCTCTCTCTCTATCGCTCTCTATCGCTCTCTCTCTCTCTCTATCGCTCTCTCTCTATCGCTCTCTATCGCTCTCTCTATCGCTCTCTCTCTCTATCGCTCTCTCTCTCTATCGCTCTCTATCGCTCTCTCTCTATCGCTCTCTATCGCTCTCTCTCTCTATCGCTCTCTATCGCTCTCTATCGCTCTCTCTCTCTCTCTCTCTCTCTCTCTCGCTCTCTATCGCTCTCTCTA
Source organism: Protomyctophum parallelum (assembly GCF_964188405.1). Classification (NCBI taxonomy): domain Eukaryota; kingdom Metazoa; phylum Chordata; class Actinopteri; order Myctophiformes; family Myctophidae; genus Protomyctophum; species Protomyctophum parallelum. The sequence continues at coordinate 38,213,224 of NC_139697.1, read as the reverse complement.
TCGCTCTCTATCGCTCTCTCTCTCTCTCTCTCTCTCTCTCTATCGCTCTCTCTCTATCGCTCTCTCTCTCTATCGCTCTCTATCGCTCTCTCTCTCTATCGCTCTCTCTCTCTCTCTATCGCTCTCTCTCTCTCTCTATCGCTCTCTATCGCTCTCTATCGCTCTCTCTCTCTATCGCTCTCTCTCTCTATCGCTCTCTCTCTCTATCGCTCTCTCTCTCTATCGCTCTCTCTCTATCGCTCTCTCTCTCTATCGCTCTCTATCGCTCTCTCTCTCTATCGCTCTCTCTCTCTATCGTTCTCTCTCTATCGCTCTCTATCGCTCTCTCTCTATCGCTCTCTATCGCTCTCTCTCTCTATCGCTCTCTCTCTCTATCGCTCTCTCTCTATCGCTCTCTCTCTCTATCGCTCTCTCTCTATCGCTCTCTCTCTATCGCTCTCTATCGCTCTCTCTCTCTATCGCTCTCTCTCTCTATCGCTCTCTCTCTATCGCTCTCTATCGCTCTCTCTCTATCGCTCTCTATCGCTCTCTCTATCGCTCTCTCTCTCTATCGCTCTCTATCGCTCTCTCTCTATCGCTCTCTATCGCTCTCTCTCTCTATCGCTCTCTCTCTATCGCTCTCTCTCTCTATCGCTCTCTATCGCTCTCTATCTCTATCGCTCTCTCTCTATCGCTCTCTATCGCTCTCTCTCTCTATCGCTCTCTCTCTCTATTGCTCTCTCTCTATCGCTCTCTATCACTCGCTCTCTATCGCTCTCTCTCTCTATCGCTCTCTCTCTCTATCGCTCTCTCTCTCTATCGCTCTCTCTATCGCTGTCTCTCTCTATCGCTCTCTCTCTATCGCTCTCTCTCTATCGCTCTCTATCGCTCTCTATCGCTCTCTCTCTCTATCGCTCTCTCTCTATCGCTCTTTCTCTATCGCTCTCTCTCTCTATCGCTCTCTATCGCTCTCTCTCTATCGCTCTCTATCGCTCTCTCTCTCTATCGCTCTCTATCGCTCTCTCTCTCTATCGCTCTCTCTCTCTATCGCTCTCTCTCTATCGCTCTCTCTCTATCGCTCTCTCTCTCTCTATCGCTCTCTCTCTCTATCGCTCTCTCTATCGCTCTCTCTCTCTATCGCTCTCTCTATCGCTCTCTCTCTCTATCGCTCTCTCTCTATCGCTCTCTCTCTATCGCTCTCTATCGCTCTCTCTCTCTATCGCTCTCTCTCTATCGCTCTCTATCGCTCTCTCTCTTTCGCTCTCTATCGCTCTCTCTCTCTATCGCTCTCTCTCTATCGCTCTCTCTCTCTATCGCTCTCTCTCTATCGCTCTCTCTCTCTCTATCGCTCTCTCTCTATCGCTCTCTATCGCTCTCTCTCTCTATCACTCTCTCTCTCTATCGCTCTCTCTCTCTATCGCTCTCTATCGCTCTCTCTCTATCGCTCTCTATCGCTCTCTCTCTCTCTCTCTCTCTATCGCTCTCTATCGCTCTCTCTCTCTATCGCTCTCTCTCTATCGCTCTCTATCTCTCTCTATCGCTCTCTCTCTATCACTCTCTATCGCTCTCTCTCTCTATCGCACTCTCTCTATCGCTCTCTATCGCTCTCTCTCTATCGCTCTCTATCGCTCTCTCTCTCTATCGCTCTCTCTCTCTATCGGTCTCTCTCTCTATCGCTCTCTCTCTCTATCGCTCTCTCTCTATCGCTCTCTCTCTCTATCGCTCTCTATCGCTCTCTCTCTATCGCTCTCTCTCTATCGCTCTCTCTCTCTATCTCTCTCTCTCTCTCTCTCTATCGCTCTCTATCGCTCTCTCTCTATCGCTCTCTCTCTATCGCTCTCTCTCTATCGCTCTCTATCGCTCTCTCTCTCTCTATCGCTCTCTCTCTATCGCTCTCTCTCTATCGCTCTCTCTCTCTATCGCTCTCTCTCTATCGCTCTCTATCGCTCTCTCTCTATCGCTCTCTATCGCTCTCTCTCTCTATCGCTCTCTCTCTCTATCGCTCTCTCTCTCTATCGCACTCTCTCTCTATCGCTCTCTCTCTCTATCGCTCTCTCTCTCTATCGCTCTCTCTCTCTATCGCTCTCTCTCTATCGCTCTCTCTCTCTATCGCTCTCTATCGCTCTCTCTCTCTATCGCTCTCTCTCTCTCTCTATCACTCTCTCTCTCTATCGCTCTCTCTCTCTGTCGCTCTCTATCGCTCTCTCTCTATCGCTCTCTATCTCTCTCTCTCTATCGCTCTCTCTCTCTCTCTCTCTCTCTCTCTCTCTCTCTCTCTCTCTCTCTATCGCTCTCTATCGCTCTCTCTCTCTATCGCTCTCTCTCTATCGCTCTCTCTCTATCGCTCTCTATCTCTCTGTATCGCTCTCTCTCTATCACTCTCTATCGCTCTCTCTCTCTATCGCACTCTCTCTATCGCTCTCTCTCTATCGCTCTCTATCGCTCTCTCTCTCTATCGCTCTCTCTCTCTATCGCTCTCTCTCTCTATCGCTCTCTCTCTCTATCGCTCTCTCTCTCTATCGCTCTCTCTCTATCTCTATCGCTCTCTCTCTCTATCGCTCTCTCTCTATCGCTCTCTCTCTCTATCGCTCTCTATCGCTCTCTCTCTATCGCTCTCTCTCTATCGCTCTCTATCGCTCTCTCTCTCTATCTCTCTCTCTCTCTCTCTCTCTCTCTATCGCTCTCTATCGCTCTCTCTCTATCGCTCTCTATCGCTCTCTCTCTCTATCGCTCTCTCTCTATCGCTCTCTCTCTATCGCTCTCTCTCTCTATCGCTCTCTCTCTATCGCTCTCTATCGCTCTCTCTCTATCGCTCTCTATCGCTCTCTCTCTCTATCGCTCTCTCTCTCTATCGCTCTCTCTCTCTATCGCTCTCTCTCTATCGCTCTCTCTCTCTATCGCTCTCTATCGCTCTCTCTCTCTATCGCTCTCTCTCTCTCTCTCTTTCTATCGCTCTCTATCGCTCTCTCTCTCTATCGCTCTCTCTCTATCGCTCTCTCTCGCTCTCTCTCTCTCTCTATCGCTCTCTATCGCTCTCTCTCTATCGCTCTCTATCGCTCTCTCTCTCTATCTCTCTCTCTCTATCGCTCTCTCTCTCTATCGCTCTCTCTCTATCGCTCTCTATCGCTCTCTCTCTCTATCGCTCTCTCTCTCTATCGCTCTCTCTCTCTATCGCTCTCTCTCTCTATCGCTCTCTCTCTCTATCGCTCTCTCTCTATCGCTCTCTCTCTCTATCGCTCTCTATCGCTCTCTCTCTCTATCGCTCTCTCTCTCTCTCTCTCTCTCTCTCTCTCTCTTTCTATCGCTCTCTATCGCTCTCTCTCTCTATCGCTCTCTCTCTCTCTCTCTATCGCTCTCTATCGCTCTCTATCGCTCTCTCTCTATCGCTCTCTCTCTATCGCTCTCTATCTCTCTCTATCTCTCTCTCTCTATCACTCTCTATCGCTCTCTCTCTCTATCGCACTCTCTCTATCGCTCTCTATCGCTCTCTCTCTATCGCTCTCTATCGCTCTCTCTCTCTATCGCTCTCTCTCTCTATCGCTCTCTCTCTCTATCGCTCTCTCTCTATCGCTCTCTCTCTCTATCGCTCTCTCTCTATCGCTCTCTCTCTCTATCGCTCTCTATCGCTCTCTCTCTATCGCTCTCTCTCTATCGCTCTCTCTCTCTATCTATCTCTCTCTCTCTCTCTCTCTCTCTCTCTATCGCTCTCTATCGCTCTCTCTCTATCGCTCTCTCTCTATCGCTCTCTATCGCTCTCTCTCTCTATCACTCTCTCTCTCTATCGCTCTCTCTCTCTATCGCTCTCTATCGCTCTCTCTCTATCGCTCTCTATCGCTCTCTCTCTCTATCGCTCTCTCTCTCTCTCTCTCTCTCTCTCTATCGCTCTCTCTCTCTATCGCTCTCTCTCTATCGCTCTCTCTCTATCGCTCTCTATCTCTCTCTATCGCTCTCTCTCTATCACTCTCTATCGCTCTCTCTCTCTCTATCGCTCTCTATCGCTCTCTCTCTATCGCTCTCTATCGCTCTCTCTCTCTATCGATCTCTCTCTCTATCGCTCTCTCTCTCTATCGCTCTCTCTCTATCGCTCTCTCTCTCTATCGCTCTCTCTCTATCGCTCTCTCTCTATCGCTCTCTCTCTCTATCGCTCTCTATCGCTCTCTCTCTATCGCTCTCTATCGCTCTCTCTCTCTATCTCTCTCTCTCTCTATCGCTCTCTCTCTCTATCGCTCTCTCTCTATCGCTCTCTATCGCTCTCTCTCTATCGCTCTCTATCGCTCTCTCTCTCTATCGCTCTCTCTCTCTATCGCTCTCTCTCTCTATCGCTCTCTCTCTCTATCGCTCTCTCTCTCTATCGCTCTCTCTCTCTATCGCTATCTCTCTCTATCGCTCTCTCTCTATCGCTCTCTCTCTCTATCGCTCTCTATCGCTCTCTCTCTCTATCGCTCTCTCTCTCTCCCTCTCTCTCTTTCTATCGCTCTCTATCGCTCTCTCTCTCTATCGCTCTCTCTCTATCGCTCTCTCTCTCTCTCTATCGCTCTCTATCGCTCTCTATCGCTCTCTCTCTATCGCTCTCTCTCTATCGCTCTCTCTATATCGCTCTCTCTATCGCTCTCTATCGCGCTCTCTCTCTATCGCTCTCTATCGCTCTCTCTCTCTATCGCTCTCTCTCTCTATCGCTCTCTCTCTATCGCTCTCTCTCTCTATCGCTCTCTCTCTCTATCGCTCTCTCTCTCTATCGCTCTCTCTCTATCGCTCTCTCTCTATCGCTCTCTATCGCTCTCTCTCTCTATCGCTCTCTCTCTATCGCTCTCTCTCTCTATCGCTCTCTCTCTCTATCGCTCTCTCTCTCTATCGCTCTCTATCGCTCTCTCTCTCTATCGCTCTCTCTCTATCGCTCTCTCTCTCTATCGCTCTCTCTATCGCTCTCTCTCTATCGCTCTCTCTCTCTATCGCTCTCTCTCTCTATCGCTCTCTCTCTCTATCGCTCTCTCTCTCTATCGCTCTCTCTCTATCGCTCTCTCTCTCTATCGCTCTCTCTCTCTATCGCTCTCTCTCTCTATCGCTCTCTATCGCTCTCTCTCTATCGCTCTCTATCGCTCTCTATCGCTCTCTCTCTATCGCTCTCTATCGCTCTCTCTCTATCGCTCTCTATCGCTCTCTCTCTCTATCGCTCTCTCTCTATCGCTCTCTCTCTATCGCTCTCTATCGCTCTCTCTCTCTATTGCTCTCTCTCTCTATCGCTCTCTCTCTCTATCGCTCTCTATCACTCTCTCTCTCTATCGCTCTCTCTCTCTATCGCTCTCTCTCTATCGCTCTCTCTCTCTATCGCTCTCTCTCTCTATCGCTCTCTCTCTCTATCGCTCTCTATCGCTCTCTCTCTATCGCTCTCTATCGCTCTCTCTCTTTCGCTCTCTATCGCTCTCTCTCTCTATCGCTCTCTCTCTATCGCTCTCTCTCTCTATCGCTCTCTCTCTATCGCTCTCTCTCTCTCTATCGCTCTCTCTCTATCGCTCTCTATCGCTCTCTCTCTCTATCACTCTCTCTCTCTATCGCTCTCTCTCTCTATCGCTCTCTCTCTATCGCTCTCTATCGCTCTCTATCGCTCTCTCTCTCTATCGCTCTCTCTCTCTCTCTCTCTCTCTCTCTCTCTCTATCGCTCTCTATCGCTCTCTCTCTCTATCGCTCTCTCTCTATCGCTCTCTCTCTATCGCTCTCTATCTCTCTCTATCGCTCTCTCTCTATCACTCTATCGCTCTCTCTCTCTATCGCACTCTCTCTATCGCTCTCTATCGCTCTCTCTCTATCGCTCTCTATCGCTCTCTCTCTCTATCGCTCTCTCTCTCTATCGCTCTCTCTCTCTATCGCTCTCTCTCTATCGCTCTCTCTCTCTATCGCTCTCTCTCTATCGCTCTCTCTCTCTATCGCTCTCTATCGCTCTCTCTCTATCGCTCTCTCTCTCTATCTCTCTCTCTCTCTATCGCTCGCTCTCTATCGCTCTCTCTCTATCGCTCTCTCTCTCTATCGCTCTCTCTCTCTATCGCACTCTCTCTCTATCGCTCTCTCTCTCTATCTCTCTCTCTCTCTATCGCTCTCTCTCTATCGCTCTCTCTCTCTATCGCTCTCTCTCTCTATCGCTCTCTATCGCTCTCTCTCTATCGCTCTCTCTCTCTATCGCTCTCTCTCTCTATCGCTCTCTCTCTCTATCGCTCTCTCTCTATCGCTCTCTATCGCTCTCTCTCTATCGCTCTCTATCGCTCTCTCTCTCTATCGCTCTCTCTCTCTATCGCTCTCTCTCTCTATCGCTCTCTCTCTCTATCGCTCTCTATCGCTCTCTCTCTATCGCTCTCTCTCTCTATCGCTCTCTCTCTCTATCGCTCTCTCTCTCTATCGCTCTCTCTCTCTATCGCTCTCTCTCTATCGCTCTCTCTCTATCGCTCTCTATCGCTCTCTCTATCGCTCTCTATCGCTCTCTCTCTCTATCGCTCTCTATCGCTCTCTCTCTCTATCGCTCTCTATCGCTCTCTCTCTCTATTGCTCTCTCTCTATCGCTCTCTCTCTCTATCGCTCTCTATCGCTCTCTCTCTCTATCGCTCTCTCTCTCTATCGCTCTCTCTCTATCGCTCTCTCTCTCTATCGCTCTCTCTCTCTATCGCTCTCTCTATCTATCGCTCTCTCTCTCTATCGCTCTCTATCGCTCTCTCTCTATCGCTCTCTATCGCTCTCTCTCTATCGCTCTCTCTCTCTATCGCTCTCTCTCTATCGCTCTCTCTCTCTATCGCTCTCTCTCTATCGCTCTCTCTCTCTCTATCGCTCTCTCTCTATCGCTCTCTATCGCTCTCTCTCTCTATCACTCTCTCTCTCTATCGCTCTCTCTCTCTATCGCTCTCTATCGCTCTCTCTCTATCGCTCTCTATCGCTCTCTCTCTCTATCGCTCTCTCTCTCTCTCTCTCTCTCTCTCTATCGCTCTCTATCGCTCTCTCTCTCTATCGCTCTCTCTCTATCGCTCTCTCTCTATCGCTCTCTATCTCTCTCTATCGCTCTCTCTCTATCACTCTCTATCGCTCTCTCTCTCTATCGCACTCTCTCTATCGCTCTCTATCGCTCTCTCTCTATCGCTCTCTATCGCTCTCTCTCTCTATCGCTCTCTCTCTCTATCGCTCTCTCTCTATCGCTCTCTCTCTCTATCGCTCTCTCTCTATCGCTCTCTCTCTATCGCTCTCTCTCTATCGCTCTCTATCGCTCTCTCTCTATCGCTCTCTATCGCTCTCTCTCTCTATCTCTCTCTCTCTATCGCTCTCTCTCTCTATCGCTCTCTCTCTATCGCTCTCTATCGCTCTCTCTATCGCTCTCTATCGCTCTCTCTCTCTATCGCTCTCTCTCTCTATCGCTCTCTCTCTCTATCGCTCTCTCTCTCTATCGCTCTCTCTCTCTATCGCTCTCTCTCTCTATCGCTCTCTATCGCTCTCTCTCTCTATCGCTCTCTCTCTCTCTCTCTCTCTCTCTCTCTCTTTCTATCGCTCTCTATCGCTCTCTCTCTCTATCGCTCTCTCTCTATCGCGCTCTCTCTCTCTCTCTATCGCTCTCTATCGCTCTCTCTCTATCGCTCTCTATCGCTCTCTATCGCTCTCTATCGCTCTCTCTCTCTATCGCTCTCTCTCTCTCTCTCTCTCTCTCTCTCTCTATCGCTCTCTATCGCTCTCTCTCTCTATCGCTCTCTCTCTATCGCTCTCTATCTCTCTCTATCGCTCTCTCTCTATCACTCTCTATCGCTCTCTCTCTCTATCGCACTCTCTCTATCGCTCTCTATCGCTCTCTCTCTATCGCTCTCTATCGCTCTCTCTCTCTATCGCTCTCTCTCTCTATCGCTCTCTCTCTCTATCGCTCTCTCTCTATCGCTCTCTCTCTCTATCGCTCTCTCTCTATCGCTCTCTCTCTATCGCTCTCTATCGCTCTCTCTCTATCGCTCTCTCTCTATCGCTCTCTCTCTCTATCTCTCTCTCTCTCTCTCTCTATCGCTCTCTCTCTCTCTATCGCTCTCTCTCTATCGCTCTCTCTCTATCGCTCTCTCTCTCTATCGCTCTCTCTCTATCGCTCTCTATCGCTCTCTCTCTATCGCTCTCTCTCTCTATCGCTCTCTCTCTCTATCGCTCTCTCTCTCTATCGCACTCTCTCTCTATCGCTCTCTCTCTCTATCGCTCTCTCTCTCTATCGCTCTCTCTCTCTATCGCTCTCTCTCTATCGCTCTCTCTCTCTATCGCTCTCTATCGCTCTCTCTCTCTATCGCTCTCTCTCTCTCTCTATCACTCTCTCTCTCTATCGCTCTCTCTCTCTATCGCTCTCTATCGCTCTCTCTCTATCGCTCTCTATCTCTCTCTCTCTCTATCGCTCTCTCTCTCTCTCTCTCTCTCTCTCTCTCTCTCTCTCTCTATCGCTCTCTATCGCTCTCTCTCTCTATCGCTCTCTCTCTATCGCTCTCTCTCTATCGCTCTCTATCTCTCTGTATCGCTCTCTCTCTATCACTCTCTATCGCTCTCTCTCTCTATCGCACTCTCTCTATCGCTCTCTATCGCTCTCTCTCTATCGCTCTCTATCGCTCTCTCTCTCTATCGCTCTCTCTCTCTATCGCTCTCTCTCTCTATCGCTCTCTCTCTCTATCGCTCTCTCTCTCTATCGCTCTCTCTCTATCTCTATCGCTCTCTCTCTCTATCGCTCTCTCTCTATCGCTCTCTCTCTCTATCGCTCTCTATCGCTCTCTCTCTATCGCTCTCTATCGCTCTCTCTCTCTATCTCTCTCTCTCTATCGCTCTCTATCGCTCTCTCTCTCTATCGCTCTCTCTCTATCGCTCTCTATCGCTCTCTCTCTATCGCTCTCTCTCTATCGCTCTCTCTCTATCGCTCTCTCTCTCTATCGCTCTCTCTCTATCGCTCTCTATCGCTCTCTCTCTATCGCTCTCTATCGCTCTCTCTCTCTATCGCTCTCTCTCTCTATCGCTCTCTCTCTCTATCGCTCTCTCTCTCTATCGCTCTCTCTCTCTATCGCTCTCTCTATCGCTCTCTCTCTCTATCGCTCTCTATCGCTCTCTCTCTCTATCGCTCTCTCTCTCTCTCTCTCTCTCTTTCTATCGCTCTCTATCGCTCTCTCTCTCTATCGCTCTCTCTCTATCGCTCTCTCTCGCTCTCTCTCTCTATCGCTCTCTATCGCTCTCTCTCTATCGCTCTCTATCGCTCTCTCTCTCTATCTCTCTCTCTCTATCGCTCTCTCTCTCTATCGCTCTCTCTCTCTATCGCTCTCTCTCTCTATCGCTCTCTCTCTCTATCGCTCTCTCTCTCTATCGCTCTCTCTCTCTATCGCTCTCTCTCTATCGCTCTCTCTCTATCGCTCTCTATCGCTCTCTCTATCGCTCTCTCTCTCTATCGCTCTCTATCGCTCTCTCTCTCTATCGCTCTCTATCGCTCTCTCTCTCTATTGCTCTCTCTCTCTATCGCTCTCTCTCTATCGCTCTCTCTCTCTATCGCTCTCTATCGCTCTCTCTCTCTATCGCTCTCTCTCTCTATCGCTCTCTCTCTATCGCTCTCTCTCTCTATCGCTCTCTCTCTCTATCGCTCTCTCTCTCTATCGCTCTCTCTCTATCGCTCTCTATCGCTCTCTCTCTATCGCTCTCTATCGCTCTCTCTCTCTATTGCTCTCTCTCTATCGCTCTCTCTCTATCGCTCTCTCTCTCTATCGCTCTCTATCGCTCTCTCTCTCTATCGCTCTCTCTCTCTATCGCTCTCTCTCTATCGCTCTCTCTCTCTATCGCTCTCTCTCTCTATCGCTCTCTCTCTCTATCGCTCTCTCTCTATCGCTCTCTATCGCTCTCTCTCTATCGCTCTCTATCGCTCTCTCTCTATCGCTCTCTCTCTCTATCGCTCTCTCTCTATCGCTCTCTCTCTCTATCGCTCTCTCTCTATCGCTCTCTCTCTATCGCTCTCTATCGCTCTCTCTCTCTATCACTCTCTCTCTCTATCGCTCTCTCTCTCTATCGCTCTCTATCGCTCTCTCTCTATCGCTCTCTATCGCTCTCTCTCTATCGCTCTCTATCTCTCTCTATCGCTCTCTCTCTATCGCTCTCTATCGCTCTCTCTCTCTATCGCTCTCTCTCTCTATCGCTCTCTCTCTCTATCGCTCTCTCTCTATCGCTCTCTCTCTCTATCGCTCTCTCTCTATCGCTCTCTCTCTATCGCTCTCTCTCTCTATCGCTCTCTATCGCTCTCTCTCTATCGCTCTCTATCGCTCTCTCTCTCTATCTCTCTCTCTCTATCGCTCTCTCTCTCTATCGCTCTCTCTCTATCGCTCTCTATCGCTCTCTCTCTATCGCTCTCTATCGCTCTCTCTCTCTATCGCTCTCTCTCTCTATCGCTCTCTCTCTCTATCGCTCTCTCTCTCTATCGCTCTCTCTCTATCGCTCTCTCTCTATCGCTCTCTCTCTCTATCGCTCTCTATCGCTCTCTCTCTCTATCGCTCTCTCTCTCTCTCTCTCTCTCTCTCTCTCTCTCTCTCTCTATCGCTCTCTATCGCTCTCTCTCTCTATCGCTCTCTCTCTATCGCTCTCTCTCTCTCTCTCTATCGCTCTCTACCTCTCTATCGCTCTGCTCTCTATCGCTCTCTCTCTATCGCTCTCTCTCTATCGCTCTCTATCTCTCTCTATCGCTCTCTCTCTATCACTCTCTATCGCTCTCTCTCTCTATCGCACTCTCTCTATCGCTCTCTATCGCTCTCTCTCTATCGCTCTCTCTCTCTATCGCTCTCTCTCTCTATCGCTCTCTCTCTCTATCGCTCTCTCTCTATCGCTCTCTCTCTCTATCGCTCTCTCTCTATCGCTCTCTCTCTCTATCGCTCTCTCTCTATCGCTCTCTCTCTATCGCTCTCTCTCTATCGCTCTCTCTCTCTATCTCTCTCTATCGCTCTCTATCGCTCTCTCTCTATCGCTCTCTCTCTATCGCTCTCTATCGCTCTCTCTCTCTATCACTCTCTCTCTCTATCGCTCTCTCTCTCTATCGCTCTCTATCGCTCTCTCTCTCTATCGCTCTCTCTCTCTATCGCTCTCTCTCTCTATCGCTCTCTCTCTATCGCTCTCTATCGCTCTCTCTATCGCTCTCTATCGCTCTCTCTCTCTATCGCTCTCTATCGCTCTCTCTCTCTATCGCTCTCTATCGCTCTCTCTCTCTATTGCTCTCTCTCTCTATCGCTCTCTCTCTATCGCTCTCTCTCTCTATCGCTCTCTATCGCTCTCTCTCTCTATCGCTCTCTCTCTCTATCGCTCTCTCTCTCTATCGCTCTCTCTATCGCTCTCTCTCTCTATCGCTCTCTCTCTCTATCGCTCTCTATCGCTCTCTCTCTATCGCTCTCTATCGCTCTCTCTCTATCGCTCTCTCTCTCTATCGCTCTCTCTCTATCGCTCTCTCTCTCTATCGCTCTCTCTCTATCGCTCTCTCTCTCTCTATCGCTCTCTCTCTATCGCTCTCTATCGCTCTCTCTCTCTATCACTCTCTCTCTCTATCGCTCTCTCTCTCTATCGCTCTCTATCGCTCTCTATCGCTCTCTATCGCTCTCTCTCTATCGCTCTCTATCGCTCTCTCTCTATCGCTCTCTCTATCGCTCTCTATCGCGCTCTCTCTCTATCGCTCTCTATCGCTCTCTCTCTCTATCGCTATCTCTCTCTATCGCTCTCTCTCTATCGCTCTCTCTCTCTATCGCTCTCTCTCTCTCTATCGCACTCTCTCTATCGCTCTCTCTCTATCGCTCTCTATCGCTCTCTCTCTCTATCGCTCTCTCTCTCTATCGCTCTCTCTCTCTATCGCTCTCTCTCTATCGCTCTCTCTCTCTATCGCTCTCTCTCTCTATCGCTCTCTATCGCTCTCTCTCTCTATCGCTCTCTCTCTATCGCTCTCTCTCTCTATCGCTCTCTCTCTCTATCGCTCTCTCTATCGCTCTCTCTCTCTATCGCTCTCTCTCTCTATCGCTCTCTCTCTATCGCTCTCTCTCTCTATCGCTCTCTATCGCTCTCTCTCTATCGCTTTCTATCGCTCTCTCTCTATCGCTCTCTATCGCTCTCTCTCTATCGCTCTCTATCGCTCTCTCTCTCTATCGCTCTCTCTCTATCGCTCTCTATCGCTCTCTCTCTCTATTGCTCTCTCTCTCTATCGCTCTCTCTCTATCGCTCTCTCTCTCTATCGCTCTCTATCACTCTCTCTCTCTATCGCTCTCTCTCTCTATCGCTCTCTCTCTCTATCGCTCTCTCTCTCTATCGCTCTCTCTCTCTATCGCTCTCTATCGCTCTCTCTCTATCGCTCTCTCTCTATCGCTCTCTATCGCTCTCTCTCTATCGCTCTCTATCGCTCTCTCTCTCTATCGCTCTCTCTCTATCGCTCTCTCTCTCTATCGCTCTCTCTCTATCGCTCTCTCTCTCTCTATCGCTCTCTCTCTATCGCTCTCTATCGCTCTCTCTCTCTATCACTCTCTCTCTCTATCGCTCTCTCTCTCTATCGCTCTCTATCGCTCTCTCTCTATCGCTCTCTATCGCTCTCTATCGCTCTCTCTCTCTATCGCTCTCGCTCTCTCTCTCTCTCTCTCTCTCTCTCTCTCTCGCTCTCTATCGCTCTCTCTCTCTATCGCTCTCTCTCTCTATCGCTCTCTCTCTATCGCTCTCTCTCTCTATCGCTCTCTCTCTATCGCTCTCTATCGCTCTCTCTCTCTATCACTCTCTCTCTCTATCGCTCTCTCTCTCTATCGCTCTCTATCGCTCTCTCTCTATCGCTCTCTATCGCTCTCTATCGCTCTCTCTCTCTATCACTCTCTCTCTCTCTCCTCTCTCTCTCTCTCTCTCTCTCTCTCTCTCTCTCTCTCTACCGCTCTCTATCGCTCTCTCTCTATCGCTCTCTATCTCTCTCTATCGCTCTCTCTCTATCACTCTCTATCGCTCTCTCTCTCTATCGCACTCTCTCTATCGCTCTCTATCGCTCTCTCTCTATCGCTCTCTATCTCTCTCTATCGCTCTCTCTCTATCACTCTCTATCGCTCTCTCTCTCTATCGCACTCTCTCTATCGCTCTCTATCGCTCTCTCTCTATCGCTCTCTATCGCTCTCTCTCTCTATCGCTCTCTCTCTCTCTATCGCTCTCTCTCTCTATCGCTCTCTCTCTCTATCGCTCTCTCTCTATCGCTCTCTCTCTCTATCGCTCTCTCTCTATCGCTCTCTCTCTCTATCGCTCTCTATCGCTCTCTCTATCGCTCTCTCTCTATCGCTCTCTCTCTCTATCGCTCTCTCTCTCTCTCTCTCTCTCTATCGCTCTCTATCGCTCTCTCTCTATCGCTCTCTCTCTATCGCTCTCTCTCTCTATCGCTCTCTCTCTCTATCGCTCTCTCTCTATCGCTCTCTCTCTATCGCTCTCTCTCTATCGCTCTCTCTCTCTATCGCTCTCTCTCTATCGCTCTCTATCGCTCTCTCTCTATCGCTCTCTATCGCTCTCTCTCTCTATCGCTCTCTCTCTATCGCTCTCTCTCTCTATCGCTCTCTCTCTATCGCACTCTCTCTCTATCGCTCTCTCTCTCTATCGCTCTCTCTCTCTATCGCTCTCTCTCTATCGCTCTCTCTCTCTATCGCTCTATCGCTCTCTATCGCTCTCTCTCTCTATCGCTCTCTCTCTCTCTCTATCACTCTCTCTCTCTATCGCTCTCTCTCTCTATCGCTCTCTATCGCTCTCTCTCTATCGCTCTCTCTCTATCGCTCTCTATCGCTCTCTCTCTCTATCGCTCTCTCTCTCTCTCTCTCTCTCTCTATCGCTCTCTATCGCTCTCTCTCTCTATCGCTCTCTCTCTATCGCTCTCTTCTCTCTCTATCGCTCTCTCTCTATCACTCTCTATCGCTCTCTCTCTCTATCGCTCTCTCTCTATCGCTCTCTCTCTCTATCGCTCTCTCTCTCTATCGCTCTCTATCGCTCTCTCTCTCTATCGCTCTCTCTCTATCGCTCTCTCTCTCTATCGCTCTCTCTCTCTATCGCTCTCTCTCTATCGCTCTCTCTCTCTATCGCTCTCTCTCTCTATCGCTCTCTCTCTCTATCGCTCTCTCTCTATCGCTCTCTCTCTATCGCTCTCTCTCTCTATCGCTCTCTATCGCTCTCTCTCTATCGCTCTCTCTATCGCTCTCTCTCTCTATCGCTCTCTATCGCTCTCTCTCTATCGCTCTCTATCGCTCTCTCTCTCTATCGCTCTCTCTCTATCGCTCTCTATCGCTCTCTCTCTCTATTGCTCTCTCTCTCTATCGCTCTCTCTCTATCGCTCTCTCTCTCTATCGCTCTCTATCACTCTCTCTCTCTATCGCTCTCTCTCTATCGCTCTCTCTCTATCGCTCTCTCTCTCTATCGCTCTCTCTCTCTATCGCTCTCTCTCTCTATCGCTCTCTATCGCTCTCTCTCTATCGCTCTCTCTCTATCGCTCTCTATCGCTCTCTCTATCCTCTCTATCGCTCTCTCTCTCTATCGCTCTCTCTCTATCGCTCTCTCTCTCTATCGCTCTCTCTCTATCGCTCTCTCTCTCTATCGCTCTCTCTCTATCGCTCTCTATCGCTCTCTCTCTCTATCACTCTCTCTCTCTATCGCTCTCTCTCTCTATCGCTCTCTATCGCTCTCTCTCTATCGCTCTCTATCGCTCTCTATCGCTCTCTCTCTCTATCGCTCTCTCTCTCTCTCTCTCTCTCTCTCTCTCTCTCTCTCTCTCTCTCTCTATCGCTCTCTATCGCTCTCTCTCTCTATCGCTCTCTCTCTCTCTCTCTCTCTCTCTCTCTATCGCTCTCTCTCTCTATCGCTCTCTCTCTATCGCTCTCTCTCTCTCTATCGCTCTCTCTCTATCGCTCTCTATCGCTCTCTCTCTCTATCACTCTCTCTCTCTATCGCTCTCTCTCTCTATCGCTCTCTATCGCTCTCTCTCTATCGCTCTCTATCGCTCTCTATCGCTCTCTCTCTCTATCGCTCTCTCTCTCTCTCTCTCTCTCTCTCTCTCTATCGCTCTCTATCGCTCTCTCTCTCTATCGCTCTCTCTCTATCGCTCTCTCTCTATCGCTCTCTATCTCTCTCTATCGCTCTCTCTCTATCACTCTCTATCGCTCTCTCTCTCTATCGCACTCTCTCTATCGCTCTCTATCGCTCTCTCTCTATCGCTCTCTATCGCTCTCTCTCTCTATCGCTCTCTCTCTCTATCGCTCTCTCTCTCTATCGCTCTCTCTCTATCGCTCTCTCTCTATCGCTCTCTCTCTATCGCTCTCTCTCTATCGCTCTCTATCGCTCTCTCTCTATCGCTCTCTCTCTATCGCTCTCTCTCTCTATCTCTCTCTCTCTCTCTCTCTCTATCGCTCTCTATCGCTCTCTCTCTATCGCTCTCTCTCTATCGCTCTCTATCGCTCTCTCTCTCTATCGCTCTCTCTCTATCGCTCTCTCTCTATCGCTCTCTCTCTCTATCGCTCTCTCTCTATCGCTCTCTATCGCTCTCTCTCTATCGCTCTCTATCGCTCTCTCTCTCTATCGCTCTCTCTCTCTATCGCTCTCTCTCTCTATCGCACTCTCTCTCTATCGCTCTCTCTCTATCGCTCTCTATCGCTCTCTCTCTATCGCTCTCTCTCTCTATCGCTCTCTATCGCTCTCTATCGCTCTCTCTCTCTATCGCTCTCTCTCTCTCTCTATCACTCTCTCTCTCTATCGCTCTCTCTCTCTATCGCTCTCTCTATCGCTCTCTCTCTATCGCTCTCTATCGCTCTCTCTCTCTATCGCTCTCTCTCTCTCTCTCTCTCTCTCTCTCTCTATCGCTCTCTATCGCTCTCTCTCTATCGCTCTCTCTCTATCGCTCTCTATCTCTCTCTATCGCTCTCTCTCTATCACTCTCTATCGCTCTCTCTCTATCGCACTCTCTCTATCGCTCTCTATCGCTCTCTCTCTATCGCTCTCTATCGCTCTCTCTCTCTATCGCTCTCTCTCTCTATCGCTCTCTCTCTATCGCTCTCTCTCTATCGCTCTCTCTATCTCTATCGCTCTCTCTCTCTCTCTCTATCGCTCTCTCTCTCTATCGCTCTCTCTCTATCGCTCTCTCTCTCTATCGCTCTCTATCGCTCTCTCTCTATCGCTCTCTATCGCTCTCTCTCTCTATCGCTCTCTCTCTCTCTCTCTCTCTCTCTATCGCTCTCTATCGCTCTCTCTCTCTATCGCTCTCTCTCTATCGCTCTCTATCGCTCTCTCTCTCTATCGCTCTCTCTCTATCGCTCTCTCTCTATCGCTCTCTCTCTCTATCGCTCTCTCTCTCTATCGCTCTCTCTCTCTATCGCTCTCTCTCTCTATCGCTCTCTCTCTATCGCTCTCTATCGCTCTCTCTCTATCGCTCTCTCTATCGCTCTCTCTCTATCGCTCTCTCTCTATCGCTCTCTCTCTCTATCGCTCTCTCTCTATCGCTCTCTATCGCTCTCTCTCTCTATCGCTCTCTCTCTATCGCTCTCTCTCTCTATCGCTCTCTATCGCTCTCTCTCTATCGCTCTCTATCGCTCTCTCTCTCTATCGCTCTCTCTCTCTCTCTCTCTCTCTCTCTCTCTCTCTCTCTCGCTCTCTATCGCTCTCTCTCTCTATCGCTCTCTCTCTCTCTATCGCTCTCTCTCTCTATCGCTCTCTCTCTCTATCGCTCTCTCTCTATCGCTCTCTCTCTCTCTATCGCTCTCTCTCTATCGCTCTCTATCGCTCTCTCTCTCTATCACTCTCTCTCTATCGCTCTCTCTCTCTATCGCTCTCTATCGCTCTCTCTCTATCGCTCTCTATCGCTCTCTATCGCTCTCTCTCTCTATCGCTCTCTCTCTCTCTCTCTCTCTCTCTCTCTCTCTCTCTATCGCTCTCTATCGCTCTCTCTCTCTATCGCTCTCTCTCTATCGCTCTCTCTCTATCGCTCTCTATCTCTCTCTATCGCTCTCTCTCACTCTATCGCTCTCTCTCTCTATCGCACTCTCTCTATCGCTCTCTCTCTATCGCTCTCTATCGCTCTCTCTCTCTATCGCTCTCTCTCTCTATCGCTCTCTCTCTCTATCGCTCTCTCTCTCTATCGCTCTCTATCGCTCTCTATCGCTCTCTATCGCTCTCTATCGCTCTCTCTCTATCGCTCTCTATCGCTCTCTCTCTATCGCTCTCTATCGCTCTCTCTCTCTATCGCTCTCTCTCTATCGCTCTCTCTCTATCGCTCTCTATCGCTCTCTCTCTATGCTCTCTCTCTCTATCGCTCTCTCTCTCTATCGCTCTCTCTCTCTATCGCTCTCTCTCTCTATCGCTCTCTCTCTATCGCTCTCTCTCTCTATCGCTCTCTATCGCTCTCTCTCTATCGCTCTCTCTCTCTCTCTATCTCTCTCTCTCTCTATCGCTCTCTCTCTCTATCGCTCTCTATCGCTCTCTCTCTCTATCGCTCTCTCTCTATCGCTCTCTATCGCTCTCTCTCTCTATCGCTCTCTCTCTATCGCTCTCTCTCTATCGCTCTCTCTCTATCGCTCTCTCTCTCTATCGCTCTCTCTCTATCGCTCTCTATCGCTCTCTCTCTATCGCTCTCTATCGCTCTCTCTCTCTATCGCTCTCTCTCTATCGCTCTCTCTCTCTATCGCTCTCTCTCTATCGCTCTCTCTCTCTCTATCGCTCTCTCTCTATCGCTCTCTATCGCTCTCTCTCTCTATCACTCTCTCTCTCTATCGCTCTCTCTCTCTATCGCTCTCTATCGCTCTCTCTCTATCGCTCTCTATCGCTCTCTCTCTCTATCGCTCTCTCTCTCTCTCTCTCTCTCTCTCTCTCTCTCTCTCTCTCGCTCTCTATCGCTCTCTCTCTCTATCGCTCTCTCTCTATCGCTCTCTCTCTATCGCTCGCTCTCTCTCTCTATCGCTCTCTCTCTATCGCTCTCTCTCTCTCTATCGCTCTCTCTCTATCGCTCTCTATCGCTCTCTCTCTCTATCACTCTCTCTGTCTATCGCTCTCTCTCTCTATCGCTCTCTATCGCTCTCTCTCTATCGCTCTCTATCGCTCTCTATCGCTCTCTCTCTCTATCGCTCTCTCTCTCTCTCTCTCTCTCTCTCTCTCTCTCTCTATCGCTCTCTATCGCTCTCTCTCTCTATCGCTCTCTCTCTATCGCTCTCTCTCTATCGCTCTCTATCTCTCTCTATCGCTCTCTCTCTATCACTCTCTATCGCTCTCTCTCTCTATCGCACTCTCTCTATCGCTCTCTCTCTATCGCTCTATCGCTCTCTCTATCGCTCTCTCTCTCTATCGCTCTCTCTCTCTATCGCTCTCTCTCTCTATCGCTCTCTCTCTATCGCTCTCTCTCTCTATCGCTCTCTATCGCTCTCTCTCTATCGCTCTCTATCGCTCTCTATCGCTCTCTCTCTATCGCTCTCTATCGCTCTCTCTCTATCGCTCTCTATCGCTCTCTCTCTCTATCGCTCTCTCTCTATCGCTCTCTCTCTATCGCTCTCTATCGCTCTCTCTCTCTATGCTCTCTCTCTCTATCGCTCTCTCTCTCTATCGCTCTCTCTCTCTATCGCTCTCTCTCTATCGCTCTCTCTCTCTATCGCTCTCTCTATCGCTCTCTCTCTCTATCGCTCTCTCTCTCTCTCTATCACTCTCTCTCTCTATCGCTCTCTCTCTCTATCGCTCTCTATCGCTCTCTCTCTATCGCTCTCTCTCTATCGCTCTCTCTCTCTATCTCTCTCTCTCTCTCTCTATCGCTCTCTATCGCTCTCTCTCTCTATCGCTCTCTCTCTATCGCTCTCTATCGCTCTCTCTCTCTATCGCTCTCTCTCTCTATCGCTCTCTCTCTCTATCGCTCTCTCTCTCTATCGCTCTCTCTCTATCGCTCTCTCTATCGCTCTCTCTCTATCGCTCTCTATCGCTCTCTCTCTCTCTATCGCTCTCTCTCTCTATCGCTCTCTCTCTCTATCGCTCTCTCTCTATCGCTCTCTCCTCTCTATCGCTCTCTCTCTCTATCGCTCTCTCTCTATCGCTCTCTATCTCTCTATCGCTCTCTATCGCTCTCTATCGCTCTCTCTCTCTATCGCTCTCTCTCTCTATCGCTCTCTCTCTCTCTATCGCTCTCTCTCTCTATCGCTCTCTATCGCTCTCTCTCTATCGCTCTCTCTCTATCGCTCTCTATCGCTCTCTCTCTCTATCGCTCTCTCTCTCTCCTCTCTCTCTCTATCTCTCTCTCTCTCTATCGCTCTCTATCGCTCTCTCTCTCTATCGCTCTCTCTCTATCGCTCTCTATCTCTCTCTATCGCTCTCTCTCTCTATCTCTCTCTATCGCTCTCTCTCTCTATCGCTCTCTATCTCTCTCTATCGCTCTCTCTCTATCACTCTCTATCGCTCTCTCTCTCTATCGCACTCTCTCTAT